>NC_041217.1:37727699-37762674 GCF_002837175.3 Physeter macrocephalus
ATTTGCATATATTGAAGAATCTTTGCATCCCTGGGATAAACCTCACTTGATCATGGTGTATGATCCTTTTAATGTGCTGTTGGATTCTGTTTGCTAGTATTTTGTTGAGGATTTTTGCATCTATGTTCATCAGTGATATTGGCCTGTAGTTTTCTTTCTTTGTGACGTCTTTGTCTGGTTTTGGTATCAGGGTGATGGTGGCCTCATAGAATGAGTTTGGGAGTGTTCCTCCCTCTGCTATCTTTTGGAAGAGTTTGAGAAGGATAGGTGTTAGCTCTTCTCTAAATGTTTGATAGAATTCGCCTGTGAAGCCATTATGATGTATTCTTATTTTTATATATAGCAGGATTTTTTTTTCTTCTTTTTTTTTTTTAAATTGGAGTAAAACTGCTTTACAATGTGTGTTAGTTTCTGCAGTACAATGAAAAGGAACGAAATTGGGTCATTTGTAGAGATGTGGATGGACCTAGAGTCTGTCATACAGAGTGAAGTGAGCCACAAAGAGAAAAACAAATATCGTATATTAACACATATATGTGGAATCTAGAAAAATGGTACAGATGAACCTATTTGTAGGGCAGGAATAGAGACGTAGATGTATAGCAGGATTTGATTTGTTGATATTTTGTTGAAAAGTTCTATATTCAATAAGGATATTGTTTACAATTTTCTTTCAATGTTTTTGTCTGGTTTTAGTATCAAGTAATGCCCCCATGAAGTGAGTTGAGAAGCATTTCCTCCTCTTATATTTCTTGAACAGTTTGTGTAGAGGTGCTATTATTTATTCCTGCAATGTGTGGTAGAATTAATTCCCCAAGGAGGCCATCTGGGCCTCAGTTCTCACTGTGGGAAGGTTTTTAACTACAAATTATATTTCCTTAATAGGTATAAGACTATTCAGGTTACCTATACATTCGTGTGAAGATATTTCGGTATTTTTTTGTCTTTCAAGGAATATTTCATTTCAGTTGTCAAATTTATAGGCATAAAGATGTAATATTACAACTATCATCATTGTAATATTTTTTAACTATCCATTTAAATGTCTGCAGAATAGTGTTGTCCTCTTTTTCATTCTTTTTAAAAAATTTATTTTTTAATACAACTTTTAAAGGTTACATTCCATTTACAGTTATTACAAAATATTGGCTATATTCCTCATGTTGTGCAATACATCCTTGTAGCCTATCTTATACCCAATAGTTTGAACCTTCCACGCCCACACCCCTATATTGCCCCTCCTCACTGATGACCACTAGTTTGTTCTCTATATCTGTGAGTCTGCTTCTTTTTTGTTATATTTACTAGTTTGTTGTATTTTTTAGATTCCACATATAAATTATATCATACAGTATTTGTCTTTCTCTGTCTGACTTATTAAATATCTTTTTCTTTCTTGTCAGCCTAGTTATAGCTTTATCTATTTTATTGATCTTCTCTAAGAACCAGGGGTTTGTTTCATTGGTTTTCTCTATTATTTTCTCTTCACAATTTCATTGATTTCTCTCTATCTTTAGATCATCTTATGTCTCCTTATTTTGAGTTTGCTCTTCTTTTTTTAGTTTTTTAAGGTAGAAGCTTAGATTGTTGATTTGAGACTTTTATTTTTTTCTAACACAAGTATTTCATGCTATAAATTTCCCTTTAAGCAATGCTTTTGTTGTATCACACAAATTTTGATATTTTGATGTATTGTGTTTTTCATTTTTACTCAATTCAAAACACTTTCTAACTTCCCTTGTTACTACATCTTTGACTCACGGGTTAGTAAGGAGTGCCTTTCATAATTTTCAAGTATTTGCAAATTTTCTAGATTAGCCCTGTTTTAATTTCTATGTTTATTCCATGTGATCAGATAATGCACGTAATGATTTCAATTCTTTGGAATGTGCTAAAAATAATCTTATTGCCTAGAATATGAGCTACCTTAGAGAATGTCCCATGTGCACGTGAAAAGAGTAAATATTATCCTGTTATTCAGTGGTTTTCTTCCAAGAATCAAATCCCCTCTAGCATCTCCTTGCTTTATGTCACTCTCTAGTGCCTTAAATATTGTTTTAAAAATATATTTTGTTCAGAGTTTATCATTCGTATCAATGAGAAGCTTAGCTTTTTAAAATTTTCTCTACCATTATTTGTAGCCAGAACTCTCAGACATCTTGCAATATAAGAAAAAACTTTATTTTTGAGGCAGGGTGTGTTGAGTTTTTTAATGCTTTCATGAAAAAAAATCCTAATACACACAGACACACACACACACACACACACAATTAGTTCACAATGTGTAAACTGTAATGTCAAGAACATCTGGGGTGAGGGGTGGGAAACCCCACAACTAGAACTATTTTCTGTTCGATTTGGCCTAAATTAAATTAGAAGTCAATTTAACCGGAGGAAGAAACATGTATGACTGTTTCACTTATAGGTAAAACTATTTACAAAGTGTTCCACAGTATTTACAAATGAATAAGGAAACAAATGGAAACATTATTACCTTTACACAGAGGAGCAGCATTACTCCATTTGCCAGGTCCAGAACAAATAAGCTGGCTCTCTCCAACAAGTGAATATTCATCTGATCCATTTGAAGGATTACAACTATAAGTTACTAATTCATTATATTCAAATATATTCCTGTAGCTATTGGTGTGTTTTCCATGTATTATTTTTGGAGGTCGTCCACAAAAAATCTCTTAAAAAGGGGTAAAAAGAGAAAATAAAGGTAAAGGGAAGGTGAAAGAGTAAGACAGCATCAATAAAGTCCTATGAACTACCTTCAATAAGTTCTTTAACATATGATTTCTAGAAGTTAGTTGTGAATCCTTTACCCATTTATAGGAAAGTTTCCATGAGAAAAATGTATTATCCCAAATTCAAATCATGTAGAAATAAACTCTTAAGAACCAAACTCATTTTCTTAAATACCTATATAAAGTACCTATACGAAATACCTATATTTATCTATAAGGACATGCTAAGTTTTGTTCTAATCATCATAAGAGGTGGAAATTTAATGGGAAATATGCTTGTGATTAAAAATAAAATTCACTGCTAGATAAGAAATGCATATTTATAATTTATAAACATATCCATTCACTACATCCATGGTTCACAATAATACCAAGATATGGTCTTATTTCACTGTCATCCTTGTAAGTTTATGGTAAAATTTTCCAGAATCTACAAATTGTGTGATTTTGCCACACACTGAATCCAGATGTATTCCTTTAAGCCAGATATTGAAGAGATTTGCAAACATGTAAAACAATGCCACTATTCCCACTGTTGGTTTTGGAAATTTTTAATTTTTTCATAAAAATATGTTATATATATTAACATGTATTGACTTTACTGTTCCTAAAAATGATTTAATAATTAACTATTTTAAAACTTTTGTTTTAATTCCAATATAATGAATACCAATAGACATAACCCACATAAAGAAAAGCTCTTTGGAATCGTTGTTGATTTAACAGCATAAACAGATCCTGAAGCCAAAAAGTTTGAAGATTCCTAATCTAAATTCTAAAGTGAGAATTTACTTACTTTCACAATGTGGTATCTTATCACTCCAATGCACATTATCTCCAATAAGGTTACAAGTTAGAATTTTTTTTCCTCTTAAGTAATAACTAAATGAAAAAGAGAAAAGGTTACTGTTTCTTTAACAGCACATAATACTGAAAATTTTTATATGGTTGTTTTTCTGTACTACAGTAGTTTGAGGGAGAAGTTTCTTAAATGACATGATATAATGAAAGTGCTAACCAAATCTGCAATTTTAATCAAATAAAGAGTTTCTGCATGTGGACACACACTGTCCCACAGCAAAATGTCTAAATTACTATCATGCCTGTCAGTTTGGCCTCTTCACCGTCTCTGGCAAATGCATCACACATTCACTTCTATGCTTCTGCTCACACCATTCTGCTCAGCAAGGACTGAGCAGAGAGATCAGGCCCTAGAGCTTGCCTGCCTGGATTCAAGTCCCAGCTCCATGAATGACTTGTTATTTAAGCTTTGGAAAGTCTCTTATTGTTCCTCTTGCTCAATTTCCTCATCTATGTAAAAGAGATAATAGTACATACTTCATGGGGTTGTTCTGAGAATAAGTTAGCATCTGACACATAGTGAGTGCTAGGTAAATTTTAGTTCTTTTTCATCTTCTTTAGATCAGAATACCTTTCCATGAATAGCTTAGGAATACTACTTAATGAAATCTTCTCTGATGATTTAAATTCACAGTACTCTCTTCTTCTGGATTCTGATTGTAATGATCATAAATAATGGTATGTATTTGGCACTTCTTATTTACTATTTTGATTTAATATATTATGTTAGTATATATTGTGTTTCTAACCAGGCTACAACTTTTTTTTGAGAAGAGTCTATGCTTTAAGTTTTTGGTACCTCTCAAAGTGCCTAATAGGCTCTCTATATCTATGACAGGATGTTCTAATATTTTTACTTGATCAGTTTAAAAATAATCAGTGAAACTGCTTGTACAAGGTTCCAGTTGACTTTTCCATTAAGCTGTACTCATTTTCTGTATATTAGTGTTTTAGGAGAGGATTTTGGGAAGGTGGTAGAGTTGGAAGCTCTAGGAATCTGTCACCATAACTAGGCAAAAACTGCAATGGCAGAATCTGTCTGATGTCACTGTTTTGGAACTCTGGAGTCTGTTGAAGGCTTGCGAGTTCTAGAGGAAAACTCAGACAGGTAAATTGCATTAATTTCAGTCAATTTCATCTCTTAGGAAAACAGCAGCAACTTATCTCTACCCTCAGCAGAGTGGCAGGCAACTGTGCCTGTGCTCCTGAAGCAGCTTACACACAGGTTGCAGGAGGTACAATAGCCAAAAAGACTGTCTTCCAAGTACCAAGGATCTGTACTCTGATTGCTGACTGCTATTTTTGATCTCAGAAAGTGGTGGCAGCCATTGTTGTCACACCTTGCCAACTCTTGCAAGCCCTTTCCTTGTTGGCTGAAGTGACTTACACGGGATTTAAAGATCCAGCAACATTTGCTTCCACCTTCATTTTTCATGTTTCCACTCTCAGAAGCCAGGCACTAAAGACTAGGACATTCAAAAACAACTGCATATGCGGGGAAATTTAGAAAGTGAGTGTGCATGTTCAGTGAAAAAACACAGAAACAGCCTGAGAAGACCTTCAGTTTACATCTCAGGTGATCCCTGCCACAGAAACATGATATAAAAATCAATAAACAAAAACAATAACAAAAACTGCAATGTCTAAGGAAAGGGGAGAATCTGATTTCCAGAGTTACCACATTATTAGATTCCAATGTCCAACATTCCACAAAAAAATCACCAGGCATACAAAGAAACAGGAAAGTATGGTCCATTCAGATTAAAAAAACAAATGAACAGAAACTGTTCCTGAAAAATATCTGATGATAGATATATTAGATATTAGATCAAAATATCTTAAAGATGCTCAAAGAACTAAAGGAACACTTGCAGAAAGTCAAGAAAATGATGTGTGAACAAAATGGAAGTATCATAAGGAGCTAGAAAACCTAAAAAGGAACCAAAAAGAAATTATGGAGCTTAAAAGTACAATACCTGGTATTAAAAATTCAATAGAGGGATTAAAGGCAAATTTGAGTGGCAGAAGGATCAGTGAACATGAATATAGAATGGTGGAAGTTACTGAGTCTGAGGAACAGAAAGGAAAAAGAGTGAAGAAAAGTGAGCAGAGCCTAAAGGACCTGTGTGATATCATCAAGTGGATCAACCTACACAGTGTGGGAATCTCAGACGGAGAAGAGAGATAGAAAGGGGCAGAGAGAATATTTTTAAAAAATAATGGTGAGCAACTTTGCAAATTTGATGAAAGACACAAATATAAACATCCAAGAAGCTCAACAACCCCCAGGTAAAATGAACTTAAAGACACCAACACTAAGTCACATAATAACCAAACTTTCAAAAGACAAAGACAGAGTGGCTAAGATGGCAGAGTAGAAGGACCCTAAGCTCACCTCCTCTCACAAGAACACCAAAATCACAACAATCTATAGAGCAATTATCATTGAAAAAGACTGAAACCTACTAGAAAAGATCCCCTACAGCTAAAGACATAAAGATGGAACCACAAGGAGACTGGTAGGAGGGGCAGCCTTGCAATATAATCAAATCCCATACCACCTAGTGGGCACCCCACAAACTGGAGAATAATTATATTACAGAGATTCTCCCACAGGAGTGAGTTCTGAGCCCCACGTGAGGCCCCACAGCCCAGGGGTCCAGCATTGGGAAGAGGAGCTCCCAGAGCATTTGCTTTGAAGGCCAGTGGGGCTTGATTGCAGGAGCTCCACAGGATTGGGGAAAATAGAGATTTCCCTCTTAAAGGGTGCACAAAAAAATCTCACACACACCAAAGGACCAAAGGTAAAAGCAGTAACTTCATAGGAGCCTGGGCCAGAGCTACCTACTCATCTTGGAGGGTCTCCTAGGGAAGTGGGGGTAGCTGTGGCTCACTCTGGGGATATAGACATTGCAGCAGATATATCAGGGGATTCATCTGTGTGAGTTCTCCCAGAGGCTGATATTTTGGCACCAAGACCTGGCCCCACCCAACAGCCTGTAGGCTCCAGTGCCAGGACACCTCAGGCCAAACAACAAACTGGGAGGGGATACACCCCCACCCATGAGCAGACAGGCTGCTTAAAGACTTCCTGAGTCCACAGCCACCTCTAAACACACCCCTGGACATGGCCCTGCCCACCAGAGGACCAAAACCCAGCTCCAATGGTTAGGGGGCAGACAACAGAAGCAAGAAAATTACAGTCCTGCAGCCTGCAAGCCAAGTCTGCAAACGCAGGCCAGATACTACCCTGGGACCAGCTGGCCCCTGGCCCTTGGGTGATGAGAGGGGAGTGCACTGCTGGGATGCATAGGATGTCTCCTACAGAGGGCCACTTCTCCAAGGTCAAAAAAAAGTAACCAACCTACCACATACATAAAAATACAAATAGCAATTTAGAGAAAATGAAGCAACAGAGGAATATGTTTCAGATGAAGGAACAAGATAAAACCCCAGAAGAATTAAGTGATATGGAGATAGGCAATCTACCCAAGAAAGAGTTCAGAGTAATGATAGTAAAGATGATCAAAGAACTCGGGCAGAGAATGGATGCACAGAATGAAAAATTAGAAGTTTTTAACAAAGAATTAGAAAATATAGGGGGCTTCCCTGGTGGCGCAGTGGTTGAGAGTCTGCCTGCCGATGCAGGGGACACGGGTTCGTGCCCCGGTCCCAGAGGATCCCACATGCCATGGAGCGGCTGGGCCCATGAGCCATGGCCACTGAGCCTGTGCATCTGGAGCCTGTGCTCCTCAATGGGAGAGGCCACAACAGTGAGAGGCCTGTGTACCGCAAAGAAAAAAAAAAAAAAGAATTAGAAAATATAAAGAACAACCAAACAGAATTAAAAAATACAATAACTGAAATGAAAAATACACTAGAAGGTATCAATAGTAGAGTAATGAGATGGAAGAACTGATTAGTGAGGTGGAAGACAGAGTAGTGGAAATCACTGCCACTGAAGAGAAAAAAAAAAAGAATTAAAAGGAACGAGGACAGTTCAAGAGACTTCTAGGACAACATCAAGCATGCTAATATTTGCATTATCAGGGTCCCAGAAGGAGAAGAGAGAGCGAGAGAAAGGACCTGAGAAAATATTTGAAAAGATAATTGCTGAAAACTTCCCTAACCTGGGGAAGGAAACAGTCACCCAAGTCCAGGAAGTGCAGAGAGTCCCATACAGGATTAATCCACAGAGGAATACACCATGACACAGTGTAATCAAAATGAAGAAAATTAAAGATAAAGAGAGAATATTTAAAGCAACAAGGGAAAAGCAACAAGTAACATACAAGAGAACTCCCATAAGGCTATCAACTGATTTTTCAGCAGAAACTCTGCAGGTCAGAAAGGAGTGGCATGATATACTTAAAGTGATGAAAGACAAAAACCTACAACTAAGAATCCTCTACCCAGCAAGCCTCCCATTCAGACTTCATGGAGAAATCAACAGTTTTACAGACAAGCAAAAGCTAAAATAATTCAGTATTACCAAACCAACTTTACAACAAATGATAAAGAACTTCTCTAGGTGGAAAAGAAAAGGCCACAAATAGAAACAAGAAAATTATAAAATGGAAAAGCTCACTGGTAAAGACCAACTTACAAGAAAGGTAGGAAATCATCCACACACAGAGCTAGTAGGGAGGTTAAAAGATGAAAATAGTAAAAATCATTTGTATCCACAATAAGCAGTTAAGGGATACACAAAACAATTAGATGTAAAATATAAAATCAAAAACAGTAATTGTGAGGGGAGGAGAGTACAAATGCAGGGTACCTAAAATGCATTTGAAATTAAGAGATCAGCAACTTAAAACAAGCATGTATAAATATAGACTCCAATACAAAAATCTCATGGTAACTGTAAAACAAAAATCTAAAATAGATATCCATACAAAAAGAAAAAGGAATCCAAACATAACATTAAAGATAGCCATCACAAGGGTAGAGAATGAAAGAAGAAAGGGGAAAGAAAAAGACCTACAAAAACAAAAAACAATTAACAAAATGGCAATAGGAACATACTTATCAATAATTACCTTAAATGTAAATAGACTAAATGCTCCAAGCAAAAGACAGACTGGCTGAATGGTTAAAAAAACAAGATCAATATATACACTGCCTACAAGAGACTCACTTCAGATCTGGAGACACATACAGACTGAAAGTGAGGAAATGGAAAAAGTATTCCATGCAAATGGAAATCAAAAGAAAGTCAGAGTTGCAATACTTATATCAGACGAAAATAGACTTTAATAAAGACTGTTACAAGAGACAAAGACACTACATAATGAGCAAAGGATCAGTCAAAGAAGAAGATTATAACAATTGTAAATATATATGCACCCAACACAGGAGCACCTCAATATATAAGGCAAGGGCTAACAGCCATAAAGGAAAAATTGACAGTAACACAATGATAGTAGGGGACCTTAACACTACTTACATCAATGGACAGATCATCCAGACAGAAAATCAATAAGGAAACACAGGTAACACCCATCCTTCTGAAACTATTCCAAAAAACCGCAGGGGAAAGAACTCTTCCAAACTTGTTCTCTGAGGCCACCATCACCCTGATACCAAAACCAGACAAAGATATCACACAAAAAAGAAATTTATAGGTCAATATCACTGATGAAAATAGATGCAAGAATCCTCAACAAAATACTAGCAAACCAACTCCAAAAATACGTTAAAAGGATCATACATCATGATCCAGTGGGATTTATCCCAGGGAGGCAGGATTTTTCAATATTCACAAATCAATCAATGTGATACAGCATATTAACAAATTGAAGGGTAAAAACCATGTGATCCTCTCAATAGATGCAGACAAACTTTTAATAAAATTCAACATCCATTTATGATAAAAACTCTTCAGAAAGTAGGCATAGAGGAAACATAGCTCAACATAATAAAGGTCATATATGACAAACCCACAGCTAACATCATACTCAATGGTGAAATGCTGAAAGCATTTCCTCTAAGATCAGGAACAGTACAAGGATGCCCACTCTCACCACTTTTATTCAGCATAATTTTGGAAGTCCTAGCCACAGGAAGCAGAAAAGAAAAAGAAATAAAGGAATGCAAATTGGAAAAGAAGTAAAATTGTCACTGTTTGCAGATGACAAGATGTTATACATAGAAAATCCTAAAGACACTACCAGAAAACTACTAGAGCTCATCAATGAATCTGGTAAAGTTGCTGAATACAAAATTAATATACAGAAATCTGTTGCACTTCTATATACTAACAACGAAAGATGAGAAACAGAAATTAAGGAAACAATCCCATTTACCACTGCATCAAAAAGAAAAAAATATCTAGAAATAAACCTCCCTAAGGAGGCAAAAGACCTGTACTCTGAAAACTGTAAGACACTGATGAAAGAAACTGAAGATGACACGAACAGATGGAGAGATATCCCATGTTCTTGGATTGGAAGAATCAGCATTGTCAAAATGACTATACTACCCAAGGCAATCTAGAGATTCAATACAATGGCATTTTTCACAGAACTAGAACAAAAAAATTTTAAATTTGTATGGAAACACAAAAGACTCCTATTAGCCAAAACACTCTTGAGAAAGAAGAACGGAGCAGGAGGAATCATGCTCCCTGACTTCAGACTATACAATAAAGCAACAGTCATCAAAACAGTATGGTACTGGCAGAAAAGCCAGACATATAAATCAATGGAGCAGGATAGAAAGCCCATAAATAAACCCATACACTGATGGTCAATTAATCTGTGACAAAGGAGGCAAGAATAGACAATGGAGAAAAGACAGTCAATAAGTGGTGCTGGGAAAACTGGACAGCTATATGTAAAAAGAATGAAATTAGAACATTCTTTAACACCATATACAAACGTATATAAAAATAAACTCAAAATGGATTAAAGACCTAAATATAAGACAGTATATTATAATACAGAGGAAAACATAGGCAGAACACTCTTTGACATAAATTGCAGCAATATTTTTTTTTGGATACGTCTCCTAGAGTAATGGAGATAAAAACAAAAATAAAAACTGGGACCTAATTAAACTTAAAAGCTTTTGCACAGCAAAGGAAACCATAAACAAAATGAAAAGAAAACCTACAGACTGGGAGAAAATATTTGTAAATGATGCTACCAAGAGGGGATTAATTTCCAATACATACAGCTCATCCAGCTTAATATCAACAACAACAACAACAACATAATCAAAAAATGGGCAAAAGACCTAGGTAGACATTTCTCCAAAGAAGACATACAAATGGCCAACAGGCACATGAAAAGATGCTCAACATAACTAATTATTAGATAAATGCAAATGAAAACTACAATGAGATATCACCTCACACCAGTCAGAATGGCCATCATTTAAAAGTCTACAAATAATAAATGCTGGAGAGGGTGTGGAGAAAAAGGAGCCCTCTTACACTGTTGGTGTCATTTCTGTGAGCCCTCCTTCAACTCTGAGAGTTGGCCATTTTTACTAAGGTGCACTGTGTTGTTAAGGATAAAGTCACCATGATTACTGCATTTTCAATGCTTCCAATAGGCTTATTATCACATATAATAAGTATATGATTTTGCTTTTCTTCAATTTAAATTCCTTTCCATTAATTACACATCATTTCATTCTCCATGAAAAGCTCAAGAGTTGTTTGGCTACAAGGGCAACTTATGACCTAGAAAGAAAAATGAAATCAACTTTAAGGGAATGATTAAGCTGAGAAGCAAAGAAAAATGTAATTCATAACACTTAACTTATTTCCTCTAAGGAGTAACTTACTTACCCTTCATTACAAGAAATGTGAGCTTCTGATTCAAACTCAAAGGTTTTATTTGGGGCATATACTTCACCATGTTTTATTTCTGGATTTGGACATGATTTTCCTAAAAGAAAAATTTCAAATTCGTTTTTTCATACTAATTTCAAAACATTTAAATCAAGATCAAAATTCTACACTGTTCTTTTCTATTGATGAAATATTATTTTCTTTATTTAATTATTATAAGGGCAAACTTAAAATTCACATTTACTGAGGAACCAATCACCAATAAAGATTCCCTGGAGATTTCTCAAAGCCTGAAAAAATGCATTGCTATCTAAAACCTAGTTTTGCATGAGAAAATCATTATTGTTGCAGTGGAAAACTGACCCTAAAATGTGTAAAAATCTCTACAGAAAGCAAAAAACAACAAACAAAAATGGTTTTGTTTCCTTACTTAAACATGCTTCTTCAATAGGGCTCCATGAGCCATTAGGCTCACAAGTAGATGCGAGGAGATAAGGCCACACATAAAAGTATCCTCTGTGACACTCATAGTCTATTCTGTCCCCAGGATAATAATGGCGTTTAATGACACCCTTGAGCTTCATACTCTCCAATACTGGTGGATCAATACAGGGACCTAGGAAGAAAAATAAAAACAGAAAATTAAGGATTTGATCTCTTTCACCAGCCACTTGTGGCCTAGCAGCAAGTAGGCAGTACAGAATAAAGGGAAAGGTTCTTAGCAAGATTTTAAGTGATTGTCACATGCTTTTACCCAAGTGATGGTAGTAGCGGAGGATGTGTCTTGCTTACTTTAAATAACATCCTATTAGCTTTTAATTTGTTGAGGAATAAGCTAAATTTTCATTCAACGGTAAATTAAAGGAGACAAAGTCTTTTTGGTATTGACTAAATATATATATATATATATATATATATATATATACATATATACACACACACATACATATCCTTACATACTTTATTCTAAATTCATTTCAAAACTCACCTCTCCTCTAAAACGTCTTCCATAGTATATAGCACTCTGCTCAGATTACTCTTCCATAGTTTGAAACACAAGCATATGATCACTTGTCACTTCAGGCTCAGTTTCCTCTCAGTAGGCAAGGTCATAGAGGGCAGGGATCATATGCCTTCTTTTTCTACTACACTCTGTACACACTGGGTGCTCAAGACATGCTATGTATGGTAAGAGGTGACTATTAAATAAACATTGGATTTCAAAGATCAAAATAGATATGGACTAAGTATTTCAAAGTATGACTTCATTTCATATATTTCATATTTGTGAACTAAATAATTTTGAGTGAATAGATAACATTTAAATATCAAAATTTACCATTTTGAATAGACTTACATTGAAAAAATTTTGTTTTCTTGATATTACTTTAAATGTAATTTAATTTTTCTTCTCTGATCAATAGAGCATGCATATCCTTAGAAGCTCC
This sequence comes from Physeter macrocephalus, assembly GCF_002837175.3. NCBI lineage: Eukaryota > Metazoa > Chordata > Mammalia > Artiodactyla > Physeteridae > Physeter > Physeter macrocephalus. Next base: position 37,740,560 of record NC_041217.1, read on the forward strand.
CTGAGGCAGCTGTTTGGGCTATTTATCTAATATACCCCAACAGTAAAGCTACTTTCTTGGTATACTTTTGTGTGTGTGTGTGTGTGTGTGTGGTACGTGGGCCTCTCACTGTTGTGGCCTCTCCCGTAGCGGAGCACAGGCTGCGGACGCGCAGGCTCAGCGGCCATGGCTCACGGGGCCCAGCCGCTCTGCGGTATGTGGGATCTTCCCGGACCAGGGCATGAACCCGTGTCCCCTGCATCGGCAGGCGGACTCTCAACCACTGCGCCACCAGGGAAGCCCTCTTGCTATACTTTTAAAAGCTTTTATTTTATTTTATTTTATTTTTTTTTTTTTTGGCGGTGGGGAGTCCCTCCCTAGAAGAGTATAATTCCTACTTCAACAATTTCTCTTCCTTTTAATTATCTGTGGGCTCGACAACCTAACAAATCTGTTAGAAAAATTATGTAAAATAATGTTATGGAGACGCATCAAGTCCTAAAGTGCTAAAGGAATGCAGAGGCCACACCTATAAGGTTAAGGATCTAAGGAGAAAGAAATAGACCTATTTTGGTCCCTGAGGAACCTTTTCTTTATTACTCCCTGGATCTCGGTCTTACTGCAGACTGAGACTGGTCAAGAGAGAACTCTAAAGAGGTGAAATATTACCCTCCTTTCCTATCATATTCTAAACTCTAAACTCCTCTCTTGATAAACCGTCCAACATTTCATTTACATCATGTGCTGAAACTGTTTCAGCACTTAGCAAATGTTTTCAACATTTCTACTATGCTGATCTTGTTACATGAATGCCCCTCAATTAACTGTCCAAAACAAAACAAAAGCAAAAAGCAAAAAAAAAAAAAAAAAAAGAAAAAGAAAAAAAACCAAAACCAAAACAAAACAAAAAAACCCGAAAAACAAAACAAAACAAAACCCTTTAGTAATAAAAGCATTGCTTAAAAAGAAAATTAGTTGAGTTGAATTTTATTAATAATATTAAATTTACTCAATACCCTGAGCCAGACATTCTCATTTTAACATAGGAAAAAAACAAACAAAAAACACAGGCTAGAAATGCTATATAATTTCATACTAGATACAAATGTATTACACCATTCTAGAATTTCCTGGAACCACCAAGAAAGAAATCAAGTTAATAGCATGCCCATAATTAAATTATACAAGTGTTCTTTGTTTATGCACTCAATTTCAGTAACTATCTCAAAAGTATAAAAAAGAAGAGAAAATTCCTAAAATAACTCTCACACATAGTGTTCTGAATGGAAAAAGACATGTCAATTGGACAGTTTAATCCATTCAACTAATGAAGGATTTCTTCCTACCAATATGCATCATGAAATGAGTGCTTTTAACAATGTGCAGTTTAGAATGTTTGCTTTGTCAACCAGTTGATCACAAGCTTTATACACTGTAATAACTGAGTCCAATATCACACATTTTTATAATCAAATTTCTTCTTTTGCTCAGAACATTGAATTTTTTTCCAATGAGGATTTTCAAAGTAAATGTCCCTAGCTCCAAAAAAATAACATCTTAACTTAGTTTTTTCTAAATAGTTTACAACATAATTATTATTAGGCTGTAATGCTATACTTTAACAATGGATGCTATTACATAATAAGATAGGCTGCATTCAGAAAATTCCCCAGTGTTCCAGGTGAGTGTCAGGAAAGTGAAATAATGCTCTGCTGTGAACCAAGAAAACTGTTCACTTTCTATACACTTGCAAAAATTGTGCAAGCATTCTCTACCTGCTTGCAAAATTAAAAATAACTCCCTGACACAAGCACATGCCACACCCCTTCCCATGTGGTTCCCTTCAGAAAATCATGGTCTCTGACCCAAATTGGAGCTTCCCAAAATCTAACCACCCTCCCCTTCTCTCACTGTCCACTCAACCTATTTTTAAACTTTCTTTGCTTCTTCAAAACGCACGCTCTAACATCTAAACTATCAATTTTATTTCTCAGTTCCCACTCATTTATAAGCCACTTAAATTATTTTTAAGTCATTAAGTAGGCTTCCTCTTGGTAAATTCACCCTAACACTCTCTCCCTCAGTAATTTTAATTACCCTGTCTACAACATCTGGAGCTATTGTTCATTCTCTCTTTGCTCCCTTGTGCCTGAAAAGCTCTTTTCCTTGGTTTCCAGGTAGCAAACCAGCCTGGTTTTCAGCCTGTCCTCCGGCTGCTCTTCCTTCTCTGTCTGATTGCATAATGTGATGTTCCTCATGGGTTATTCTACGAGCTCTCCTTATTTTCATTCTGCAAATCCCCCTGGGTCAGATGTATACCCTTCATGACATCATTACAACTGATGAGAGCTGCCTCCCAAATCCCTCTCTCCATCCTAGATCTTAGCTGGGGTGCCAAGTCTATGTGTTCAACTGCCTCCCCACAGCTCCACTTGGAATGTGTCACACTATCTCAAATAACATAATGAAGGCAGCAAACAAGATACACGGTTTCCACAACTGAAATGCCTGTTCCCTCTCTCTGTTTCCACTTTTACTTCTAATTCAAGCCACTATCATTTCTTATCTGGATTGCTACAAGTTTCTGAATAGGTCTCCTTACTGGTCTCGCCACCTTTCATTCAGTTCATTTTCACACTGCCACCAGAGTAATACTGATATGATACTAGGACCAAGGCCCTTCCAAGTCAGGTACGTTTCAATGGCTCCCTGTTGCCCTCATGATAATGTCTAAGGCTCCCTGACATGGCTAACAGAGCTTTAATATCTGCTCACTCTTGCACACTCTTCTAAGCCACATTCAATTCCACTAGTAGTGCCCATTAAATTACTCAACTTACTGTAGCACTCTAGACCTCCTGGCATCATATTACTTCAGCTTTGACCAGAGACCCTGCCATTCCTCCCACCCACGCATCCTTCAGTTTCATCTCAGATGCCACTTCTTCCTGGAGGCTCTTGACATCTCTCACTCAAAACACTGGGTTAAGTGTCCTCACGGTGCCCCAATTTACTTCTTTCATAGCACTTTTCATACTGTAATTATTCATTGCTTATTTCCCTAGGAGACTGTAGCCTTCTTGAGGACCATGTCTCATTCATCACTGCATTTCTAGTTCCTAGTGCCAAAGCTGAAGGAGTACTGTTATTAGTTTTATACATTCTTGGGTCAAAATTCAAATTCTTTACTGTTCAGCCAAACTGCTCCAGAAATATCTTCAAATCATCACTTTTTTCACTGCTGTTTCTGTTCCTATTTTCCATTTCTTTCATTCATTTATTTACAAACATTTCACTTTATCAGAATTTTTAATTTCTTTCATGCCAAAATATTTGTTTTAATATTTTATTATAAACCCATTTTATATTACTTCTATGACTAGAAATAGTATTTTAACATTATTAAAAGTGAACTCCAAAGACTGTGGGTTATATTTTTTCCTAAAGATTAGCAATGAACAATTCTAGAACTAGTTTCTTAACACAGTGGCGATATTAATCATTTTAGAAATAGCAAATTAAACCTGTGCCAATCATTATTTTAGTGTTTTTTAACTAACTTATCCTTCACAATCTTCCTATGAGTTGTGTACTATTTCCCATTCTTTAAGATGAGCAATCTGAACCATGGTAAGGTGAAGTAACTTGCCCATGAATACTTCCCTGTAGGTAGCAGACCCAGGGTCAAGACAGGAAACCCGGTTCCACTACCCACATTGCTTTCCATCACTGTCTGTCATCTAGAACCCTCGTATGGTTATGACAACAATGTTTGTCTGCAATTTAGTCCTTAAGCAGTGGTCTTCTACTGAGCCTGGGGAGATTAAAGCAACCTTAGTTTAGATTTGCATTGCGCTAGGGCAAACGAAAGGCCTCAAGGTGCACAAAAAGAACAGGTAATAACATTATAGTCTGAGGGCTTCCCTGGTGGCGCAGTGGTTGAGAGTCCGCCTGCCGATGCAGGGGACGCGGGTTCGTGCCCCGGTCCGGGAGGATCCCACATGCCGCGGAGCCTGCGCGGCCGGAGCCTGTGCTCCGCAACGGGAGAGGCCACAACAGTGAGAGGCCCGCGTATCGCAAAAAAGAACACAAAAAAACATTATAGTCTGATTTTTATGATAGTAATTTTTCATTCCTAACTATCCTGTTCTTCCATAATAATTCACTCTGTGATCTACACCGCTGCCTTCCTCTTGCCTCCTTTGCCCTACTGCTGCCACACTGGGTAGCTAGGCAGTCCATGACTGCCCCGAGCCATGTCACATCTCTGAGCCTTTGCTCACACTGTTTTCTCTGCTCTGAACACCTTCCTTCCTGCTCAGGAGAACTCCTTCAACTCTTGTCTTCCTTGACTTAATTCACTCAACATCTCCTCTAGGAAGTAGTCTCTGCTTCCCTGGGGAGGCACTGACCAGTCCCCTTCTCTTGTGTAAGCAGCTTTGTGTAGGAAAGAGCTTCTTGCAGGAGGTCCCTTTTGTCGGTCACTTTAGCAAAGCTATACTTTAATTAACCTCTGGCCCAAGCACACCTTTCACATCTTTTGATCACACAATACTTTGCCTAACCTGTTGGTTCTCTTCTTAGATCAAAGAAATAGAAAGAATAATTAACAGATGATCAGATCTTTCCCCCAGCTTTCCCTTCGGTAACCTCGAGAGCAAACTGTGTGAAAGAGATAACATCTAAAGAAATATTACAAGGAGTCGACAAGTCTGCAGGCAATGGGAGATGTCAATAAATATGACTCCTTATCTCAATGATTAACTGAGATTACTTCCCCTTTTTCCCTTAAAAAACTTTCATGACCAAGCAGAATCTTCAGAGTTAGTTCTGGGACAGGAGTCTGCCTTCTCCCCAGATTCCAGCCTTCTGATTAAACCTTTCCATTCCTACCAGCACTTGTCTCTCAAGTATTGACTTTTTTTTTTTTTTTTTCCAAGTATTGACTTTTTGAGCAGCGAGCAGCCAGACCTGAGTTCGGTAGCACTCCTCTGCATGGATCTCTCAGCTCACCATCACATGTTTTCATGTTTAACACATGATATTGTGGACTCCATTCAGCCATGTGACCACAACACCTCACACAGTACATGCCTCATAGTCGCTATTCAAAACACTTTGGTTCTCAAAGTTACACTGCTGTCAAACAGAAACGAATGGTAAAGAATACAGTATAATGAATCTAATATTGAAAATAATCAGCTTAAAACTTTATGCACTGGAGAAAGATTTGACCACCTAATTTCTTTTGTTCTCTATCTCCCAGTATTATTGTAACCTAGCAATTGACCAATAAGGACTATTCTTCTTGCACTGTAATATGCAGAGTAAGAAACTAAGAAACTACTGTGTAAGCACTTATTGATCTTGGCTTCTTTCAAAAGAAAATACCTAAAAGAGGCAGAAGAGACCACCCATAAAAGGAAATTGTAGGTTTTGTCCCACAAAGCAGACTCATTCTGGAGGAATAAGACTGGTCCCTTCTGTGATCTCCTACCATTTGGCAACTACCTCTGAGATGGCAAGACTCCCAAGGCACAACACTGTTCGATTACAAAACCTTCTCCTCGTGAGCCGCTTCAGCGCATGTTTATTATATCCACATACTTTCCCTGCCCAACATAGTGAGTTCTCATTTGTACCTTACCTAAATTTCTTACCCTATCCTGATTTTACCTTTCAATCTTAAACCTAACCTTGTTTTTCCTCCTCTTCATTTCTAGCTGTTATCGTCCCTGATACATCCTATTCATTTTACTTATCTATTTTCCTCTACTTTGAATAGTTTTCATCTCCTTCAACTTCTAGCTTTAAGCCTAAACATTATTATTCTTTAAAAAATTCCTTTTAATTTTTTGTTAGCACTGCTGTTCCATCACCCACAACTCTCTTGCAGAGAAATAAACTTTCAAAATGATCCGTAACAAGCAAGACTGGAGTATTGAGAACCCTGAGGAGTCTACAGTCAGGAGAAGATAGATCCTTTCTGACCCCCAGCTGTCCCTGCCTTAGTTTTTTAGGCACCACAGAAAGTCCATCCTAAGCATGGCTCTTTAGAGAACCTTCCTTCTGGAAGCAAGAGAAGTTGTTCCTGGGCTCTGAGCCTCAGCCGAATGTTACCTTTAATTTTCTGGTACTTGATAGTTATACAATAATGTTGACACTGAGGCAAAAAAATGGGCATTTGAAACCACAAGTGTAACAAGACAGCCAAGATCTCTGCATTCTAGTGAGGAGAGAACAGAAAACATAGTTTGTGAGGGTGACTACCAGTTGGGGGGAATTGAGCTGAAGTGTGTGTGTCCACCAGAAACAATGCGTCCCCTCAGAGGGACAACATCACAACTGACTTTGAAGAATAAGAAGGAGCCAATTATGCAAGAGGCAGAAGGAGAATGTTCCAAGGCCAAGGGAACAGCATGTACAGAAGGCAAAGGGCAGAGTTTGGCCTGTTTGATGAGCAGAAATGTCTTCCCTTCCACCAGTCATTTGTTAAATGCTGTCACAGAATCATGCTCCTTTCCTCCTGGGTACTTCTCTTGGGTTATGACATATTCATTAATATTATGTTTTGGCTACTGTCTACCACTCCCAATAAATTGTAGCAAATATTTGATTTCCTAACATGTGCCTGGCACTGGGGACCCAAGACCAGCACAGGACCTGGCATATAGAAGGCAAGTATTTATTGAATTAATGCTGCTAAGAAAAAATGCAGCATACAAACTGTATATGTAATAGATCCTAAAAATAACTTGGACATGGAAACACACGTGTATATAAAGACAGAAGGAAATATACCAAAGTATTAAAAATGGTTGTCCTTTGATTGTGTATGTTTTATACAATAAGCATACCTTTTTTTAGGCATATATTTAAAGTATTTATTCGATTCAATGAAACACGGAAAAGAAAAAAAGAAAGTGAATGGGCCTCGGCTCTAGTTTATGAGCTGTATGGGAAAACCAGATGAACATCATTTATAGTTCATTTTCAGGATACTCATTTTTCACTAGGTTTGGCTACCAATGTTTTTTAGGTTGCTTCGGTAAGCCCCATACAAAGACGCTTCCTTGTCCCACACTGGGCACCACTGGGCTGGCGACTTCCACAAAGCATACACCAGGGTACATTCCCCCAGGCTCCCCCAGCGGGGCACAAACACCCCCCACACAAGGCATCACCGGCCTAGAGAACATAAGGCAACCCCTCCCCCAGGGCACAGCACCAGCCTAGCAGCATCCCCAGACACAGGGGCACTCAAGAGCAAGCCGTCCCCACCAGCACCGGGTCCCTGCTCCTGTTCCGACTTGGCTCAGTCCTGGAAACACCCTACAAAGTTTTGCTAGGGACCCAGCCTGGCCCGGGGTAAACCCCGGCCGAGCCCACCACCCCTCACCGCTCAGTGCCCACCACCAAGCAAGCCTTCTCCTCGGACACTACGTGGTCTCCACCCCGGTGGGTCCCCACACAGCAAGACCCAGGACATTCCGGCCACGCCTTCAACCCGAATTCCGCACGACCCCGGGTGGATCCAGCTTCGCGCCTCCGCCCGGAGCCAACAAGCAAAGTTCCCCCGGCCCTCGGTTCTGGCCTGCCTGCTCCCCGACCCACTCCAGTTCGCCGCCAGGGCGCACACTCTCTCCAGGCTCCTACCGGAGAATATGGGCAACGGGAGCACTAAGGGCAGCAAAAGAATCCCGCCGCAGCACCAAGAAAAAGGGGGACTCTCTGGGCGGCCGGGAGGCGCCTGGCGAGGCACGCAAGACGCCGTCATTTTCGGGAAAATCAGCGGCAAACCCAAGACCAAGCCGGGAAAGACCTTTTAGATAGACTTCAGTTACCGGACGCAATAATCCCCGGATTCACAGTGTCACGTGCGGTCACGCAGGTGGGCGTGGCCTAGAACGCTGCAGGAGCGAAGGAGAGGGCCTGGCGGGGCCAATGGGCGGGCTGCAAGGCGAGGCCTCGGCGCCCGGGGCTGCCCTTAGGCCTGAAGAGGCGGGGCGAGGCCCTGCGCGGGCCTAACCCTCTGGGTGGGCGGGGAGTTTTGCGTCTCCTGCTTGGACCCGGACTGTCTCTGACTCCTCTTGTCTGCAGACCTGAAGGAGAGCCGCGGCGGCTTGCAGGAAATGTCTGGCTCACTGTCTCTACGTAAACAGACTGTTACCAACCTACTCAGGAAGGGTGGAAAGAAATCAAGGGCCGGTGCGGTCATCACTGTCCCTTTTCCGGAAAGCTGGACTAAAGAATCAAGCGCATCGACCCGAAAATAGAAACCTAGAGCCCAGCCAGTGAGTCACTGTGGGGCAGACACCCCTCAGGACTCCAGTTTGGACCTGGGGCACTCCAGATGGTCCGGACACCTGGACCCTTGCTCAATCTTTAGCATTAGTCAGGCATAATTCGGGACAATAGTTGAGGTTTCCGTGGTTGAGCCTCTGCTTCTGAAGCCTCTCATGGCCTGATTTCAAACTCACGAGAAAGATTTGGTCATTGCTCTCCCAACTGCTAAAGTCAATTAGCCTTCCCTGTGTTCCCAGGAAAGGACCCCTGGGAGGGTAAATTGTTAACACAGGGCCATTAGCATAATGGGTTCCAACGCTACAGGGCCTTGAGCCACTAAATGTTTTATTGAAGATGAAATATACATGCATGAAAAAGGCAAGGACGGGGGGTGCATTAAGTGCCAAATTTCTTGGAAGCAGTAAATGTCATTAGAGTTGGGAGGGGTAGGAATTGGTCAGCTGAAGTGGATAAGGGGGAGAACTTTTCTGTTGAAACGATCTTGCAAACAATGCTGGAAAATTAACAATGATCAAGATTTATTTGTAGAATTGTAAGTAATACTGTATGACTAGTAAAAGAAATATAAAAGTAACCTGACTGGTATTAAAGAGCAAACAAAAGAAGTTGACATTTTCTTCTTATTAGTTGGCAAAGAATAAGAAGGTCAACCAATACCCTCAAATTTTAGTTTTTTGTGGTTTTTTTTTTGTTTTGTTTTTTGTTTTTTTGCAGTACGCGGGCCTCTCACTGTTGTGGCCTCTCCCGTTGCGGAGCACAGGCTCCGGACGCACAGGCTCAGCGGCCATGGCTCACGGGCCTAGCCGCTCCGCGGCATGTGGGATATTCCCGGACCGGGGCACGAACACGTGTCCCCTGCATCGGCAGGTGGACTCTCAACCACTGCGCCACCAGGGAAGCCCCTCAAATTTTAGTATTTAACATAACTTTTCTGTATGTCAAAAGTTTTAAAATGGACATGACTTTTAAATCACCAGTTCCATTTAGAGTTTATCCCAAAGAAATCATCAGAGCTGTGAGCAAAGCTGTATAGTTTTGCAAAAAAAAATTAAATCCATGTGCCTAGCAAAAATATTAAGGATTTTATGGTAGGTAGTTTATTGTTTAGAAAAAAATCAATGTGAGAATCTATGATAAATTCCTGAGTGGAAAAAAGCAGACTCCAAATCAGTGTGTACCTTTTTTCATTCCTTTTATTAAAAGAAACGTAGTATATTGATACACACAGAAAGAGATTAGTTGGAAATATACCAAAATTAACCAATAGTTGATAGGATTATGGATATTTAATTTTCTTTGTGCTTTTCAGCTTTCTATACTGACACTATGTTACCTTTGGAATCAGGTAAAGAAAAAAATTTATTTATATCCAACCTATATTTCAATTGCTATTTCATTCATAGAATGGTGGGGATAGAACCTGTTATCACACAGAGTTAAGGTATGAGAGGATGGTGAGGAAATGGAAATTCTCTGTAAAAACTTCAAATGCATCATCTGGAATTACAAAACTTTATATATATTTTTTTAAATTTTAAAAAAATTTTATTGGACTATAGTTGATTTACAATTTTATGTTAGTTTCTGCTGTACAGCAAAGTGAATCAGTTATACATATACATATATCCACTCTTTTTTAGATTCTTTTCCCATATAGATCATTACAGAGTACTGGGTAGAGTTCCCTGTGCTATACAGTAGGTCCTTATTAGTTAACTATTTATCAGTTAACTATTTTATGTATAGTAGTATGTATATGTCAATCCCAACCTGCCAATTTATCCCTTTCCCCCTTCTCCCCCGTAACCATGTTTGTTTTTTACATCTGTGACTCTATTTCTGTTTTGTAAATAAGTTCATTTGTACCATTTTTTTAGATTCCAGATATAAGTGATATCCTATGATATTTGTCTTTCTCTGTCTGACTTACTTCACTCAGTATGACAATCTCTAGGTTCATCCATGTTGCTGCAAATGGCATTATTTCATTCTTTTTTATGGCTGAGTAATATTCCATTGTACCACATCTTCTTTATCCATTCCTCTGTCAATGGACATTTAGGCTGCTTCCAACAAAGCTTTATATATTTTTAAACAATTTTATATGTGAGACATACTAAAGCTATTCTGGGATGAACAAACCATGGAATTTCCTCTTCCTCCCAGACCAATACAATTTTTTGAATTCTTGGCAGAGCACATAAACACAAAGTGTGGATGTGATGTATAAAATATACACCTTAGTATTGGGGGTTATAAAATCCATAATTTTATAATTAAGGGGACAGTGAAAGGAAATGCAATGAGGGGGAATTATAATTTCTGTTAATTCTTTCAGTTACGAAGGAGTGATATAACAAATATTCTGTGGCTCACTGTTGGCATTTACTTATGAAAACAGAATTTATTTCTTCTGCAACTATCTGTACATAATATTGTATGTCAATAAGCTGAAAAAAAATTTTCCCGTTTATTTTTGGGCTTGAAAGTAAGGTTTGTTAGTTTGTTTGTTTTTCTCAAGAGAAAATTTAAAAGGTAGGGAAAGAAGTAGGCTAGTTTTTGCTAGATTAGATTCAAGGATTGGGGTTTTACTGGAACTTTGTTTCAGTGAAATTTCTGTACCTGGGGCTCATCAAATCATCCCAAATATAACTGAAGAGTTTCACGTAGATTTCTTTAACTTATTTTGATTTGACCCAACTGAGGCTCCATTTGAAAGGTTCTAAGTCTTGTTCTGTATTTTTCTGGACAAGTTCCATGAGGCAGGGATAGTTTTCTTGCTGCATCTCCAGTGCTGAGACAGTTCTAGACCTACACTAGGTGCATAATAAATACGCATTAAATACTGAATGAAATAAATGGGCGTTGCTGTTAAGTGCATTTAACATGTTTCTGCCAATCCTCCCCCAGTGCGGATTTACCAAATGCTGGGAAGGTCCTGAGAGATTTTGATTTTAGTAATTTTAGCCACTAGGAACAAAGCAGGATTTGTCTCTGAAAGGATTTGTCTACAACTGTCTGCAGAGAAAACTTTCCTAAATCAGGCATGGCAAGCTGACCTATGAAATGGATCTACTGTCTAACCCTTAGCCTTGAGATCATTTTAGTGACTGAGTTCAAAGGGAGAGTATTGACCGTGAACTTCCTAAGGTGCTGAGAGGAACAGAACTCAAGAGTCGAGGCTTTGAGTGAAGTAGGGGCTTAAACACTAGTGGTTCCTCCAACTCTCCCTAAAGATTTTGTCAAGCTGCCAGCGATAAAATGAGGAGAGAATGGAGGATATGATTGTTTGTAGACCAGGTTTTGAGCTATGTAGTAGCTCTCCTGTAAGCTTTAGGAATGGCGGTAAGGTGGAGGGAGGTGTCTGTGGATGTCATTAAACCTAGGGGGACTTCATTAAATAAAACAATGTTAGACGATCCTTTGCCTCCTAAATTGGTATATTTACATTTTGCTTTTCAGAGTTGAGGGTAGCAGCATGAAGGGGCCTGTGAATGTTCATAGAAGAGGCTTTCACCTGTCATGGTGCTTTACAGGTTAGGTGTTTGTGAAAACCTGAAAGAGAATGGCTAAACAGAGGATAGTTAAGCCACCTTTTTGAGGCTGGTCCTGGGAGCTCTGCCACCTCTACTTGCACCTGGTAGGCACCTGCCAGCAATTGATCTTCTTACTTGGCTGTTACCTCAAGAGCATTACTGTGGTGCCACACCCAACACAGGGATTCTGAACCCAGTCAAGTACAGAAAGGAAGGCATTTCTCATAAGGATCACATATTCATTTTGTTTCCTCTTGGCTTTTGAAATCTTTACACAGTAAATATATTACAAACCATATTCCACAAGTTGATTTGCAAAGATAAAATCTCTTATTCCTTTCTTATTATAATGCTGAGACAAATTACATTTAAACATCATGTACTTTAAACTTACATCTCACATTTAACTGTACAAAAAGGCAAGTGAAACAAAACAATATTAGAATGTTAGCACTAGGAATAGCTTTGGAGATCAACTGGTCCAGCCCCTGCTTTTCAGATGAAATATATAAGGTCAGAAGTGAACAGAAGTGCTCAGTAATGCAAGTTAAGCAATATAGTATTTTACCCATAATTAGTAATGTGAAGAAAAAAAATGTTGCCTGCTATTCCAGTTCTGCAAGGATTAAGCCATTAGCTACTGCAGTTGCTCATGGACAGTGCACCCCGAGGGGAATTCAAGATGGAGAAAAACAGGAAGTATGTTGTGCTTTGGATATATAGGCCCCTAGATAGTTAAGATGCATATCTAAGGAATAATATCTTTCATACTTAGAAAAGCAATAAAATCATTAACTTGAGATGTCTGTTCTTTGGGATTAGCAGTAATCTTTTGATGTTCAACTACATGTCTGCTTTTTTTTTCCAGCAAAAAATTCATGTATATCCTGACTGCTACCTTACCTCCTCAGAGCCATTCCTCAGAGCTGAGAGACTGTTTCCTGGGCTGTAGTCCTCAGAAAGGTCACAGAATAAAACCTAACTCACAACTTTTACCTTGTGAGTTTTTCTTTCAGTGGACAGTATATACATTATTACATAGTATATATATAGTTAATATATACATAATTTAAACACATATTTCCCATAGATAACTGATGTTTAGAGAAACACACAGATTTCTTGCAGTTAGAAAGTCACACACATCAAATATTTTTTAATCACATTGTTCACTGACATACTCCATTCTAGGGGGGACAAAAAGAAATGAGAATTTTTTTCTTGTGATGGGAAATTTTGATTCTAAGAATGGTTGATTCCCAAGCAATTGATTTCTAGTTCTTTAAAATTTACTTCCTCAGAAACCCAAGAAATAATAGAGATTGCTAAAATTATAGCTAAGCAAAACATTGAGCAACTTTTCATATTTTCAGGGGCTACTTGTCTTTCTTTTTTGTTTTGTTGATGTAGGTGTAGGTCCTTTGCCTGTATTTTGTGAGGTGAGCAGCGGTTGTCTTTGAATTTTTAAGTCTCAAGCCATTTACCCTTTGCCTGTGATATAAGTTGCAATTTTTTCTTTCATTTTTCTTTGCTTATACTGTTTTATTTTTCTATCTTGTATGATTTTAAATTGAAAGTCAAGTTGATGTCCAGTTCACTGTTTATATTTATCAAAGTAAATGTGGAAGAATATACTTTAAAACCCAGAATTACACAGAAATTAGCAGTAGTCTTATACAAATCTATTGTTAAATATCCAGAAAGATTTGATATTTTTTAGAGATCATTAGAGTGGCCGATAATATTATACCAAATAAAGTTTTGATCTATAAGGATGTGGATGCATTAAAGATTCCAGGGCTACTTATTTAGAAGATGTCAGTACATGTTTATTGTAGGGGAATAAAATGTGCCACCTGGAAATGTGTTTCATTGGCATGAGGATTATTAGGCTGATTATTATTTTTTTAAAGTAATTTATTTATTTTTGGCTGCACTGGATCTTCGTTACTGCGCGCAGGCTTTCTCTAGTTACGGCGAGTGGGGGCTACTCTTCGTTGCAGTGCGCAGGCTTCTCATTGCAGTGGCTTCTCTTGTTGCGGAGCACGGGCTCTAAGCGCATCGGCTTCAGTAGCTGTGGCATGCAGGCTCAGTAGCTGTGGCTCGCGGGCTCTAGAGCGCAGGCTCAGTAGTTGTGGTACACGGGCTTAGTTGCTCCACGGCATGTGGGATCTTCCCGGACCAGGGCTCGAACCCGTGTCCCCTGCGTTGGCAGGCGGATTCTTAACCACTGCACCACCAGGGAAGCCCTAGGCTGATTATTTTTAAGAAACAGAAAGCTCAGGAAGTTTTTTCTTGTTACCACCCTCTTAGCTGCTTAAAAAAATTTAGATAAAGTGATTGTTCCTGGAATAGGACTATAATCAGAGATATGTGCAAAGAATATGGGCTAAAGTGGTGGGAGCGGTGTGCGGGGCGGGGGCGGGGGCGGAACTTGGCAGGGCCTAGAGATCAGAGTCTACTCTGAGTCTCATTGTCTCTGCCTGGCCCAGCAAGCATTTTTCAAACATTTGTTTTTCCACCTCCATGTAAATTACCTTCCTCCCCTTTAAAGTCCCAAACCACTACCCCCAACATCCTCCTCCTCTTTAGCTGAAAATGGTATTTAAGGGGAGTGCTCTGACCATTTTGGGAGTTACTCAGTTTTCCTGGGTTTCTCCCACATAAACATGTTATTAAAATTGGTTTGATTTCCTCCTGTTAATTTGTCTGATGTCAATTTAATTCTTAGACCAGCTATAACAATTTCCAGAGGGAAATTTTTCCTCCCTGACATTATTAGCTTGATAAATTATTAAAAGTCATGCTTTCTTAGTTAATTTAGTGTATTCTGAATTGATACAAAAGTAAGCTAGTTACTTTTATGATAAAAATTATTTTTATTTAAATTCTAGTATTTTTAAATTAATAACATAGGTCAAAGCACTTTTGAAATAGAGCTTAGGAATTATCCAAAGCTTAATTTTTTTTTCCAGCTATTTCTCTTGAATAGTCTTGACCCATCTCCCCTATAATCATTTAATACCTTTGTAAAAAAATTTATTTATTTATTTGGCTGTGCTGGGTCTTTAGTTGCAGCACGCAGGCTCTTCATTGCCTCTTCGTTGCAGCGTGTGGGATCTTTGGTTGTGGCGTGCAGGCTCTTTGTTGTGGCATGCGGGATCTAGTTCCCTGACCAGGGATCCAGCCTGGGCCCCCTGCATTGGGAGCATGGAGTCTTAACCGCTGGACCACCAGGGAAGTCCCAATGCCTTTTTAATAAACAGAAATTAATTTATTTTTCTTTGAGAAAGTGAAAACTGATATACCATACATTTTTCTCCAAACTGTCTAAAATGAGTGGATTCTATTCAATAAAAAAGAAAGTATTTAAGAAAGAAAAACATATGTGTGTATAAAGAAACATATATAAGGATTAGCAGAACGTGAATTAAAATATTAACAATGGTTACCACTGGGTAGTATAATTAATGTGACTTTTCTTCATATCTTCTCCCTGCATTTTCCAAATTTGCCCTAATAAGCCCATTCTTATTATAAATATTTGAAAAAAAAATGACCAACTTCCAAACAGAACTCCTAGGCAACACTTTTTTCCTTTAAATAGTTGAGACTATTTATAAAATCCTAAGTGTAGTTTTCCCCTGACTAGATAATGTGTGCTTTCCGCACAAGAGAAGAGGGTGAAGGGGTGACTGTAATCCAAGCTAAGAGGAGGGTGCTTCACTAGGTACTGGTAGAGCTTCAGCATCTTCAAGTGCACGTGTTTGCATCTCTGTGAAGTCACTTCAAAGATTTTATGAGTCTCAGATCTTATTCTGTTGAAATGAATTGGCTCCTTCCCAATCAACATTTTAATTGGAGGTGTTCTCCAGCTTTATAGTACTTTGTCAAGGAAGGACACTGAAATAACAAGATATTTTTATTTAGATGACAGCGTGGTCAACAACTGAACTACCCAGAATTTATATGCTGATAATCATGATGCTAGCATTGCACATAAATTACAAGTTTTAAAAGAAGTGTTTACTTGGACTTCCCTGGTGGCACAGTGGTTAAGAATCCACCTGCCAGGGCTTCCCTGGTGGCGCAGTGGTTGCGCGTCCGCCTGCCGATGCAGGGGAACCGGGTTCACGCCCCGGTCTGGGAGGATCCCGCGTGCCGCGGAGCGGCTGGGCCCGTGAGCCATGGCTGCTGAGCCTGCGCGTCCGGAGCCTGTGCTCCGCAACGGGAGAGGCCACAACAGAGAGAGGCCCGCATACCAAAAAAAAAAAAAAAAAAAAAAAAAAAAAAGAATCCACATGCCAATGCAAGGGACACAGGTTTGAGCCCTTCTCCAGGAAGATCCCACATGCCATGGAGCAACTAAGCCAGTGCGTCACAACTACTGAGCCTGTGCTCTAGAGCCCATGAGCCACAACTACTGATCCTATACACCTAGCGCTCATGCTCCACAACAAGAGAAGCCACCGCAATGAGAAGCCTGAGCACGGCAACAAAGACTAGCCCCCGCTCACCACAACTAGAGAAAAGCCCACATGCAGCAACGAAGACCCAACACGGCCATAAATAAATAAATAAATAATAAATAATAAATAAAAGAAGTGTTTACTGTCCTCTGTTGTGGCTGCTATGTCGGGCACAAAAAAGTATAGTATTGCCAACTACCAATTGGCACTTGCCATCTACCTCTACAAGGATTAAATCATGAGCCGCTGCAGCTTCTGACTTTCAACATCCCCTGAAAGGAGTTCAGGGTGGAGATCGGGAATGAGGCACTCTGTGCTTTGGAAAAAACTCGCAGAACAGGCCTTCAGATAGTTAGATATTTTCAGGAGAAGATTATATGAGATTTTATTTTTATTCTTGTATCTCCTCCTATCTAGGTAAGTACTAAAAGTTTTCATGGTGATGTCTGCTCCTTGTAACTAGCAGCAACCTTCACAAGACTAGCAGCAACCTTCTGCAAAAATGTGGGCTTGACTGCATATACCACCCCCCACCACCAAAATCACATATATACTGACCTTCCCCCCTGCTCTTCGGAGTGATTTCTCAGAGATATCTGAATGCTGTCTCCCGGGTTATAGTCCTCATTTTGCCCCAAATAAAACTTAACTCACAACTCTCACGTTGTGCGTTCTTTTCAGTCGACAGCATAAATCGATAAGAGACTAACAATAACTTGACCTTTCCTCGTTGCTTCTTTTGTCAAAGGAAGAGTTCTCAGAATTGAGCAACTGGGCTTCCCTGGTGGTGCAGTGGTTAAGAATCTGCCTGCCAATGCAGGGGACACGAGTTCGAGCCCTGGTCCGGGAAGATCCCACATGCCGTGGAGCAACTAAGCCTGTGCGCCACAACTACTGAGCCTGCACTCTAGAGCCTGCGAGCCACAACTACTGAGCCCATGTGCCACAACTACTGAAACCCATGTGCCTAGAGAGAAGCCACAGCAGTGAGAAGCCTGTGCACCACAGCGAAGAGTAGCCCCTGCTCGCTGCAACTAGAGAAAGCCCCGCCCACAGCAACGAAGACCCAGTGCAGCCAAAAATAAAAAAAAAAAATTAAAAAAAGAATTGAGCAACTAAATAAAAAGAGCCTCATTCTGGAACACACACAGGTCCCTCATAACACAAAAAATGATTCCTTGAGTCTCTTTTCTGATTGATGGTTTTGTTAGAGGAAATAAACAGGAGCTTGAGGTTTGGAGGAGGGTCAGCTTCAGATAGCATGTCCTCCTCCCCTACTCGCAGTAAGATTGAAAGAAGTTACTGTATAGTTCAAGATATCCAAATGCTCCCTTGGCCATGCTGAAGCCTCTCCTGTTTCTCAAGGCCAGGAACACTGTTCTTGTACTAATGGACACCCCTGATGAGGCTCATCAGCTCACCTGTCACTCGCAGTTATTACTGCCACTGGATCCCTCATCATTGTTCTCCTTCCACCTCACAAGACTTCCCAACATCATGTGTTACCTGCAGCATTGAATATTCTCATGTCCTTTAACATGGCGCTGTGACACTGGAGATGGCTATATTGCCCTCTCTGCCCCTGCACCTGGTCTGGGGGCACAGGTCTTAAGTTTTATACAGATTCTAACTCACTCCTTGTCAACCATATGTTGCCACAAATGATTAACCTTACTCCTGTGAAATACTGTGGCCAAAATTCCAATTTTAAAAGGGAAATTTGAGACAATTTCATTAAGGAATTCCTACCTGTTTTTAAAAAGGCGATCAACGGTCAATGTGCACAGATAGAGATGCACCTTGAGCAAATGCTTGGGTTCCAAAAGTAAAAGAAAAGCTTACCATTCTCAAAGGTTCACAGCATAAATGCACAAAAATGTAGGAAAGCTCTGAAAAGAAACTGCCTGTGCAGAGCACTGACAGTCATCCTCCCAAAATCACTGGAAACAATCCAAGAAAAAAACCAAAAAGGCGTTTCCAGCTCCTGAAGTACATTCCATCTCCTTTGGTATCAGTGATCCAACTAGTGCCATAGCATATTCAAATCCTACTTTCATTTTCAACATTTGAGTTGTTGAAAACGTTTTGAATTCAGTTTATGTATTAGGTACCTGATATTTTCCTGATTTGTTTGCAGAGTATGAGGATGGACACCACTGCCTTCTTTGGGATGCAAATGGATAACTGCTTCTTTCAAGTTTTCATCTGTATTGTTGCTAATTGACAATGGAGAAAAATAGGAAAAATATTTTAAATATATAACTTTCAGTGTTGAAAGAAATTAGTAGCTTTCATTTTGAAATTTACGCCATACTTTGCTTCAAGTTTCTCAAATCTTTGAAGATATCTAAAAAGAAAAACCAAATACCACATTTCAAGTCTAAGTAAAAACTTGCATTAGGAAATAATAATAAAAGCATCCTATACATTGTGTCAGAAGATTCTAAATTGCTTATAGACAAATATGTCCATACTTAAAATAACACATTTCACTATTTCCAATGTAATTTTGATTAGTAAATATTGTTCACCACAATAGTGTGACATTTAGGCTTCACAATGTGAATGGCTTTGCAGTGCAATTTTACACAAGGCTTCTTTCTTTCAATGTAGTGAAGATGTAAGTTGTGTTTTCTGTACCGTTAATACCCACAGTTAGGAGAGCAGCAGTAGTTTTCATGAAGGTATATGAGAACTGACAGTATACAGAAGTACTTAATTACTTTTAAATGTCAATAATAACAATCATGTGTAAATAACAATAAATAGAGTTAACTTTTCTGACATTCACCATATGTGAGAACCTGTGTTAAGTGAGGTAGAATCTATTATTTTCCCTATTTTGTAGGGAAGGAAAGAAGAGTTTAGACAGGATATGTATCTTGTTGAGGGTCTCATAGTAGTAAGTGAGTGTGAACACAGGTCTTACCGATTGCAAAGCCCAGGGTCTTACCGGGTATGCTCCTCTGCCTTTGTGGGTCATTTAATCAGCACTTCATTTTACATAAATGAAATGATGAATCATACAATACCAGTACCTTTAGACTTCAAGTCTAGGTTGGTATTAGGGATTTAAGAATGGAAGCACAAAGAGTTCACTCACTCCACCACTTCCCAGTACTTCCTCATTATTCCTCTTTACACTCTCATGGAGGTTAGATGGTGGCACCACTTGAGACAAAGAGGAGACTGTGAGTCAGGAGCAAATTGTCCACAGGATTAGGAAGGGCAACTTGAGATTCATGCATGAGGAAGTGTAGAGGGCTGGACAGCCATGTTGGATGGGTGTCCAAGGAGCACTGACTAGGTGGTTAGGTGAGTAATGGCCTGAAAATGGTCTTGGATGCTGAGTGGTACATGGGGTATGAGAGGATACAACCTTAGTGAGTATGTGTTCAAAGAACGGCTGTGCAAGTGGTTGATGGTGGCTAATGTGAATGTAGGGTAATGCAGCGAGCCTTTCCAGAGAGCGGCCTTAATAATTTTGAACTCTATGCATAATACTAATGAAGACTTCAGGCTTTATCTGAATGTGGACAAGGGGCTGTTTTGTATAGAAATTGGAGTGAATCAGAGGCAAAAACAACAGGCAAGGATTATTGGGCTCTGAATGGAGGAATCTATTATTTCTCAGTGATCAGTGCATGACTTATCTTACTTAACATTTGTCACAAATTATTGAGGTAGTAAATACATAGTAAAATACCAAGTGTGCAGATAAGACCTTTTTCTTAAAAAAACTAGTGAAATGTCAAGCCAGTGAGGTTATATCACAGAAAAATACCTCGCATGAACAAATAGGAAAATTGTCACTAAACCTTAATAAGACAGAGGCCCTTACAGAAATATTATAATTCTCTTGTAGGCTAATAACTCAAAATAGAGTGAAAAATGAGAGTTTGCCTACCATTCTCTAGAAAGATACTGACTCATTATACCAGAGTAGCGAAGACAAATCCAATAAAATAGAGGGAGAAAAAAAGGATTATTGAAAGAAAGAGGAAATATTTCAACCCTGTACTATACACAGTTCTAGATACTGAAATTCAGTGATACAAAATCAGATTCAGAAATGGGCAAAGAAAATTATCAACAGAATGTGTGAAAGGGTTCATGATTTTGCTTCAGATAACTCTGACTAGAGCCTTAACTCTTAACAACTTCCCACTGATATGATTTTAAGCAAGTCACTGAATTTCTCTGCATCTCAAAGGCTTCTCTGCTTTGGGATAATAATATTATTGGGTCTACCTACTTCACAGAGTTGCTTTGAGGGCCAAAGAAGACCACAAATGGTGGTAAAGCATTTTGTAAACAACATGTTAGCTATTGCTATTCTTTTTTTTTTTTTTGAAGATGTTGGGGGTAGGAGTTTATTAATTAATTTATTTATTTTTACTGTGTTGGGTCTTCGTTTCTGTGCGAGGGCTTTCTCTAGTTCTGGCAAGTGGGGGCCACACTTCATCGGGGTGCACGGGCCTCTCACTATTGCGGCCTCTCTTGTTGCGGAGCACAGGCTCCAGACACGCAGGATCAGTAGTTGTGGCGCACGGGCCTAGTTGCTCCGCGGCATGTGGGATCCTCTCAGACCAGGGCTCGAACCCGTGTCCCCTGAATTAGCAGGCAGATTCTCAACCACTGCACCACCAGGGAAGCCCAGCTATTGCTATTCTTACTACTAGCCTTGACTACTGTAAAAGTGGAGATCAAAAGTCATTAAATAAAAATTATTTTGAGTTCCTTGTAGGTAGGTGGTCCCTGCTCACAAGTAGCTCATTGTCTGCAGAGGGGCATAGTGAGAAGTGTAGTGGAGACCAAGAAGACAGGAGAGAATTTAAAGAGTGTGAGAAAGGACAATTCAGGGAGAGGCAGGAAATGGCTAGATTGTTTGCAAGAAGTTCTGCTGTGATACTTTGTTTTTCTTAAGGTTTATATTGGCATCTTCTGTGCATATCAAAACTACAATTTCTGTAAAGCTTCTTTAGGAGACTGTATTTGCTTAGAACGTTTGCTATAGAAAACTGTTCATTTAAAGTTCAAACTGTTTCTCGTGGATATAGTTTGCTCATATCTCATTGACTTTGACCACACTGATTTTGTTATAATTAAATCAACTAGTACACAAGCTGTGTATGTTCTCTTCCCAGTCAAAAACATTTCTTTATTTAGATCTGAATCCTTGCAAGGTTTTGGCAAGTTTAAAAAATAAATGGTGTTTATAAAAGATTATTATTAGTTTTTTAAAATTTTATTTATTTATACAACAGGTTCTTACTAATCATCAATTTTATACACATCAGTGTATACATGTCAATCCCAATCTCCCAATTCATCACACCAACCCCCGTCCACCTCCGCTGCTTTCCCCCCTTGGTGTCCGTACGTATTTTCTCTACTTCTGAGTCTCAATTTCTGCTCTGCAAACCGGTTCATCTGTACCACTTTCTAGGTTCTACATATATGTGTTAATATATGTTATTTGTTTTTCTCTTTCTGACTTATTTCACTCTGTATGACAGTCTCTAGATGCATCCACGTATCCATAAATGACCCAATTTCGTTCCTTTTTATGGCTGAGTAATACTCCATTGTATATATGTACCACATCTTCTTTATCCATTTGTCTGTCAATGGGCATTTAGGTTGCTTCCATGACCTGGCTATTGTAAGTAGTGCTGCAATGAACATTGGGGTGCATGTGTCTTTTTGAATTATGGTTTTCTCTGGGTATATGCCCAGTAGTGGGATTGCTGGATCATATGGTAATTCAATTTTTAGTTTTTTAAGGAACCTCAATACTGTTCTCCATAGTGGCTGTATCAAT
>NC_041217.1:37763323-37764007 GCF_002837175.3 Physeter macrocephalus
TCTCTAATCCATTTTGAGTTTATTTTTGTGTATAGTGTTAGGGAGTGTTCTAATTTCATTCTTCTACATGTAGCTGTCCAGTTTTCCCAGCACCACTTAATGAAGAGACTGTCTTTTCTCCATTGTATATCCTTGCCTCCTTTGTCATAGATTAGTTGACCATAGCTGCGTGGGTTTATCTCTGGGCTTTCTATCCTGTTCCATTGATCTATATTTCTGTTTTTATGCCAGTACCATATTGTCTTGACTACTGTAGCCTTGTAGTATAGTCTGAAGTGAGGAAGTCTGATTCCTCCTGCTCCGCTTTTTTCCCTCAAGACTGCTTTGGCTATTCGGGGTCTTTGTGTCTCCATACAAATTTAAGATTTTTTTGTACTAGTTCTGTAAAAAATGCCATTGGTAATTTGATAGGGATTGCATTGAATCTGTAGATTGATTTGGGTAGTATAGTCACTTTCACAATATTGATTCTTCCAATCCAAGAACATGGTATATCTCTCCATCTGTTGGTATCATCTTTAATTTATTTCATCAGTGTCTTATAGTTTTCTGCATACAGGTCTTTTGTCTCCCTAGGTAGGTTTATTCCTAGGTTTTTTTTTTTTTAATATTTATTTATTTTTGGCTGTGTTGGGTCTTCGTTTCTGTGTGAGGGCTTTCTCTAGTTGCGGCAGGCGGGGGGCA
>NC_041217.1:37764017-37764833 GCF_002837175.3 Physeter macrocephalus
ATTTCTGTTTCAGATTTTTCATCATTAGTGTATAGGAATGCAAGAGATTTCTATGCATTAATTTTGTATCCTGCAACTTTATCACATTCATTGATTAGCTCTAGTAGTTTTCTCATGGCATCTTTAGGGTACTCTACGTATAGTATTGTGTCATCTGCAAGCAGCGACAGTTTTACTTCTTCTTTTCCATTTTGGATTCCTTTTATTTCTTTTTCTTCTCTGATTGCTGTGGCTAGGACTTCCAAAACTATGTTGAATAAGAATGGTGAGAGTGGACAGCCTTGTCTTGTTCCTAATCTTAGAGGAAGTGCTTTCAGTTTTTCACCACTGAGGATGATGTTGGCTGTGGGTTTGTCATATATGGCCTTTATTATGTTGAGGTAGGTTCCCTCTATGCTTACTTTCTGGAGGGTTTTTATCATAAAGGGGTGTTGAATTTTGTCAAAACCTTTTTCCGCATCTATTGAGATGATCATATGGTTTTTCTTCTTCAATTTGTTAATATGGTGTATCACATTGATTGATTTGCATATATTGAAGAATCCTTGCATCCCTGGGATAACTGCCACTTGATCATGGTATATGATCCTTTTAATGTGCTGTTGGATTCTGTTTGCTAGTCTTTTTTTTTGTGGATTTTTGCATCTATATTCATCAGTGATATTGGTCTGTAATTTTCTTTTTTTTGTAGTATCTTTGTCTGGTTTTGGTATCAGGGTGATGGTGGCCTCATAGAATGAGTTTGGGAGTGTTCCTTCCTCTGCAATTTTTTGGAAGAGTTTGAGAAGGATGGGTGTTAGCTCTTCTCTAAATGTT
>NC_041217.1:37764972-37766196 GCF_002837175.3 Physeter macrocephalus
GTTTATCTCCTCAAAGAACCAGCTTTTAGTTTTATTGATCTTTGCTATTGTTTTCTTTGTTTCTATTTCATTTATTTCTGCTCTGATCTTGATGGTTTCTGTCCTTCTGCTAATACTGGGTTTTGTTTGTTATTCTTTCTCTAGTTCCTTTAGGTTTAACATTAGATTGTTTATTTGATATTTTTCTTGTTTCTTGAGGTAGAATTGTAAAGCTATAAACTTCCCTCTTAGAACTGCTTTTGCTGCATCCAATAAGTTTTGGATTGTCGTGTTTTCATTGTCATTTGTCTCTAGGTAATTTTTGATTTTTTTCTTTGATTTCTTCAGTAATCCCTTGGTTATTTAGTAATGTATTGTTTAGCCTCCATGTGTTTGTGTTTTTTATGTTTTTTTTCCCTTTAATTGATTTCTAATCTCATAGTATTGTGGTCAGAAAAGATGCTTGATATGATTTCAATTTTCTTAAATTTACTGAAGCTTGATTTGTGACCCAAGATATGATCTATCCTGGAGAATTTTCCATGCGCACTTGCGAAGAAAGTATAATCTGCTGTTTTTGGATGGAATGTCCTATAAATATCAATTAAATCTATCTGGTCTAGTGTGTCATTTAAAGCTTGTGTTTCCTTATTACTTTTCAGTTTGGATGATCTGTCCATTGGCGTAAGTGAGGTGTTAAAGTCCCCCACTATTATTGTGTTACTGTCAATTTCCTCTTTTAGAGCTGTTAGCAGTTGCCTTATGTATTGAGGTGCTCCTATGTTGGGTGCATATATATTTATAATTGTTATATCTTCTTGGATTGATCCCTTGATCATTACGTAGTGTCCTTCCTTGTCTCTTATAACATTCTTTATTTTAAAGTCTATTTTATCTGATATGATATTTCTACTCCAGCTTTTTTTGATTCCCATTTACATGGAATATCTTTTTCCATCCCCTCACTTTCAGTTTGTATGTGTCCCTAGGCCTGAATTGGGTCTCTTGTAGACAGCATATATATGGGTCTTGTTTTTGTATCCATTCAGCAAGCCTGTGTCTTTTGGTTGGAGCATTTAATCCATTCATGTTTAAGGTAATTATCGATATGTATGTTCCTATTTCCATTTTCTTTATTGTGTTGGGTTTGTTTTTGTAGCTCCTTTCCTTCTCTTGTGTTTCCCACTTAGAGAAGTTCCTTTAGCATTTGTTGTAGAGCTGGTTTGGTGGTGCTGAATTCTCTTA
>NC_041217.1:37766266-37766474 GCF_002837175.3 Physeter macrocephalus
CTTTCATCACTTTAAGTATATCATGCCACTCCCTTCTGGCTTGTAGAGTGTCTGCTGAGAAATCAGCTGTTAACCTTATGGGAGTTCCCCTGTATGTTATTTGTCATTTTTCCCTTGCTGCTTTCAAATTTTTTCTTTGTGTTTAATTCTTGCCAATTTGATTACTATGTGTCTCGGTGTGTTTCTCCTTGGGTTTATCCTGTATTGG
>NC_041217.1:37766884-37794369 GCF_002837175.3 Physeter macrocephalus
TCCTTCATCTGGTACATAGCCCTCTGCCTTTTCATCTTGTCTATCTTTCTGTGAATGTGGTTTTTGTTCCACATGCTGCAGGATTGTAGTTCTTCTTGCTTCTGCTGTCTGCCTCTGGTGGATGAGGCTATCTAAGAGGCTTGTGGCAGTTTCCTGATGGGAGGGACTGGTGTGGATAGAGCTGACTGTTGCTCTGGTGGGCAGAGCTCAGTAAAACTTTAATCTGCTTTTCTGCTGATGGGTGGGGCTGGGTTCCCTCCCTGTTGATTTTTTGGCCTGAGGCGACCCAACACTGGAGCCTAGCTAGGCTCTTTGGTGGAGCTAATGGTGGACTCTGGGGGGCTCACACCAAGGAGTACTTCCCAGAACTTCTGCTGCCAGTGTCTTTGTCCTCACGGTGAGGCACAGCCACCCCCCGCCTCTGCAGGAGACCCTCCAACACTAGCAGGTAGGTCTGGTTCAGTCTTCCATGGGGTCACTGCTCCTTCCCTTGGGTCCCGATACACACACTACTTTGTGTGTGCCATCCAAGAGTGGAGTCTCTGTTTCCCGCTGTCCTGTCAAAATGCTGCAATCAAATCCTGCTAGCCTTCAAAGGCTGATTATCTAGGAATTCCTCCTCCTGTTGCTGGACCCCCAGGTTCAGAAGCCTGACGTGGGGCTCAGAACCTTCACTCCAGTGGGTGGACTTCTGTGGTATACGTGTTCTCCAGTTTGTGAGTCACCCAGCCAGTGTGACTGGGTGGGATTTGATTTTATTGTGGTTGCACCCCTCCTACCGTCTCATTGTTGCTTCTCCTTTGTCTTTGGATGTGGGGTATCTTTTTTGGTGAGTTCCAGTGTCTTCCTGTTGATGATCATTCAGCAGTTAGTTTTGACTCCGGTGTTCTCGAAAGAGGGAGTGAGAGCATGTCGTTCTACTCCACCATCTTGAACCAATCTCCAAGATTATTATTTTTAAAAAATACACATGCAAAACCTTAATTCTTCCACGCTGGCAGCCTGGGTATGTGTGTCAGTTGGACACACTTTCTAACTTCTAGTTCCCTGATAGGGTCAGTGTATAGAGGTCGGAGTCTGAAATGTTTTAGCAAAACAAGGATACCAACATTCTCATCAACACCCTTGTAAAAGTTCCTTCTATTTTCTCTTTTGCAAAAGTTGAGTCCTTCATAAATTCTATGCTTTTAAAGAAAGTGTTCTTATTATCATATATATTTCTTTAAAGAAAGTAACAAACACAAAATGGCATCATTTGATCCCAAGATTTAATTGCAGTTTTGACCTTCTGCAGAAATTAATCTTAATCAACCAGTCTGAAATTTTCTGGTCAGCATCAATAAGGTAATCTGTTATGTAGGTCCTCTCCACCTCCCAGAGGAAGAAGAGGCCATCAATTTCATAAATCTTTGCTGTCTAACACCTCTGCCCTGGCCCCAAAGAAGATGTCCTGATTTAAAAATAATCCTTTTTCCGCTAATAGCTCCTTTGCCCCACCCTTCTTCCTATGAAAACCTTCCATTTGTACAACTCCTCTGTGCATCCTTATAGTTGCTAAATGGGATGCTGCCCAATCCATGAATCTTTTAATAAAGCCAATTAGATCTTCAAATTTACCCAGCTGAATTTTGTTGTTTTTAATAGTGTGAATCCTTCTTTATGCCTAATATGTGTCATCAGCCTTCTTTATAAGAATTATCACCTCTTGTTATGTAGTACTTCTTTTTTGAGGTTTTCTTTGTAAAATATTAATCCCCAAAGCCCTCAAATAAATAGAGTTGAGGGACCAGAAGGGGGAGTTCTCCTGCCCTAGGAAGACAACAGAGACCAGCAGGAAGAAGAAAGAATCCTCTTCTTTCCTGGCAAGGGCTCAGCCAATGAAAAGCCATGGACTCTTTGTTTACTACAGCCCTCCCAACTTCCTTTTCCTCCCAAGAAAAGCACTCTCCTTCCCTTGCCATGCAGGGACTTGCATATGACTCACCATAGTTGCAGACTTCAAATTGCTATTCTCTGAGGATCCCAAATAAACCCATTTTTGCTGGAGAAATAACTGGCAGTCTATTTGTTTTAGGTCAACATCTTTTACATCTCTTTGGCTTCCAAGAAGCAGCAAATAGAGTTATAAACATATTCTAGGAGAATATGGCTGTACTTACCCTTTTTTGCGCTTTAGAATTATCAAACAGGAAACAATGACGGATAAAATCAAGAAGATCATACCAAAGAACATGCCTAGGCAGTAAAACATGGTAATTAAATGCATGGAAAATATAACCTGTAGGTTTCAAACTGTGTCTTAATGAGTTTTTAAAAAGTAAGTATAAATTCTGTTTTTATAAAACACCCCCCACAGGCTTATCTTTAAGATTTCCCCTCTGTTCCTGGTTTAATCTAGCATATTAGTCTTATTACCACAGGGTTATAAATGAGCAGTGAGAAAGCAGTTTGTGACCTTTGTCCAACAGCAGTATTTCAACAAGTGGGTGAGAACAAGCACTGGAGCTCCTCTGCTCAGCTCAGCTCACCATGACCCTGCACACATCTCTTGTGTGAGGCACAAGGTGCGAGTTACTCTATGCAGCAGACTCTAGTGACTACCACAAAACTATTCCTCTCACATAGGCAGATCACAGAAATGGGCTTAGAAAATTGGTCTCTGTGGCTTTCAATTTATGCAAATGGGCATGACTACCATCCTGAAGACTATTCCCAGGTTATAAACTAAAGAGCAAGTTGCCTTCTCCAGACACATTAAAATAGGAAGAATGGTTCTTTTTTTATAATGGTTCAAAGATAGTATAGAAACTTTGATAAAGGACACTCACTCTATATGCATATAAGGATACCAGTTTTGCTACACTATGGCCTGAATTCATTATTCTTTTCTTTCTAATTAAAATAGCAGTCTAAGATATTTTGATCTCTCTTTTTACATTTCACTTATTATCAGTGGATACCTACTGTTAAGGATGTTTCCTCAGCAAACCCTTCATATAACTTACCAACTATGAGATAATCACTCGTGCCTAAAAGGAAGCAAAAGCCACAAAAAACATCAGTCTGGCACACAACATGATCAAACAGGAGCTCTCAGCCAGTTATAATTCATCCTGATTTTTTTCTGTACAGATTCTTAATTTTTTTCTAATATAAAAGCCATTGGTTTTACTCACACAATCTCATACTATTTTGTGTACTCAGCAAAGTCTGGTTTTTTCTTTTAAAATTACTATTTTGTCATAAAAGTAGTATAATTAGAGCAGAAAGTTTATAAAACAGAACAAAAGAAAAATATCATCCATAATCCTACTATCCTGAAATATTTTAGTACATTCCCTTCTAGTACATTTTCTCATGCATCTAAGTTTTTACATAATTATAGAATATCTATCTAATCTTTGAACAGTTGAATTAAGTGCTCAACATATATTTACTTTTACAACCTTTATTATTACCACAACCACCACTAATGCTACGTGTATAACATTATTAACACTTCATTATATTTTTAACATATTTCTCATCTGTCTACTGCTTTCTTATTTACTTTTCAATGTTCATAAGTTCTAAGTCAAATTTGTTGACCTTTTATAATTTTCTCTATCATATCAAAAAGTTCCAAAAGTTGTTTTTCTTTTTCTAGCTGTTTTATCTTCTTTTTTTCCTTTTCTACTTTAGCTTTCCTATGTTGTTTTAAAACTTTTAACTATTTATTACATCTGGTATTTATTGTAAGATAAAAAAAAGGTTCCAAATTTTTTCAGTGCTACGTATACTATTTGATCATCTTTTTCTTCCCCTTGGATTGATGATGTCTCCGTTATTAGATTGTTTTCTGTAAGATACTTTAATTTCTATTTATACTGAGCTCTATTTTATTAATATCTACTTTATTCCATTTTTGGTAAAGATAAGTCTACTTTTGGTGATATAAAATGATTTATGTATTGTGACTTTCTATTTTAATATCTGGCAGGTCAGTCCTCCCAAATTATGTGAATTTTCTGTCTCTCACAGCCACATCATTCGAATACTCAAAAGGCATTCAGATAGGTAGTGATCTTTTTGCCAAAGAAATGAATATAATTTGATATTAAGGGAGTGTCAAGTTTATAATTTAGAAATATTATTTGTGAGTGAGCTTTGTTAATGCATTTAAGGCATTAACTGTAAAAAAATTGTATCTTGAACAATCTTGGTATTCAACCACGTATTTTAAGTAAGAGTGATAAGAATGGGGGAGAAGAGAAGGCTAAGACTAATTTAGATTAAGGAAGGTTATTCATTATTCATTTTGCCCATCTGTTATTTGATGTGTACAAGTTTAAGGTTTAGGATTTTCTATTTTACATCACCCTCTAGTTGCCAGCAGAAGGCTACCCTTCTACAGATCTCAATGACACATGATTCCTAAATCACTGTATCCAATGTACCAGGTTAAAATCCTGTAGTCTACACCAGTGTGGGAGAGCGGCCAGCTAGTCTCTGCAAGTTGGAAGGTGATCCCCGACTCATGCTGAAAACATTCTTGAAGGCCTGCTCTACCACTAATCTGCTACTGAATTTTAAGACCCATAGGATGTAATCAAATTATTACTGTGCAATGTATGCAGCAATAGAGTAATAATGGGCAAAAAAGGTTCAGAGAAGTCCCTGAGGAGAGATGGATGGGTTAAGAAGTGTGAGGAGCAAGGCTTGCCTTATTCTCATTGCTAAGGGCTTTTGGGGAAGAATTAGGGACTCTTATTGCACTCCTTAGCTCTTAGCTAATGCACACCATATGGCACACCACCACATTCAATGTCAGTACAGATGAATGAATGAACAGTAACCATGGCTGGGAAGGACCTACATTCCTTGCACTTGCACTTACAAGAGGTACATATGGCCAGAGGAGGGTCCCACAGGTCATATTCCTGGCACTGACTCCAGGGACTGCCTTCCAGAGTATACCCATCTTCACACTCCAAAGTTACATTATCTCCAGAGTGATATACTTTTCTCATTTTCAGTTCCTTCTGGATTCCATTCATAATCTGTGGGAGGCTACATTTTACTTCTGAAATTAGAAAAATTAAAAAAGAAATTGATATTTTCTTGTTAATTGTTAGTTGAAACTTTGCTTTTAGCAAAGATGAGTCATGTCTTCCATCAAAAATTATTGATACCTCTCCTACAACATCTTTTTTTTTTTTTTTTTTTGTGGTACGCGGGCCTCTCACTGTTGTGGCCTCTCCCGTTGCGGAGCACAGGCTCCGGACGCGCAGGCTCAGTGACCATGGCTCACGGGCACAGCCGCTCCGCGGCACGTGGGATCTTCCCGGACCGGGGCACGAACCCGTGTCCCCTGCATCGGCAGGCGGATTCTCAACCACTGCGCTACCAGGGAAGCCCTACAACATCTTATTATTTAAAATTCTCTGACTTCCCTTTTTATGTAAAGCAAGGGAATATAAATGTATTGCTTATAATTATTTTAAATTATCATACTTTAAATTATTGTTAACTCTTCAACAGGCAAGTTGTGGAAAGGTTAGGAATTAGGATAACCATGTTCCAGCCTTGGAACCACTTGGGCCACACCATAAGAAAACAGGAATATCATTTTAACTCTCTTTAGGTATACAACTAATATGGGTATTTTGTCTCTTGAATAAATGCATATTTCTGGCTCATTTCTATACATAGAACAAAGAAATTAATAAATTATGATTCTGAATTTAAGGTATTAATTTTCTACTTAATTTTATCTCATTTACCTTGTAAAAATTAATAAATAGAAACCTTAAATTAAATAATTAAATAGAGTCTGGAGACCAGAAGGGGGAGCTTTCACACCCTGTGATGACAGCAGAGCTCAACAGCAAGAAGAAAGACTCCTCTTCTTTCCTAGCAGCAAATCAGCAAGGAAAAGCCATGGACTCTTTGTTTGCTAGATCCCTTACAACTTCCTTTTCCCTTCTGTTAAAAGAGTTCTCCTTCCTTTGCTATGCGGGGACTTGCATGTGGCTCACCATGGCTGCAGACCCCAAACCGCAATTCTCTGCTGATCCCAAGCAAGACCATTTTTGCTGGAGAAATAACTGGCAGTCTATTTGTTTTAGGCCAACAAGCCCATCCTTTGTTTTGCTTTCCTTCTCTGCCTTGCCACTGATACCTTCCAAGCAAAGCCTGCTTTTCAGTTGTAAAATTAGCCTAAGTTCTCTTTTTAAAATAAGAACCAACAGGGTAAAGTGGCATTTCTCAGAATATGGTCTGTGGTCCTGCTACATCAAAATATTCTGATGGGTTTGTTAAAAATAGACCTCTGGACTCTGCCTCAACATGTCAGAGAGTTCTTGGGAATGGAATTTAAGAATCTGTCATTTTAGGGAAAGGTGTCCAAGATGGTAGCATAGGAAGACCCTAAACTCACCTCCTCCCATGGACACACCAAAATTACAACTACTTATAGAGCAACTACCTATGAAAATGACCTAAATACTAGCAGAAAAAAAATTTCCATAACTAAAGAGATAAAGAAGGAACCATAATGAGATGAGTAGGAGAGGCAGAGACATGGTATACTCAAGACCCACAGCCTTGGTTGGTGACCCACAAATGGGAAGAATATCACAATCATAAAGGTCCTCCCTGAGGAGTGAGGAGTCTGAGCACTTCACTGGGATCCCCAGCCAGGGGTCCTGCTCCAGGGAGATGAGCCCCCACAACACCTAGCTTTGAAACCCAGTGGCGCTTATGTTCGGGAGTGCCAGAGGGTTATAGGAAACAAAAATGTCACTCTTATAGGGCACATGCAAAGTCTCATATGCTCCGAGTCCCAGGACAGAGGCAGTAGTTTGAAAAGAGCTTCAGTCGGAACTACTTGCTGATCTTGAAGAGCCTCTCAGAGAGGCAGCAGGCAACTGGGATTCCCCTTAGACACTGTTAGCAGCCATTCTGGGGAGCTCATTCTACCAAGATAACACCAGTGCTAGCAAATGCCATTTGGAAATCCTCCCTCTAGCCTATTAGTGCTGGAGGCTTACCACCACCAGTGGGCCTGTACCAGCCCACAGCAACCCAGACATGTACACAGCCATGTGGGGACCTGGCCCCACTCACCAGAAGGACAGCACCTGCCCTGAGTCCCTCTGGGCCATGCAGACAGCCACATAGGGACCTGGCCCCGACCTCCGGTGGGCTTGCATGAGCCCTGAGCCCCCAGGGTCTTGTAGACAGCCCCATGGGGACCCAGCCACTCATACCAGTGGGCCAGCACCAATGCTGAACCCACCACCACCACCTGGCTATGCAGACAGCCACACAGGGACACAGTCCTACCCTTCAGTGGGCCAGCATCAGCCCCACATCCCCCTGGGTGTGCAGCCAACCACGAAGGAAGCTTACCCAGCCCTCCAGTGGGCCCACAGCTACTGTACAAAGCATGGCCTAGCAGCCAACTTGGCTAGCTGTCAGCCCCACATACCAGTGTGCCCACAGTAGTTGGTACCACAACAAAAGAAGGGCACAAGCATCGCACATAGGTGGCACCCATAGAACATATAGCTTTCATGACCAGAGGGGAGCATGCTGCTGGAACCACAGGATGTTTCCTACCATGGCCACTTCTTCAACATCAGGAAACGTAATGGACCAACTTAACACAAAGATATAAACACTGAATATTGGGCAAAATGAGGAAACAGAGGTGTATGTTCCAAATGATTGAACAAGACAAAATTTCTGTAAAAGAAATTACTGAAGTGGAGATAAGACATCTACATGATAAAGAGTTCAAGGTAATAGTCATAAAGATACTCACTGAACTCAGGGAAGAATGGATGAGCACAGTGAGAAGTTTAACAAAGGAATAGAAAATATAAAGAAGAACCAAACAAAGCTGAAGAAGAGATAAGACATCTACATGATAAAGAGTTCAAGGTAATAGTCATAAAGATACTCACTGAACTCAGGGAAGAATGGATGAGCACAGTGAGAAGTTTAACAAAGGAATAGAAAATATAAAGAAGAACCAAACAAAGCTGAAGAATACAATAACTGAAATAAAAAATACACTAGAAAGAATCAACAGTAGATTAGATGATGCAGAGGAATGGATCAATAATCTGAAAGACAAAGTTATGGAAATCTCTTAAGCTGAACAGAAAAGAGAAAAAAGTTTTTTTTAATGGGATAGTTTAAGAAACCTCTGGAACAATATCAAGCATACTAACATTCACATGATGGGGGTCCCAGAAGGAGAAGACAGAGACCAAGGGGCAGAGAACTTATCTGAAGAACTAATAGTAGAAAACTTCCTTAACCTGGGGAAGGAAACAGACACCCAAGTAAGAAAGTACAGAGAATCACAAACAAGATGAACCCAAAGAGATTTACACCAAAACACATACTATTAAAATGGCAAAAAGTGAACGATTAAGAGGGAGTATTAAAAACAGCAAGAGAAAAGCAACTAGTTATGTACAAGGGAACCTCCAAAAGAATATCAGCTGACTCTTTAACAGAAACATTGCAGGCCAGAAGGGAGTGGCACAATATAATCAAATGATAAAAGGGAAAAATCTACAAACAAGAATACTCTACCTGGCAAAGTTATCACTCATATTTGAAGGAGAGTTTTACAGACAAATAAAAACTAAAAGAGTTCAGCACCACTAACCTGGCTTTACAAGAAACGTTAAAGGAACTTCTTTAAGTGGAAAAAAAAAGGCCACAATTAGAAATGTGAAAATTATTGAAGAAAATATCTCACTGGTAAAGGTAAAATAGTAGATCAACTATTTATAAAGCTAGCAGAAAGGTTAAAAGACAAAAGTAGGGAAATCATCTATATACAAAATAAGTAGTTAAAGGATACACAAAACAAAAAGATGTAAAATATGACATCAAAAATATTCAACATTGTTGGCGGGGGGAGTAAAAATGCAGGGTTGTTAGAATACATTCGAACTTAAGAGATCATCAATTAATCATATATACATCTATATGTAATCATAGATGAGAGATAGATGAGAGATAGATAGATAGATAGATAGATAGCTGTTATATATGAACCTCATGGTGACCATAAACCAAAACCTATAATAGATACACACAAAAAAGAGAGAGAAAGGAATCCAAACATAATGCCAAAGAAAGTCATCAAATTGAAAAAGAGGAGAGGAAAAGAAGAAAGAAGAACTACACAACAAAACAATCCCCCAAAATTAACAAAATGGCAATAAGTCCATATCTATGAATAATTACTTTAAATGTAAATGGACTAAATGCTCCAATCAAAAGACAAAGAAAGGCTGAAAAATACAAAGAACTCATACAACTCAACATCAAAAAAACAAACAATCCAATTAAAAAATGGGCAGAGGATCTGAATAGACATTTTTCCAAAGAATACATACAGGGCTTCCCTGGTGGCGCAGTGGTTGGGAGTCCACCTGCCGATGCAGGGGATGCGGGTTTGTGCCCCGGTCCGGGAAAAAAAAAAAAAAAAAGAATACATACAGATGGCCAGCAGGCATGTGAGAAGATGCTCGGCATCATTAATCATCAGAGAAATGCGAATCAAAGCCACAGTGAGATATCTCCTAACACCTGTCAGCATGGCTAATATCAAAAGAAACAAATAACAAGTGTTAGCAAGGATGTGGAGAAAAGGGAACTATCATGCACTGTTGTTGGGAATGTAAATTGTACCCACTGTGGAAAACAGTATGAAGATTTCTCAAAAAATTAAAACTAGGGACTTCCCTGGTGGTGCAATGGTTAAGAATCTGCCTGCCAATGCAGGGCACGTGGGTTCGAGCCCTGGTGTGGGAAGATCCCACATGCTGCAGAGCAACTAAGCCCGTGTGCCACAACAACTGAGCCTGCACTGTAGAGCCCACGAGCCACAACTACTGAGCCTGCGTGCCACAATTACTGAAGCCCGCATGCCTAGAGCGCATGCTCCGCAACAAGAGAAGCCACTGCCATGAGAAGCACGCACACCACAACAAAGAGTAGCCCCCGGTCTCCACAACTAGAGAAAGCCTGCATGCAGCAACGAAGACCCAATGAAACCAAAAATAAATAAATAAATAAATTTTTAAAAGAATTAAAACTAGAACTACCACATGACAGCAATTCCACTCCTGTGCATTCATCTGAAGAAAATGAAAACACTAATTAGAAAAGATATATGCACCCCTATGTTCATTGCAGCATTATTCACAAAAGCCAAGATACGGAAGCAACCTAAATACCCATCAATAAATGAATGGAAAAAGAAGATGTGGTATACATACACAATGGAATATTACTGAAGTATAAAAAGAATGATATCTTACCATCTGCAACAACATGGATGGACCTCGAGGTACTATGCTACATGACATGTCAGACAGAGAAAGGCAAGTACTACATGATTTAACTTATTGTGGAATCTAAAAAAAAAACAAACAAATGAACAAACATAAGAAAACAGAAACAGAGTCACAGATACCAAGAAGAAACAGGTGGTTGCCAGAGGGGAGGGAAATGGGTGAGGAAAGAAATAGGTGAGGGAGATTAAGAGGTACAAACTGTCAGTTGCAAAATACAGGGGAAAAAAAAAGACACAGAGTGGCTGTAGATAGATAGATAGATAGATATAGATATATAGATAGATGCTGCCTATAGGAGACTAACTTCATATGTAAGGACACACACAGACCAAAAGCGAAGGGATGGAAAAAGATACTCCATGCTAATGGAAACGAAAAGAAAGTTGGGTGGCAATACTTATATCAGACAATATAGATTTTAAAACAAAGACTGTAACAAGAGACAAATAAGGACATTACACAGTGGTAAAGGCATCAATCCAACAAGAAGATATAACAATTGTGTATATATATATATACACACACATACCACAAAGAGGAGCACCTAAATATATAAAGCAAATATTAACAAATGTAAAAAGAGAAATTGACAATAATACAATAATCGGGGGGGGAACTCTAGCATCCTACTTATATCAATGGACAGATTATTCAGACAAAAAAATCAATAATGAAACGCTGGCCTTAAATTACACATTAGGTCAGATGCAATTAATAGATATATACAGAGCATTTAATCTAAAAGCGGCAGAATACACATTCTTTTCAGGTACACGTGGAACATTCTCCAGGATACATCACACATTGTAGGTCACAAAAAAGTCTCAATAAATTTAAGAAGACTGAAGTCATATCAAGCATGTTTTCAGACCACAACACTATGAGATGAGAAATCAACCATATGAAAAAAAACTGCAAAAACCACAGACATGTGGAAGCTAAACAATATGCTACCAAACAATGAATGGGTCACTGAGGAAATAAAAAAATACCTGGAGACAAATGAAAATGGAAACACAATGATCCAAAATCTATGATATATGTCTAGAACTATCTAAAGAACTGCAGAAGCAGTTCTAAGATGGAAATTTAAAGCAATACATGCCTACCTCAGGAAACCAGAAAAATCTCCAATAAACAAGCTAACCTTATACCTAAAGGAACTAGAAAAAGAAAAAGAAACAAACCCCAAAGTCAGTAGAAAAAAAGACATAATAAAGGTCAAAGCAGAAATAGATGAAATAGACATTTAAAAATATATAAAGGATTAGTGAAACTAAGAGTTGGTTCTTTGAAAAGATAGACAAAATCGATAAGTCTTTTGCCAGACCCATCCAGGAAAAAAAAAAATGAGAAGGGCCCAAATAACTATAATCAGAAACGAAAGAGGAGTAGTTAAAACCAACAACATAGAAATACAAAGAATCATAAGAGATCACAGCAACAGACACCAATAAAATGGACAACCTAGAAGAAATGAAGTTCTAGAAATGTACAATCTCCCAAGATTGAATCAGGAAGAAATAGAAACTAGGCACAGAATGATTACTAGTAATGAAATTGAATCAGTAGTCAAAATATTCCCAACAAACAAAAGTCCAGGATCAGAGTGCTTCACCGGAGAATGCTACAAAACATTTAAAGACTTAACACCTATCCTTCTCAAACTATTCCAAAAAATAGAAGAGGAAGGAATACTTTTAAATGCATTTTACAAGGTCAGCATCACCCTGACACCAAAACCACGCAAAGATACCACAAGGAAATTAAAAGACAATATGTCCAACACACATAGATGCAAAAATCTGCAACAAAATATTAGCAGACTGCATTCAAAAATGCAATAAAAGGATAATTTACCATTATCAAATGGGATTTATCCCAGGGATGCAAGGATGGTTCAGTCTGCAAATCAATCAAAGTGGCACACCATGTTAACAAATTAAAGAGTAAATATCATATGATCATCCAATAGATGAAGAAGAGGCTTTTGACAAAATCTGACATCCATTTATGAAAAAAACACTGAACAAAGTGGGTATAGAGGGAATATACTGCAACATAACAAAGACCATATATGACAAGCTCACAGCTCACATCATACTCAATGGTGAAAAGTTGAAAGCATTTCCTCTAAGATCAGGAAGAAGACAAGGGTGCTCACTCTCATCACTTTTATTCAACATAGGTTTGAAAGTCCTAGCCTCAGTAATCAGACAAGAGAAATAAATAAAAGGAATCCAAATCAGAAAGGAAGCAGTAAAACTGTCACTGTTTGCACATGACATGATGCTATATGTAGAAAAATTTAAAGATGCCACCAGAAAACTATTAGAACTAATGAAAGAATTCAGTAAAGTTGCAGGATACAAAATTAATACACAGAAATCTCTTGCAATTTTATACACTAATATGAACTGTTAGAAGGAGAAATTACAAAAGCAACCCCATTTTCAATTGTGTCAAAAAGAATAAAATAAAAAGGAATAAATCTAACCAAAGAGTTAAAAACTTATACTCTGAAAACTATAAGACATTGATCAAAGAAATTGAAGACAAAACAAACAAATGAAAAGATATACCATTCTCATGGATTGGAAGAATTAATATTGTTCAAATGACCATATTACACAAGGCAATCTACAGATTCAATGCAATCCCTATCAAAACATCAATGGCATTCTCCACAGAACTAGAACAAATAATTCTAAAATTTATATGGAAACAAAAAAGACCTTGAAGAGCCAAGCAATTTTGAGAAAGAAGACAAAGGTGGAGGTATCATGCTCCCTGATTTCAAAAAAATACTAGAAAGCTACAGTAATAAAAACAGTACGGTACTGGCACAAAAAGCAGACATATATATCAATGGAACATAATATAAAGCCAAGAAATAACCCACACTTATATAACCAATTAATTTATGACAAAGTAGGCAATAATGTACAACTGGGAAAAATCAGTCTTTTCAGTAAATGGTGTTGGAAAAACTGGATAGCAGCATATAAAAAAATCAAACTGGACTACTTTCTTACTATATACAAAGTAGACTCAAAATGGATTAAAGAATTAAGTGTAAGGCCTGAAACCATAAATCTCCTATAAGAATATATAGGCAGTACACTTTTTTTTTTTTTTTTTTTTTTTTGTGGTCACGGGCCTCTCACTGTTGTGGCCTCTCCCGTTGTGGAGCACAGGCTCCGGATGCGCAGGCTCAGCGGCCATGGCTCACGGGCCCAGCCGCTCTGCAGCATGTGGGATCTTCCCAGACCGGGGCACAAACCCGTGTCCCCTGCATCGGCAGGCGGACTCTCAACCACTGCACCACCAGGGAAGCCAGGCAGTACACTTTTTGACATCAGTCTTAGCAACATTTTTTTGGATATGTCTTCTCAGGCAAGGGAAACAAAAGCAAAAATAAACAAGTGGGACTACAACAAACTGAAAAGCTTTTGCACAGCAAAGGAAACTATCAACAAAATGAAAAGGCAGCCTACTGAATCGGAGAAGATATTTGCAAATGATATATCTGATATGGGGGTCAATATCTAAAATATACAAAGAACTCACACAAATCAACATAAAAATCCCCAAATAACCCAATTAAAAAATGGTCTGAGGACCTGATATACAGATGGCCAAAAGACACATGAAAAGATGCTCAACATCACTAATCATCAGGGAGCTGTAAATCAAAACCATATTGAGATACCAATGCATACTTGTCAGAATGGCCATTGTCAAAAAGACAACAAGTAACAAGTGTTGGCGAGGATGTGGGGAAAAGGGAACTTGTACACAGTCGGTGGGAATGTAAGTTGGTGAAATCACTATGGAAAACAGTATGGAGGTTCCTCAAAAAATTAAAAATACAACTGTCATGTGGTCTAGAAATTTTATTTCTGGGTATTTACCCTAAGAAACCAAAAACACTAATTTGAAAAGATATATGCATACTCATCTTCATTGCAGCATTATTTATGATAGCCGAGATATGGAAGCAACCTAAGTGTCCATCAATGTATGAATTCTTCATCCAAAGAAGATGAGGTGTATATATACACACACACACACACACACACACACACACACACACAATGGAATATTCCTCAGCCATAAAAAAAAGAAGTCTTGCCATTTGTGACAACACAGATGGATCTAGAGGGTATTATGGTAAGTGAAATAAGCCATACAGAGAAAGACAAATATCATATGATATCACTTATATGGGGTATCTAAAAAAATAGAACAAACAAACAAAACAAAATAACAGACTCATAGATACAGAGAACAAATGGGTGGTTTCTAGAGGGTGGGTGGGAAAGGTAAAGGGAATTAAGAGATATAAATTTCCAGTTATAAAATAAATAAGCTACAGGGATATAATACACAGCATAAGGAATATGGTCAATAATATTGTAATAAATTTGTATGGGGACAGATGATTACTAGATTTATTTTGATGGTCTTTGAATAAAGTATGCAAATGTCAATGCAGTACATGTGAAAGTAACATAACATGGCACATCAATTATACTTCAATTTTCAAAAAAGACTCCATATTTTTAGAAAGTTCCCTGGCTGATTTTGCTAATGATAAAGACAGAGAATGACTGCTAAAAAGCGTGTTTAAAGAGGACAGTTATTGAGACAAAATGAATTTTATTTACATGAGAAGAAAGCAGCTGTCAAGAGAATGGAATATTACCCTTTTATTTTCAGCAGAAGAACTATCACAGAGTCTTAATTTTTATAATTCATCTTTGAACTATTCCCTGAATCTTCATATTTCTTTATGTAACTAAAGCAAGGAGGGGCGAGCTTTCCAGTTTCTGCAGAACCATGGGGACTCTGATTTTGTGCTGTCCATTCTTGCAAATAAACACAGGAGCGTCTCTGTGGTGGGTCTAATTTTCTCTGTCTCTTAAATCAGAGGGCTAGGAGGACAAGAAGGATTTAGGTTGGGGAGAACCCTAAGATCCTATAACCACAGCAGCCATAGGACTAACTGCTCCTCAACATTAGAAACACATGCATGTCTGAAATCTCTCCTGCCTCATCCCTGACCTTAGTCTAGTATAGAAGAATAGAAAAAAGCAAGAATAGAAAAGAAACAAACAAAGTAAAATCACTTAACTTACAGTTTTGCAAAATCAAAAGAACTACATTTGAAAGGAGACAGTGTTCTGAAAGCAGAATTTACACCAGAATTTCGATTCTTGCCTTACAACTTTCTTCAGTGTCTATAATTTACCACAATCTTTATTGCTGAAAACTATATAATTTTACTACCCCAAGTGTTTTAGAAAATCATCATTTGAAAAAAGTTTTTAACTAATTAAAAATTCACCACTGTAATGCATTATGAAACATATTGAGAGAATACATTTTATAGCTAAAGTTGTTATGGCTTGTCTAACCAAGCTGTACTTTGTAATTTGCATCTTTCTGTTACAGATTTGGATAGGTTCTGGCAAATCTCGGGGTTTTTTTTGTTTTTTGTTTTTTTTTTAACGGTACGCGGGCCTCTCACTGTTGTGGCCTCTCCCTTTGCGGAGCACAGGCTCAGGACGTGCAGGCTCAGCGGCTATGGCTCACGGGACTACCCGCTCCGCGGCACGTGGGATCTTCCCGGACCGGGGCACGAACCCGTGTTCCCTGCATCGGCAGGCGGACTCTCAACCACTGCACCACCAGGGAAGCCCAAATCTCGGGTTTTATTTAATTAAGTTTGAAGATGAATTACTAAGTGGTGCAAACAATCTCTGCTGTATGTTTCCTGTGGTAACTTGCCTCAAATCCTAATTGGTGTTAATTCTGTGTATTGTAAATGCTTGAATTTAAAACTTAAAAAATGCATGTTTAAGGTTCTTTTTGTAATTATGAGATATAGTAAAGTGTGAATCCATTAAAAAAAGGAGACAGTGTTCAGTGCAGTGTTCAAAAGCAGGGGCTGAGCAGGGGTCCAATCCTAGCACCACCACTGCTGAGCTGCAGATCATGGACTAGTTACTGGATCTCTCTCAACCTCAATTTCCTCCTCTGTAAGATCACAGAAATAATAATCCCACCTCATCAGATTGTTTTGGAGACTAACACCAATAACTTTCGTAAAGAACTCAGTATCATGCCTAGTCACAGAATATTATTTTTATTTCCACATTTTGTAGTTTTTTAGAATATCGCCAACAAAGATTTTAAAGTCAGATGTCATTTTTATAAACAGACTTGCTCCAGGGAAGAGAGGAAATAAACACCTCACCTTTAGCCCTGGAGATTGTAATGAGACTTCGTACCCAGTAATTCTCGGAATTAATTGCTTTTAACCATGCTTCAGGTTCAATATTCCGCACAACAAAGTGTGCTCCTAAGTCTCCTATTAATCTCCTAAGGGTTTTTGTGAGGACCACCTGTGATTCTCTCAGGCGCTTTAGAGCTGAAATATTTTATTGGTTAAAAGCCCATAAAGCATTTAAAATTGGTGTTTGATGTCTATTGTACTACTGGAAATTCCGTAAGTTCTTC
This sequence comes from Physeter macrocephalus, assembly GCF_002837175.3. Taxonomy (NCBI): domain Eukaryota; kingdom Metazoa; phylum Chordata; class Mammalia; order Artiodactyla; family Physeteridae; genus Physeter; species Physeter macrocephalus. The sequence continues at coordinate 37,783,777 of NC_041217.1, forward strand.
CTACTTATTTGGTAGAGTTGAGGGTGCTTGGACAGGCTTGCTTCCTATCTTTTCTTCTGCTTTTCTCCAACTCTATTGATACTCATTTTATGATACCCTCAGAAGTGATCTCTCAGCCTTATTAGCATCATGCATCAGTATTTCATAAAAATCAGGCAAGAATACCAAATACCTTTGCAATAAAGATCAAACAGGCTCCAGGTTCCCTGCTGTGTACAGAAAATGAAGGCCTTTCCCACCAACTTGTAACCTGGGTCACAGGTGTAGTTGACTGTCATCCCAGGAAGATATGGAGAGGCATGTCCTGCAATGTGGTGGCCATTGTGGATCTTGGGTGGATGTGGACAAGCTAAGAACAAATTCCCGCCAAAACACAAGAAAAGACATTCAGTTAAACTTAGAAGTATGAACACTCCAACACATCTAATAATATCTCTGTCTATTAGAATCACAAGAAAACCCAAGGCAGGCAGGTCCCAACGCACTAAATGTTTGCTGATCAGTGGGAAAACCAATTCTCTAAAGCCAGACTTCTCAGCCTTTAAACAGGACCATCTGTAATCTCTACTTGTAAATTGCATCAGGTGGGAATACCACTGGGATACACAAACTAGCAATTCAGTGCATTCTGTCCTCACTGGAGGACCGAGCTCGTGTGGATAATCACAGCCACAAGTGCACCTGATTGTCTGGTACTGTCATTTAAAGCCAGACTAATATGTAAAAGGAATGAGCTACAGAGGTCAAGAGCACCTTGTGTTCAAGAGCACGACCTTACACTCCACTTCTCCAGGGCATCCTGAGTTCCCTTGGCTAAAGGTGAGATGAAGGGTCAACAAAATACAGTCAGAGGCTGGAGCAGAACTCAGAAATAACAAAAGTAGCATGAATTCCTATATCAGAGTTTCCTTAATTATTTCTACATCATCAATTCTGAAATATATTACTAAGATCAACATGTGCTTTTTGCTCTGCACACCCATCCATCTAGTATAAAGACAACTCAGTAGAGATGGCATAACAATGTTTTCTTTGGCATTTGTTTTCAGTGCTTTGAAAATATTCCCTAGAAAATCTAGGCTTCACTGATTCTCTCCACTCTCTCCTCTCTTCACCGTCCCACAATCATCACTCCAGAGGGAAGGGTCATCAGAATACCCCCCACTGGGACAGAGTGTGGCACATCTAAAGCCATCTGTTATTCACCTGGCAGGTAATTCTGTCCCATATTTATAACAAGGCTATATTCACAAGCAAAAAGGACTGTCACTACAGAAATATGGAGGTTTGGCCTGGACATACTGATCCTTCTAGGGCATGGGGAAATGTGCACTGACCAGTAGGAACAGAAAGTTCACAGCGAGGGGCAGGGCCACTCCAAACCCCATTTCCCTGACTGTCACTGGTGCAGCGGATGGTGCTCTCCCCAGTGAGGCTGAAGGTCATCCTTCTGTCTGGGTGGGAGTCACATGTGTAAACAATTTCTTCTCCATAAGGAATGTCTCCCAGAGAAGTTCCTGTGTGTTTTCCATTAAGGATAGCTGGAGGATTTGGACAAAAGATTTCTAGAAAGAACACAAAAGTTTTAGGTTCCATTAGTTTCAATCAAAGGATTATAAAATAATTATGCCCTGTGATTGTTGTATTAATACATTTTTTCTATGACAACGTACTTAAATTGGATGGAACTGAAATATGTAAGGCTTCCTCTGAGATGGATCTAACTCAGGCGAGACAAATTACAGTTTGTTGTGAAAGTACAAAATACCCTTCAGGTAGCTAAGTTTTTAATCCGTTTGGAGTTAATTAATTTGTTTTGTTTTTTTCCAGCAACCATTTTATTGACAACTTTATGTCAGGCATCATAAGAATCCTGGGTTGACAATGGGGTACAACACAGACAAGATTTTTCCCTCAAAGATTTGAAATTCTAGGGAAATCTGGGTTAAGTTTATTAAATGTGGGCTATCATTTTCAGCAGATGTAAATTTTTCTTGATGACTCAAGACAATTATCAGTACCAATACCAAATATACAATAGTGTCATCAGACTACATTGATTCCCATAGGGCTCTTTATAGCCAGATTAAAGGGCCTCAGGGAGCCTGTTTTTCTTCTTCCTTTTTTGTTTTTTCTTTCTTTGAAGCTATCAGCTGTCATTTCTTTCTGTCAAACAGTGTATCTGTTTCTAGCAGTTCCCTCCCTGAAACTAATCTGATGCTCTTAATCTGGTACCAATTTAGGAAGAGATATCAGATCTTGTCAGAAACGTGTATAAAGTGAGGGTACACTAATGATTGACTTCTCATACCTGGAGTTTAACTAGGTGCTTGTTTTCCCAGTTTACTTATATATTTATTTTCAGCTTTATGTGTCACAGGAAGGTGGAGCTTGCTTGATGTCTGTGTTTAATACATATTGAATGTTCTTGTAAAGCTCCACCATAATCCCATAAAATGTTCAAACAGACTTCTAGCAAAGCATTTTAACAAAATCCAAAATAAAATGAACAATCTAATCATCAGGAAGAGGCATTTTAAAAAGTCTTAGTAAACAGAGTAGGACAAATCAGTATTGTTTTTGTACATAGAACACTTTTATATATTTATCAATTTCTGAATCTTTATTTGAGTTTTATTGAAATTTAGGGCACCTCACCTAGTCATTTCAAATATTGACTCACCTTCCTGCAAAACACTAATTTATCCTATAAATGTTTTATTTTCTCTGTAACACGTACCACTTTTTGACATACTATTTTATATATTCTATTTTTAAATTTGTTTACTGGTTTATTTTCATTGTCTGCCTCCTTGAACAGAAAATGAACCTCGCAAGAGCAGGGATAACACTATTCAGCACTCTCTCTAGATTCAAAGTCCTGGCACATGGGAAGCCTTCCTCAATATATACCATGAACAAAATGAGAGGCTGAATAAATAGTTCAGATATGTGACAAGATAAAAGGACATAAAAATTTAAGAGAAATTACTCCTTGGTGATAAAACTGAAAAAGTAAATGAATAAAGAAATTTTGGTGTACTGTTATGTCATCTACTTTCTCCCCACATATTCCCCACAAAATTCAACACTGACATTAAACTAGTGACTTACAGATTAGTAATATGAACACATGATGTATAATACCTGCCAGACCTTTTCTGAAATTCTTCCAACAAAGAAGTATTTTACCAGTAATTTGTTAAATAAAGATCCAGACAACAGGTGATTCCATGACGTGAAACATACTAGAAAAACATAAGGGGCGATATCCAGATTGCAGAGTTATTCTTTCTACTCACGTTCACACACAGGAACACTGCTGTTCCAAAGGCTTTTCATTCCAACCAAGACACAATGACAAGCAGAGCTGCCTTTTAATCGGAACCTAAGGGAAAAAAAAGGTAGCAAGTAGGGGAGAAATTCCCATTTCTCCATCTCTTCATTGATAGATAGTCAGCTTTCTCACTTCAGCCTAAATACCATTAAGTCTCAGTTCTTTAGGAACCTGAATTCAGTAGTTGCCAGAAATTCACAAGCCAAAGTATTCTAAAGTATCACAGGGTCCTGTGACAGACAAAGCAATCAGAACTTCTACACGTAATAGTCAAACAAACAACATAGCCCAGTGTCACCTCAAAAGTCCCTGAACACAGAGGTGGACTCTCCCCTGTGCCCTAGACCCACACCCATCTCTCACTGACAGTCCTCTGACATTCCTCTTATCCTCATTAGTGGGTCATAAGCAAGAACAGCTCCTGATCTGGGGAAGCAAAGCAGGGAACATCGGGAAAGAGAAACGACATTGTTCTTGCCACTACAGCTGTAATGGCCAGAAGGAGGCTCACAGAGGTCTCTGCCACTGAAATGCCCAGATTATTATTAGATCCTAGGATCCTTATGAAATCTGCTCATCATTATTGGGTGGCAGACTTTGTAAAAGTCAAAGATTCCTGGAAATCATTAAAAATAACTACTATATTGCCCAGTCTTGTTACCTCCCACAGAAAATGCATTCTACTGAGAGTCCTAGATCCACATGAATAACTAATAATATTACCTGAAACAATAACACTGACCATATGATTCCAATGTCAAAGACTTTACTGATGCAAACAGATGTGATTGGATTAAAAATACTTGCCCATATACTATTACAAATTCCACTATTGATTAGTTTTTAGTTTCCTAAAACAACCTTTGCCTGATTATCACATTGCAAACAATTTTTGTCTTATACATTAAACTTTTTATTAGTAAATTTCCCACAGAACTATAATTTTCTGCGTCCAAACAACTATTTCCCCATTTACTTCAAACTCCAACCATGAATTCAAGATTAGTGTCTATATTTACGTTTGTATTCAACATTGAATTGCATGTGCCAATTTCTTTATCTCCTGATAGTGGTGCCCCTGGGTACTGACACATTTCAAAACTGCTCAGAAGTCAGTCTCCCCAGGTACTTCTATTCCACAGGTCAGCCTCACTTTTTGGATTAACTCCTGAACCCAAGAGAGTCACTACCCAGCACTGTGTTCCTGGTCTCTATTCCAGGTCACACTTACCCCTCATTACAGATGAAGGATACTTTTGCTCCAAGCTGGAAATTAAGTGGAAAGAGCACACGTCCATTAGGAAGTTGGTCCAGGAAGTCAGCACATGATTTCACTAGGAATAAAAACACAGGAGTGAGATGTCCATGTGAGGGACAAAGAGATTGATCCGCAAGCCAGAAGAAAGTATAGGCACCTGCACATCTGGGAGCTTCTGGGCTCCAGTCTCCCTGGGATGTACAGCGCAGAGAAGCAGCCCCTTTGAGATCATAGCCAGGCTCACAGCTGTAGAACACTTCCTGGTCAGAGGAAAAGTCATCCTTGTGGCTTGGGATGTGCTTACCATGCAGGATTTCTGGAGGTGGTTGACATACTGAGGAAAGAACAGCAAGGTACCTGTCAATTTTGGGGAAATATCTTTTACTATATCCTGTGCCTACCAGGGAGTTTAAAAATCTTATTTACACAGTGTGGATTTTAAAAGAAAAGATTTGCTAGTTCAGTACCCACAGTTTACTGATGAGCAAACTAAGGCCACAGGGCAGAGCTATGAGTAGAATGAATCTTTCTCCAACACCTTCTCTGTTTTTTCTACTAAAACATTCCTAAGACTACAAGCAGAAGGTTCCTTTTGCTTTCTAGGACTGGCCATCCAGTACAGAGCTGTGAGAGTTGGTGGACTGTTCCACCTCTTACACTTCCTAGAAAGCTCTCCTTTCTGGCTTCAACAAGGAATACCTTTGCCCAAGTGTCATCCAACAGACCCCATACCTAGCACACCGTACAGTTAGTCACCCATCCCCCTTCATCTTTTTTTCCCAGATCCTCCTTGAGAACTGTAAGCTTCTGCTTGGTCCCTATGTGCCAGTCTGGAATCTTCCCATTCCACTGCTAAGCCAGGCATTTCAGCATAAAAAGACAAGAGAAGCCACCAAGACCAAAATCCCCTTAAAAGAAAAAAGCTATAGACTTTTAAAAGAGAGAACATATTGTTTAGAGTATATTTTGACTCAAAGTTTGGCTGCCTCCATCCACAGACCAATTGGTGTGTTCTCAGGGCAGCAGAACACACTTGAGCCTCAATCTTAACTGTATATAGTGGAATAAAAATGAAAACAATTGCTTGGATTTGAGCAAGTCGTTTCCACTTCCTTGAGCCTCAGGGTTTTCAGTAATAACATAGGGGAGTTGGAACAGAACGACTGACGTCTAAGGCTTTTTAATCTGATGCTATCATTTCAGAACCCATGGCTCATTTGCTTTCTGACCTTCTCCAATGATAAATCACTGTTATTGTTATCATACATTATTGTTCATAGTACACTTCACTACACATTATCATTGAGCTCTGCAATCAGAAAGGCTCTTGAATTCTAGGCCTTATTCTATTGTTTACTAGTTCTGTGACCTGGGCATAGTTCCCTAACATCCCTAAGACTCAGTTTTCTCAATGTAAATAGGAATAAGTATAGTTCCTACCTTATATGTTTGCTTAAGTATTAAATTAAACAATGTATATAAAATGGGTGCATTACAGATGGGACAGAGTAAGCATTACTTGGCAATTATTATTATCAGAGGTAACAGATAGTAAAGTTAGTATTATGTTTAGAGTGTTTATCCCAGTTTCATAGCTTTGCATGCCTATACACACACATGCATACCCTTTCCTTAGTTTCAACAACTCCTACCATTTATACTCCCTACACCCCCAGCAGAGTCTCAGTGGATGAAACTCACCCCTGGAGCAGCTTGGCAGCTCAGGTACCCATGTGTTGTTGGCCTGGCATTGCACAGTGTTGGACCCTCTTATGACAAAGCCAGGCTGACAGCTAAATCTCACAATCTCACTTAAGGAAAGTGAACTCTTATTTCCCGACACTCTAATTCCATTTTCAACTTCTGGAGTTGTGCATTTATTAGCAGAAATACACTGAGGAGGAAGGCTGCTCCAAACACCAAGCTGATTGTCTTTGCTGGTACAGTATATTGACTGTTCTCCCACGAGGTCAAACAGCTTTTCTCCATCTGGCCCAGTGTGACACTGATAAGTTACCACTGTTGCATATTGATAAACGTTTCTATTGCTGCTGTAGAAGTCTCCATTGGATATGGCTGGGGGTGGCTCACAATGTATACCTGGGATAAGGGAGAGTGTGGTAAACAACAGCTTAACTTTTTATTTTTTAATACAACTTTTTAAGAGAAGTTTTAGTTGCAGAACAAAATTGAAGGGAAAGTACAAAGATTTCTCAAACACCTTCTGCCCCTACAAATGCGTAGTCTCCCCCATTATCAACATCCCCCAGCAGAGTGGTACATTTGTTACAACTGATGAACATACATTGACACATAATAATCACTCAACATTACAGTTTACATCAGGGTTCACTCTTGGTTTGCAAATTTTGTGGGTTTCAACAAATATGTAATGACATGTTTCTATCATTATGGTATCATGCAAAGTATTTTCATTTCCCCAAAATTCCTCAGTGCTCTGCCCATTAATCCCACCCCCAACCCATCCCCTGGCAACCACTGATGCTATTACTGTCTCTGTTATTTTGCCTTTTCCAGAATTATTATTATTATTATTATTTTTTTTTTTTTTGCGGTACGTGGGCCTCTCACTGTTGTGGCCTCTCCCGTTGCGGAGCACAGGCTCCGGACGCGCAGGCTCAGTGGCCATGGCTCACGGGCCCAGCTGCTCTGCGGCATGTGGGATCTTCCCGGACCGGGTCACGAACCCGTGTCCCCTGCATTGGCAGGGACTCTCAACCACTGTGCCACCAGGGAAGCCCCAGAATTATTTTTTTTTACTATGAATTATTTTACTATGAATTTAAATAACAAATACAAAGAATCAAGTCACTTCCTAAACTGTAAGTAATTACAATACTGTTCTTTTATTCTAATATTTGCTAATATCATGTTATTTACATAGTTGAAATTTAGTTGTGTATGATTGGGTTCTGTCCATAATAATTTCATGTAAAATATCCATGTATTATTATGGTTTACATACTTATGATTTTAAATGGATAGTCTATGTGATTTTATCATAAATTGTTAAGTTATTTACTTACTGCTGGGCTATGTTTTCTATTGTTTATGTAATAACATCTTTGCAGGTTAAATATATTACCTCTGCCACTACTCATCAAGTAAAGACCAAAAAGAAAAGAGTCATGTCAGTATGTGTTGATGCTTTTTTCCCTCTCCTTTTATTAACAATGAATTGGTCATTCATATCTGAACAAAAGTGCCTCTGCACATTACACCAGAACACCCAGGAAATTTTTATCCACCCATGCTTCAGGAAGTGGGTCGGATGGACCTTGGAGGTGGGGAGAGATCCATTCTCACTTGCTGTAATTGGAGAAGAAGCAAAACTGAAGAGTACAAAACAGGGTGGACATGCAAGGAGATAGAGAATTTGTGGAAGTCTAGCCAGCCTGATGGGAGAATCAGGCACAGGATAAGAGGAGGACAGAGATGAGTTTGGAGGCAGAGGAAAGGGAGTGAGTTCCCCTGTCCTAGGTGAGTTCTCAAGGAGTGAGTTCCCCTGCCCCAGACAACCCTGGCAGGGGCTGGGCTTTCCCCTCTGGTGACAATAGCAAGCTCCCTCACAGAGGAGGTGAAAAGCAAAAGTGTTGAATGATTTACTGCCTGGCTACCCAGCTGCAACTGGAGGGAGCCATTGCTCTCCAGCAGCATGAATTTCTGAGAAGGGACCTCCTTGACTTGGGGGAGGGAGAGGAAAGGGAAAGAGGTGGACAAGAATAACAAAGAACGTTGAAGGAATTCTTTGCCTGCTGTCTGCTTTGAGATGTTAGCTCTACTGGAGGATCCTCTTACTGCTCAGTGGTGCTTACATAAGCCACAGTTGCTAAGCCCACACCTCTCCTCACTCTGCCACCAGCTTTTCCTATGCCAGGTTTTTTGTTTGATTGTTTGCTTTTTGTACCCTTCCTCCCAAGTGCAGCCCCAGAGCCAACTCAGGTAAAAAGAAACCAAAACTTGAGGTATAGTGCCACCTGTTGAATTGCAAAAATCAAAGTAAACATCTAAGAAAGGTATGCTCTACTTCAAATGCACATTTTGTCAAACATTATGAAAAGTCACTGTAATATGGTACCACAAAAACCCCAATAATTCTCTAGCAACTGAATCCAAAGGCACAGAATATTGCAATCTGACTAAAAAAAAATTCAAAATAGCTGCTTCAAGAGATTCAATGAGTTACAAGAAGACTCAGAAAGGCAATTCAATGAACTCAGGAATAAAATTAATAAACAAGAAGAAGTCATTTACCAAAGAGACTGAAATTTTTAAAAAGAACCAGACAAATTCTGGAGATGAATAATTCAATGAATCAGATGAAGAATGCATTAGTAAGCTTAGGAAATAGGGAAAATTAGGTCAAAGAAAGAATTAGCAGCCTGGAGGATAGGAATTTAGAAATAACTCAGAAGAGGGGAGAGAACTAAGGTTTTTAAAAAGTAAAGAAGACCTATGAATCAATTACAGGAAAAAAACCTGTAAATAATACAAACACAGGTAAAGCAGACCTATGAATCAATTACAGGAAAAAAACTGTAAAAAGTACAAACACATGGAGGCTAAACAATAAACTACTAAATAACCAAGAGATCACTGAAGAAATCGAAGACGGAATCAAAAAATACCTAGAAACAAATGACAACGAAAACACAACGACCCAAAACCTATGGGATGCAGCAAAAGCAGTTCTAAGAGGGAAGTTTATAGCAATACAATCCTACCTCAAGAAACAAGAAACATCTCAAATAAACAAACTAAACTTACACCTAAAGCAATTAGAGAAAGAACAAAAAAACCCCAAAGTTAGCAGAAGGAAAGAAATCATGAAGATCATATCAGAAATACATGAAAAAGAAATGAAGGAAATGATAGCAAAAATCAATAAAACTAAAAGGTGGTTCTTTGAGAAGATAAACAAAATTGATAAACCATTAGCCAGATTCATGAAGAAAAAACGGAGAAGACTCAAATCAACAGAATTAGAAATGAAAAAGGAGAAGTACCCACTGACACTGCAGAAATACAAAGGATCATGAGAGATTACTACAAGCAACTATATGCCAATAAAATGGACAACCTGGAAGAAATGAACAAATTCTTAGAAAAGCAGAACCTTCTGAGACGGAATCAGGAATACACAGAAAATATAAACAGGTCAATCACAAGCACTGAAATTGAAACTGTGATTAAAAATCTTCCAACAAACAAAAGCCCAGGACCAGATGCCTTCACAGGTAAATTCCATCAAACACTCAGAGAACAGCTAACACCTATCTTTCTCAAACTCTTCCAAAATATAGCAAGGGAGGAACAGCCCCAAACTCAATCTACGAGGTCACCATCACCCTGATACCAGAACCACTCAAAGATGTCACAAAGAAAGAAACTACAGGCCAATATCACTGATAAACATAGATGCAAAAATCCTCAACAAAATACTAGCAAACAGAAACCAACAGCACATTAAAAGGATCATACACCATGATCAAGTGGGGTTTATCCCAGGAATGCAAGGATTCTTCAATATACACAAATCAATCAATGTGATACACCATATTAACAAATTGAAGAATAAAAACCATATGATCATCTCAATAGATGCAGAGAAAGCTTTTGACAAAATTCAACACCCATTTCTGATAAAAACCCTCCAGAAAGTAGGCACAGAGGGAATTTACCTCAACATAATAAAGGCCAGATATCACAAACCCACAGCCAACATCGTTCTCAATGGTGAAAAACTGAAACCATTTCCACTAAGATCAGGAACAAGACAAGGTTACCCACTCTCACACCTATTATTCAACATTGTTTTGGAAGTTCTAGCCACAGAAATCAGAGAAGAAAAAGAAATAACAGGAATCCAAATTGGAAAAGAAGAAATAAAACTCTCACTGTTTGCAGATGACATGATACTATACATAGAGAATCCTAAAGATGCTACCAGAAAACTACTAGAGCTAATCAGTGAATT
>NC_041217.1:37795462-37797322 GCF_002837175.3 Physeter macrocephalus
ACAAATGGGGCCTAATGAAACTTAAAATCTTTTGCACAGCAAAGGAAACCATAAATAAGATGAAAAGACAACCCTCAGAATGGGAGAAAGTACTTGCAAATGAAACAACTGACAAAGGATTAATCTCCAAAATATACAAGCAGCTCATGCAGCTCATTATCAAAAAAAGAAACAACCAAATCCCAAAATGGGCAGAAGACCTAAACAGACATTTCTCCAAAGAAGATACACAGATTGCCAACAAACACATGAACGGATGCTCAACATCATGAATCATTAGAGAAATGCAAATCAGAATTACAATGAGGTCCATTCTCTGGTAGTAGGTCTGTGTCTTTATTCCCATCTTGCCCCTAGGTTCTTCATGACCAATTTTTTTTTTTTTTTAGATTCCATATATATGTGTTAGCATACGGTATTTGTTTTTGTCTTTCTGACCTACTTCACTCTGTATGACAGACTATAGGTCCATCCACATCACTACAAATAACTCAATTTTGTTTCTTTTTATGGGTGAGTAATATTCCATTGTATATATGTGCCACACCTTCTTTACCCATTCATCTGTTGATGGACACTTAGGTTGCTTCCATGTCCTGGCTATTGTAAATAGAGCTGCAATGAACATTTTGGTACATGACTCTTTTTGAATTATGGTTTTCTCAGGGTATATGCCCAGTAGTGGGACTGCTGGGTCATATGGTAATTCTATTTTAACAGTAGGTCCTTATTAGTTATCTCCTCACACTGAGCAGAAAGGCCACCATCAAAAAATCTACAAACAATAAATGTTGGAGAGGATGTAGAGAAAAGGGAACCCTTCTACACAGCTGGTGGGAATGTAAATTAGTGCAGTCACTGTGGAGAACAGTATGGAGGTTCCTTAAAAAACTAAAAATAGAGCTACCATATGATCCTGCAATCCCACTCCTGGCATATATTGGTAGAAAACCATAATTCAAAAAGATATGTGCACTCCACATGGAAGCAACCTAAATGTCCATCAACAGAGGAATGGATAAAGATGTGATACATATATAAAATGGAATATTACTCAGCCATAAAAAAGAACAAAATAATGCCATTTGCAGCAACATGGATGGACTTAGAGATTGTCATACTGAGCAAAGTAAGTCAGACAGAAAAAGGCAAATATCACATGATATTGCTTATATGTAGAACCTAAAAAAAGTGTACAAACAAATTTATCTTCAAAAACAGAAATAGAGTTATAGGTGTAGAAAACAAACTTATAGTTACCAGGGAGTAAGGGGGGGAGGGAAAATTGGAAGAAAGAATGCTTTTTGAAGAGATGTCTTTAGTAAATGAAAACAGTCTGTTGATTTCAGAAAGCTGAGACCTAAAACCTCATTTTAATTTTAAATAAAATAACACAAAGAAAAAGAAAAAAAAAAGTACAATGAGGTATCACCTCACACCAGTCAGAATGGCCATCATCAAAAAATCTACAAACAATAAATGCTGGAGAGGGTATGGAGAAAAAGGAACCCTCTTGCATTGTTGGTGGGAATGTAAACTGATACAGCCAATATGGAGAACAGTATGGACGTTCCTTAAAAAACTAAAAATAGAAGTACCATATGACCCAGCAATCCCACTAATGGGCATATACCCTGAGAAAACCATAATTCAAAAAGAATCATGTACCACAATGTTCACTGCAGCACTATTTACAGTAGCCAGGACATGGAAGCAACCTAAGTGTTCAACGACAGATGAATGGATAAAGATGATGTGGCACACATATACAATGGAATATTATTCAGCCATAAAAAGAAATGAAATTGAGTTATTTGTAGTGAGGTGGATGGACCTATAGTCTGTCATACAGAGTGAAGT
>NC_041217.1:37797421-37815380 GCF_002837175.3 Physeter macrocephalus
ATGGAATCTAAAAAAAAAATGGTTCTGAAGAACCTAGGGGCAGGACAGGAATAAAGATGCAGACGTAGAGAATGGACTTGAGGACACGGGGAGGGTTAAGGGTAAGCTGGGATGAAGTGAAAGAGTGGCATGGACATATATAAACTACCAAATGTAAAATAGATAGCTAGTGGGAAGCAGCCACTTAGCACAGGGAGATCAGCTCCATGCTTTGTGACCACCTAGAGGGGTGGGATAGGGAGGGTGGGAGGGAGACACAAGAGGGAAGGGATATGGGGATATATGTATATGTATAGCTGATTCACTTTGTTATACAGCAGAAACTAACAGAACATTGTAAAGCAATTACATTCCAATAAAGATGTTAAAAAAATAAAAAGAAGTCCTATGAGAGCTATCAGATATAATGAGAAAAACAAATGTGAGAATAATTGGTCTATAAGAAAAAGAAGAGAGGGAAAGGGAGCAGAGAGCATATTTAGAGAAATAATAGCTGGGAACTTCTCAAACCTGGGGAAGGTACTGGAAGTCCAAGAAGCTAATAAAACACCCTATTATCTCAATGCAAAAAGACCTTCTCCAAGATATATTATAATGAAACTGTCAAAAATCAATGACAAAGAAAGAATCTTAAATGCAGCCAGGGAAAAAAGAAAGTAACTTACAAAGTAGCCATGAGGCTACTAGCATATTTCTCAGCAGAAACTCTATAGGCCAGATGGAGAGGAATGACACATTCAAAGTGCTGAAAGATAAAATTTGCCAGTCAAGAATACTTTATCCAGCAAAGTTATTCTTCAGATATGAAGCAGAAGTAAAGGTTTACCGGGAAAACAAAAACTGAGACTGTTTACCATCATGAGACTTGCTTTGCAAGAAATGCTGAAAGAAGTTCTTCAAGCTGAAATGAAAAGATGCTACTTTGTGACATAAAAGCAAATGAGAGTACACTACTCTAGCAAAGGTGAAAAATAAACCGTCAGAATCAGAAAACAGTACTTCAATATTAGAACAGTGGGTCAGTCACTTAATTATAGTATAAAGGTTTAAGGAAAAGAGTATTAAAAACAACTATAGGTTTCAACTAAAAAAAACTATAGCTACTATAATTTCTCAATAAATTCATAGCTCAAAAAAAGATAAATTGTGACATCAAAAATACAAAAAGGGAGGACTAAAATGGTGGAAATTTTATAGGTGAATTAAGATAATTTCCTATCATCATAAAAAGGACGATTTTATCTATGTGATGTTTTATGTAAGCCATACAGTAATTACAAATCAAAATTCTAGAAGTCATGAAACAAAACAAGGGGAGACTGAGAAAATCACCATGGAAAACCACCACTTTACAAAGGTAGACAGAAACAGAGGGAAAAAGAAACAAAGGAGAAACAAAAAAATGATAAGACAGCAGTAGTATTCTTACATATCAATAATCACTCTAAATATAAATGGATTGAATTCATCAATCAAAAGTCACAGAGTGGCTGGATAGATTTTAAAAAAACAACAACAAAGCCCAAGTGTATGCTGCTTACAAGAAACTCATTTCAGCTCTAAAGAACACATAGGCTTAAAATGAAGGGATGGAAGAGGATATTCCATGCAAGTGTAAAACAAAGAAAGAGGGCATATTCATACTTATGTCAGACAAAATAGACTTCAAGTCAAAAATGATAACAAGAGACAAAGGTTATTATATAATGATAAAAGTGTCAGAATATCAAGAATATATAACAATCATGTATACATATGCACCCAACATCAGAGCACTGAAATATATTAGGCAAATACTAAGAGATCTAAAGGGAGAAATAGACAACAACACAATCATAGTAGGGGACTTCAATACCTACTCTCAGCAATGGATAGATCATCCAGAAAATCAACAAGGAAACATTGGAATTGAACCATACTCTAGAACAAATGGACTTAACATACATATATAAAACATTCCATCCAACAGCAGCAGAATAAACATTGTTCTCGAGTGCACATGGGACATTTTCCAGGATAGATCATATAAGAAAGCACAAAACAAATCTTAGCAAATTTAAGGAGATTGAAATGACACCAATTATCTTTTCTGACCACAATTGTATAAAACTAGAAATCAACAACAAGAGGAAAGCTGGAAAATCTACAAATATGTGGAAACTAAAAAATACACTTCTGAACAACCAATGGGCTAAAGAAGAAATCAAAAGGGAATTAGAAAATTATCTCAAAACAAATGAAAATGGAAATACGACAAATCAAATCTTATGGAATGCAGCAAAGCAATTCTGAGAGGAACGTTTACAGTGATAAACACATATACTAAGAAATTAGAAAGTTCTCAAACAGTCAACTTAACTTTACACCTTGAAGAATTAAAAAAAAGAAGAACAAATTAAGCCCAGAGTTAGCAAAAAGAAGGACATACTAAAGATCTCTGCAGAAGTAAATGAAATAGACACCAGATAAACAATAGAAAGGATCAATGAAACTAAAGACTGGCTCTAAAAAAAAGATAAACAAAATTGGCAAACCTTTAGCCAGGCTAACTATGAAAAAAAGAAAACTCAAATAGATAAAATTAAAAAGAAGATATTACAACTGATACTACAGAAGTACATAGGACTATAAGAGACTATTATGAAAAATTATATGCCAACAAATTAGATAACCTAGAAAAAACAGATAAATTTCTAAAAACACAAAACCTACCATGACTGAATCAGGAAGAAATAGAAAATCTGCACAGACCAATAATGAGCAAAGTTTGGATCAGTAATTGAAAACCTCCCAACATAGAAAACCCTAGGGCCAGATGGATTCACTGGTGAATTCTACCAAAATTTAAAGAATAATTAATACCAATTTTCCTCAAATTCTTCCAAAAAATTACAGAGGTGGGAATACTTCCAAATTCATTCTGTGAGGCCAGCATTAGATTACTTTGGTAACAAAGCCAGACAGGGACAACACAAGAAAAGAAAACTATAGACTAATATCTCTGATAAATATAAGTCCAAAAATTCTCAACAAAAAATTAGCAAAACAAATTCAAGAACACATAAAAAGGATTATACACCACAACCAAGTGGGATTTACCCCTGGGAGATGCAAGGATGGTTCAACATACACAAATCAATAAATGTAATACATCACATTAATAAAATTAAAGATAAAAACTTATATGATCATATCAATACATGCAGAAAAAGCATTTGACAAAATGACATTCTTCCATGATAAAAAGTCTTGGCAGATTGGGTATAGAGGAATATATATTCACATAATAAAGGCCAGCCATAACAAATCCACAGCTAACATTATACAAAATGGAGAAAAACTTGGAAGCTTTTCCTCTAAGATCAGGAACAATACAAGGATGTCCACTCTTACAACTCTTATTCAGTATAATACTGGAATTCCTAGCTAGAGTGAATATGCAAGATAGGGAAATAAAAGGCATCCAAATCAGGATGGAAGAAGTAAAACTGTTGCTACTTGCAGATGATATGATTCTGTATATAGAAAATCTGAAATGCTCAACCCATACACTGTTGGAACTAATCAATTATTTCAGTAAAGTTGCAAGATACAAACTCAATATAGATAAATCAGTTGCATTTTTATACACAAAGGATGAAACATTTGAATAAGAATAAAGAAACTTTTCCATTCACAGTAGCATGAAAAAGAATAAAATACTTAGGAGTAAATTTAACCAAGGAACTGAAAGATCTGCACAACAAAACTCACAAGACTTTGCTGAAACAAATAGAACATGATGCAAACTAATGGAAAGATACCCCATGTTCATGGGTCAAAAGAATTAATATTGTTAAAATGTCTATATTATTCAAACCCATATATAGATTTAATGCAATCCACATCAAAATACCAATGGCACTCTTCACAGAAATAGAAAAAGAATCTTAAAATGTATATGGAACCACAGAAGACTTTGAAGAGCCAAAGCAATACTGATGAAAAAGAACAAAACTGGAGGTATTACAATTCCTGATTTCAAACTACACTACAAAACTACAAAAATAAAAAACAGTACAGTACGAGTACAAAAATAAACATATAGACCAATGGAACAGAATAGAGAGCCCAGAATTAATCCCCTGTTTATACAGTCAATGAATATTTGATAAGGGAGGCAAGAGCACCCAATGGGAAAAGGACAGTCTCTTCAACAATTGGTGCTGGGAAAACTCGATGAACACATGCAGAGCAATGAAATTGGATCCCTATATTATATCATTCACAAAAAGTATCTTGAAGTGGATCAAAGATTTAAATACAAGACCTGATATTATAAGACACTTAGAAGGAAGTGTAGGGAAGAGGCTCTTAACATTAGTCATGGCAATGACTTTTTCAATATAATACCAACAAGGGCTTCCCTGGTGGCGCAGTGGTTGAGAGTCCGCCTGCCGATGCAAGGGACCTGGGTTCGTGTCCTGATCCGGGAAAATCCCACATGCTGCGGAGCAGCTAGGCCTGTGAGCCATGGCCGCTGAGCCTGCGCGTCCGGAGCCTGTGCTCCGCAACAGGAGAGGCCACAACAGTGAGAGGCCCGCGTACCGCAAAAAAAAAAAAAAAAAAAAACCAAAAACCCACAATATAATACCAACAAAAGCACAAACAACGAAAGGAAAAATCATCAAACTTAAAACTTAAAAGCTTTTGTGCAGCAAAAGAAACAATTAGCAAAATTAAAAGGAAAATTAAATTAAAAGGAAACCTACAGAATGGGGGGAAATTTTTGCAAACCATATATTGGATAAGGGGTTTAATATATAAAGAACTCATACAACTCAATAACAAAAAACAAAAAATCTGATTGAAAAATGGGCACAACTAAACAATTTTCAAAAGAAGACATACAAATGGTCAACAGGTACATAAAAAGATGGTCAACATCACTAATCATCAGGGAACTGCAGATTAAAACCACAATGGGATATCACCTCACATCTGTTAGAATGGCTGTCATCAAGAAGACAAGAGATGACTAGTGGTGATGAGGATGTGGAGAAAAGGGAACACTTGTACAAAGGTGGTAGGAATGTAAATTGGTGTGGCCACTATGGAAAACATATGGAGGTTCCTAAAAAATCTTAAAATAGATCCAGGAATTCCACCTCTGAGTATTTATCCAAAGAAAATAAAAACACTAACTCAAAAAGGTATATGGCATTAGTTACAATAGCAAAGATATGGAAACAACCTAAGTGTCCATCAATAGATGAATGGATAAAGAAAATGTGGTACATATACAATGAAATATTGAAAGATGGACTTCCTACCATTTGTGACAACATGGCTGGACTTTTAGCACATTATGCTAAGTGAGATTTGTGACAACATGGATGGAATTTTAGCATGTTATGCTAAATGAGATGTCAGACAGAGGAAGACAAGAACTGTATGATACCACTTATATGTGGAATGTAAAAAAGCCAAGTTTTAAAAACAGAATAAAATGGTGGTTACCAGGGGATGGGAGGACAGGATGGATGTTTTCTAAGAGTATAAACTTACAACAAGTAGAAAATATGCCCTAGAGATGCACAGATCAATGAATATAGACAACAACATTGTACTATAATCATAAAACTTGCTGAGAGACTAGAAACTAATTATTCCAACTACTAAAAATAAAGAATAATTATGTAATGTGATGGAGGTGATAATTATTCCTATGATGGCAATCATATTACAATATATGAATGTACATCTTAAAGTTACACAAAGCTATATGTCTAATATATTTCAAAAAAAAGGTTGAAAAGAAAATATAAAAGATAAGACATGAGGAAATAATCACAGATTTGGGGTAATAAAATGCTAAATGACTACTATGTTCTATCACAACGTAGTAATTTAAAACATACTGGTATAATTGACTATTCATACGTTCACATGTTCACACATGACCAATACTGACTCAGTTAAATGTTTACTGACCTATAAATATAGTAGAAGTGGAAACATTTTTCATTAAAGATAACCTCCTACAAAAGGTGCCAGACCTTGAAAATTGTATATAGTAAATGATAATACCTTGCTAATCTGAATTTTTTTCAGAGAATTTCATATTTTTTGGCAAGTAAAGAAGGCACCTTTTATAGTTTCTCATTTATGTCTTTGGATATCTAAAAGCCAATGTTATTTTCTGGAGGGAAAATAACCCAATGGGGAAAGGACAGTATTTTTTGGAGGAATACCTGTGAATACAATGAACATATTCATTGTAGGAAATTTATAAAATGTGGACAAACAAAAAATGATAAGGTCCAAAAATAAATATTCTTCATAATTCAATGTATATTGTTTCAGATATGTGTGTGCACGTGCATGTGTGTCTATGGTTATATTTTCTATGGTATATTTGGTGGCTGAATAATATTCTGGGATGTAGATATATAAATATACTATCTATTGCTACTTGGATGTGGCATCTCTATCTCTAATTTTTCATGGTATACTTTTTACCTTTCTTAAAAACTTATCATAACCATTTTTAATAAGCCTTATGTCTTCCATCAGCTATTTACAAACCATGATTTCTAACATTTTCCACTACCATAAATATTGTTGCACTGAGTGTCTTTGGACAAAAATCATGGGAAAAGTCCATGATGATTATTTTCTTGGAATAAATTCTGGGAAATGGAATTGCTAGGTCAAAGGGTATTTGCATTTAAGGCTTTAGTATATATTGCTCATTAGCCTTCCAGAAGTTTGTGCCCACTTTTACTGCCATCAATTCTGCATGTGATATTGATTTCTTCACAGCCTTAATACTTTACCAATTTGCAATCATTCTTCTATGTTCCTCAAAATTTTGGAGATTCACTTTACAATATTCCATTGAAAAGATGAATGGCCAAATAATCAAGAACAAATACAACTAGGGCATGAGCTTGGAAGAATTTGGGGGAAGAATAAAGAGCAGAATAACCCGAGGCTTGGGAAAATTGCTAAGGATTGTAAGATCTTTTATGCTTCAGAGTAAGAATGATAAGGAAGGGAGTAATCTACTTCCTGGGCTTATAATGTGATATTAAGAGGTTGTAGAGACAAAATTAATTTTCTTTAGTATCTTTTAAGTTTAGTCACTAAGACGAATGATCATTATACTGAGAGTTTATTATCAAAGTAGGAAAGTGGGGCAATTTTACCTGAGTTTAAGTCCACAGTTTCAGATAAATTACCTCCTAAGTAAAGAAAAACCAGGAGGACCATGCAGCACATGACTCCAAGTTTCAAACAACTGAGAGACAACTCTGTGCAAGAAGGATTCAATTCCTTCTTCATAATTCCAGGGATAAATAAGGATCAAATGGAGGGAATTATGGGAAAAAATAATTCAACTCACTCTCACAAATAGGTGCCTTCTTATCCCAAGTGACATCAATGCCTGAGAGGAGACAAGTAGCAGAAGGGGAACCAATGAGTCGATACCTAGAAGCAAAGAATGAAAAATGATTAGACCCTACACAGATTTCCCACTTAAATCACCATGAGAAAACAATAGCAGGAGGATGTTACAAATTACAGGACAGATTAAAACATGAGAGACCTCAAGAAAGAAACCCCATCTCCACCTACAAATTAGTCTTTATTCTTCAGGGCAAGCTAAAATTCTTACCTCTTTAATCCATCTCCATTCCTAGTCCCCTCACAACTCATTGCCATATTCCCATTATTAATCATGGGACACTTCTGTACTTTTCTTAAAGGTACCTCAGAATTATTTTATCCATTTGTACTTTCAGCTAAGAAATTATAAGTGCTTGATTAGGAGGGAAGATGTCTTACTGAAATATATACACTCTTTAGCACCTAGCCTAGAGACTTTCAAGCATGTGGTGCTCAAAAATATCTACTAAGTGAAGGAAAGAATGATGGCTTTACCCTGAAGACTTAGTAAATGAGAGTCAGAGGAAACAGCTAACCATTTTACCTTTCAAATGTAGAAAGCAGGGGTACTCACCCACTGTGTCATAAAATCATTCAAAGTAGGTCACAAAATTTGAAACTTCATCATTTATTTTTTATTTATTACATTTCTTTGTTGTTACTGTGAGAAATGTCACAAAAGATACTCAGCCAAGCTATTCATATGTTCCAATGTACAGCAGGGCTAAACTTGATAAAATAAAAGGTGATGGGTGTAATGCAAAGTCACATAACAGTGAGGTAGTTACTGCAACAGTTAAGAAATCTGTCCTTTGACTACCTAGGACATGTGATAAGGGCAGTACCCATTTGTAGCAGAGACTACTGGAATCTCCAGTATCCACTTTTCTTTTCTTCATTAGTAACATGATCCTGTATTTTTAACTGGGCCATTGGCCACTTTCAATACGGCTTCATTTCTCAGCTTCCCTTACAGCCGTGTGACTATGTTCTGGCTAGAGGGATGTAGATGGAGTGTCTGGAAAGTGTCTTCACAGGGATAAGTGTTCCGGAACTTCCTCCATTCTTCCTTTTTGCTAAATGGAGTTTGGACCATGAGTTGAGATGGACTCTCTAATGGAAGGATCCCAAGTTTCTGTGGATCTTGGAGCCACTGTATGAGCCCTGGGCCGCCATGGTTCTTAACATGAGAGATAAGTAAACTGCTATCTTGTTCAAGCTCCTGTTATTTTGTGTTTTTTCTGTCTTTTATAACTTAATCTAATCTTAACTGGTATACAAGCTCTTCCCAAAACAGTAACAAAAAGATGGTGGGAACCACGCTGGTAGAGCAATGACAGTGAATATTTTGGTAGACATGGTAAGTCCCTTTTATATTTAGGTAGTGATTAAATTTTACTTATTGTTACCTTGTTTTTTATGAGCTGTGTTCTAAAATCTTTTCAGTGTGCCAACAAATATTTAATCTTCAAAATGTCTGCCAACAAACATTTTGAGAACCACTTTAGTAAGGAAAGAGGATAATCATCCCTGTACTACGTGTGTGTTTCCTTCCGCCTGTCTCCTATCATACATTTAAATATTGCCTTAGGAGCACAGGGTCATGGGTATCCTCTGACTTTTGACCTTATAAAGGCTGCTCTTAATGTACTCACTATGACTAAACTAGAGCTTTGGAGTAAAAATGTGAAGCAGGTTCCAGCTTCTGTATGACTGTAAAAAGCAGTGAATAATTTTGAACATATTGTAAGACACTAGTATGCTGCAGTAGTGATTATGTTGTCATTGTTTTCCTGGACGGATTTCCCATCTCTGTGAATTTATTTTACTGGAGCCCACTCAGTTCCCCTGAGCATTAGAAATCTGTATAGTTTTCTGTATAGAACAACTCTAAATTGTTGTTCAAGAGCCATGAGATTCCTTTCCCTATAAGCATCATACATACTGTGGAGAAGCGTGCTGAGGCATTGGAGAGCCCATTAAGTAAGGTCAGGGATGAGAGAATCAAGGGCTAGGATGGTGTCATTTTTATCTTCTCCTATTTGTTCATGTACTTTGAACTATTTAGCAGTGGAGGGAATCTATGGAGACATTCAGTAGGCTGCAAATTACTAAAAGTAGCTCACAGATATGATTTTCAACAGTCCTCTTTTTTAAAAAAAAATTTTAAATTGAATTTTATTGGCTTATAAAATTTAACATACATTCATTGTACACATATTTGGAAGTTGTGAATAACCTAAAGATCAAAAATATCACCACCCAAGATAGCACCACTCATAGTAGCTAATATTTTGCTATGAATCCTTCTAGGCTTTTTATCTAAAAATATACATGTAACCCAGATGTCAACTGGGCTTAGCTACCTTTAGAAGGAAGAGCTGGTTAAATTGGACACAAGCACAAATTCTACATTTGTAAAGTACAGATTCCCATCCGCCCTCCAAACCCCTCCAAACCCCTCCAAACATTCTCAGATTTCTCAGCCCCATCAGTCCTTCAGATGACTGCAGCCCCACTCAACATCAAAGACACTATCAAGAGAGTGAAAAGATAACCCACAGGATAAAAGAAAATATTTGGAAATCATTTATCTGAGAAGTGTTTAATATACAGAATATATAAAGAACTCCTATAACACAACAACAAAAAGACAAACAACCCAATTGAAAAATGGGCAAAGAACTTGAATGGACATTTTTCTAAAGAAGATATACAAATGTACAAAAGATATACACATGAAAAGATACTAACCATTATTAGTCATTAGGGAAATCAAAGTCAAACCCACTTCAGACCTTCCAGGATGGCTATAATAATAACTTTTTTGAGTTTTTTTTTTAATAATAACTTTTTAAAAATGGAAAATTAAAGTGTTGGTGAAGATGTGGAGAAAATGGAATGCTTGTAATTGTTGGTGGGAATGTAAAATGGTACAGCCACTGTAGAAAACAGTTTGGCTATTCCTCAAAAAGTTAAATATATAATTAACATATGGTCTAGCAATTCCAATCCTAGCTATATATCCAGAAAGACTGACAACAGAGACTCAAGTAGATACAGGTTTATCAGCTGATTTATGTTATTTTTAAGTACATCCTGGAAACTGTATTTTTCCTACAAAATGGCACATTTCATGGATGTTTTCAATTTCATTAGGATAGAGAGGATATACTATTTTTATTTAGTATTGATTGAATCCCTTCAATATCTACGATATCTCCTTTCTCATTCATGTGTATTTGCAGATTTGTTATTTTGTGAAATTACAATTGGCCAAATTCCATTTGTTTAATTGGCCACTTTAAGAAACTACTCTGAGATTTTTACTTATCGTTTCCCTTTTTCCTTTTTATTAATTTCCTTTCTTTATTAATTTCTTAGCCCAGCTTCTTTTATATGTTCATGTTCTAGTCATTTAAAAATTCTTAGGTAAAATATTTTGTTCATTTATTTGAAAACTTTTTGTCAGGTAACAAAAGTATTGACTATTTCTCCAAGGACAGTTTCGGCATCAGCATCCCAGAAATTTTCATGAGTAATATTTGCACCAGCATTCATAATGAACAGGATGAATAATGTAAGGTTTACCAATACGGGCTGTTGAGGCAGACTGGCAATATGCAAATTCTAACCTCAACCTCTGTCCTGTGAGTTTTGGTAAATTGGTTCGTCTCTCTGTCTTAGTTTCTCTCTTCTGTAAAATGGGGCTATGTGTAATATTCACTTCAAAGAGTCATTTTCAAGATTAAGTTAATTCATGTAAAGCACTAGAAGAGTTCTCAGGGCTCATGCACTCAATAATCATTCCTTATTGTTATTTGATATGTAATCTGCAATGTCTGTTTTAATTTTCTCTTTGACTAAGGTCCAAAACTTGAATTTTTATTTATTGTTTTGTCATTAATTCCTAGTGTTATTTTTATTATAATAAGAGTATATAGCTGTTTTAGTTTCTCCTATGTTCAAATCTACTGAGGTACACCCTGTGGAGTGATATGCTATCAACTCTTATAAATGGTCCCTAGAAAGAGTTTACATTCTCTGTAAGGTACAAAATTCAACACACATGTACCAAAGCAGCCTCATCCATCAATGTCTTATTTTTTGTACCTTTGCTTACCCAATCTGAAGTTTTCAACTATTATTATTATTTTATCAATTTATCTTTTTACTTCTTTTTAGAACCTCCTTGACTTGGAATAATAAACGAAATTGAGGAAAACTAATGCTCTTTCATCTAACCATAGGTTGGCAAACTGAGTTCTGCAGGCCCCATGTATGCTGTATCACACATTCATTCATTCAGTGTCTAGGGCTACTATCCCACTGCAACTGCAGAGGTGAGTAGTTATAACAGTGATTATATGGCCCACAAAGCTGAAAGTATTTACTATCTGGGTCTTGACAGAAAAAGTTTGCCACCCCTTTGTCAAAGCAATCTACGTTTTATTTGTCCAGGTTAACATCTGCTCCTTGGCTATTTGTTTATTTAAGTTTAATTTATTTCTTTTCAGTAACTTAACAACAGAAAATTACAACATATGTTTTTGCTTAGAATACCATGTATTTCAGATAACCCTACTTTCTCCAAGCACATTCAAACATATATATGCATATAGAGTATCTCCTCAAAATTTGTCATTCTTTTTCCAAGTTGAAAACAAACTCTACAAATTGTTGTCTCAGTCAATATCACATCATGATCATCCATCCCGAGCACTGAATATAGATCTAATTAAGTCTTTTTGATTGCTGCAAAATAGTTCATGTGTAGATACCTAACAATTTCAACAGTGGCTGCATCATTTTACATTCTCACCAGCAATGTACAAGGATTCCAATTTCTACACATTCTCACCAACACTTTTTATTTTCTGTTTATTAATAATTATTATTAAAGTCATATTAAGAGGTATGAATGGGTTTGATTTGCATTTACCTAATGATTAATAATGTTTAGCATTTTTTATGTGTTTATTGGCCATTTGTATACCTCCTTTGGAGAAATGTCTTACTCAAGTCCTTGGCCCATTTTAAATTGGGTAGTCTTTTTCTTGTGGAGTTGTAGAGTTCTTTATATATTCTGTATATTTAATTTTGTCAGATATATGATTTGCAAATACTTTTTCTCACTCTATAAGTTGTCTTTTCACTCTCTTGATAGTGTATGCTATGGTCTGAATGTTTATGTCTCCCTAAAATTCCTATGTTGAAATCCTAACCTCCAAAAGTGATGGCATTAATAAGTAGGGCCTTTAGCAGCTATGTCATAAAGGTGAAGTCCTCATGAGTGGGAGTAATGCTCTTACAAAAGAGACCCCACAGAGCTTCCCAACCCCTCCACCATGTGAGGACACAGGAGAAGCATACACCTAGAAGAGGACCTTTGTTGACCCTGCCAACACCCTGACCTCAGACTTCCAGTTCCTAGAATGGTGAGAGATAAAGTTCTGTTGTTTATAAACTACCAAGCCTGTGATATTTTGTTATAGTAAGCTGAATGAACTTGATAGTGTCTTGATGCAAAAATGTTCTTAATTTTAATGAAACCCAATTTGTCTATGTCTGCTTTTGTTGCCTGTACTTTTGGTGTCATATTTAAGAAACTATTGCCAAATCCACGGTCATGAAGATTTGTCCCTATATTTTCCTCTAAGAATTTTATAATTTTAACTTTTAACTTCAAGTCTTTGATCCATTTTGATTTAGTTTTGTATATGGTGTAAGGTGGCTTCATTGTTTTGCATGTGAATATCCAATTTTCCCAGGACCATTGCTGCTGAAGAGACAGTTCTTTCCGCAGTGAGTGGTCCTTGCACCCTTGCTGAAAATCAATTGACCATAAATATGTAGCTTTATTTCTGGGCTATCACTTACTCCGCTGGCCTGTGTGTCTAACTTTATGTCAGTAACATACTATTTTAATGACTATAGCTTTGTAGTAAGTGTTGAAATAAAAAGTGTGAGTCAACCAACTTTGTTCTTTTCAAGACTGGGTGTTCTGGGTCCCTTGAAATTCCATACAAAATTTAGGATGGTTTTCCATTTCTGCAAAAAATACTGTTGGGGTTTTTGTAGGTATTGCCTTGAATCTGTATATCACTTTGGGCAGTATATTCATCTTACCAATACTAAGTCTTCCAATCCAAGAATATGAATGTATTTCCATTTATTAAGTCTTCTTTAATTTCTTTCAGCAATGTTTTATAGTATTCAGTGTATAAGTCTTATGTCTCCTTGGTTAAATTTATGTCTAAGGATTTTATTGTTTGATACAATTATAAATGGAATTTTTCTATTATTTTATTTTAGAAATGTGTCTTTTAATTATCATGTAGTTTGAAGTTTTTACTGACTATATTTAGAAGGCATTGTTCTTCAAAAGGGGAATTTAAGCCATTCACAGGTACTGTAATAACTTACACATTTTATCTTGCTTATAGTGTTCTTTCCTTTTATTTATTTAACAATTCCCAGGGTTGGAACTCAGTACTGTATAAAAACAGCTCCATTCTTGCTCTGTTGATGCTGTTTCCATCAAGAGAGATAGAAAGCTTCCAGGTTCTTCCTTTTCTTACCCCTCTTTTGTCATATGGACAAGGTGGTTGTGCTTTTTTGATTGCCATTGTGATTTTGAATTTATATATTTTGATTTTATACTAGTATGGAATAATATCTTCTTTATTTATCATGTCAAGAATATGTACTTATCCGTATGTATTATAAGTTAAGCATATATATATATTTATTTTACTGCATCACCAACTTCCTAGTTGTGATAAAAATCTATTATTTTATATCAAGTTTACTATACTTCCTTTCATACATGAGTTCTCTTTTAAGAATTAGTTCTGCCATTATATTTAGTTTCGTAACCAAATTAAAAATAACAATTTTAACTCTGTTTAAATAGTTTTGTGACTCACTACTATTTCTTTGATTTCTTCTTTTAAAAATTTACTCATATTTTTCTGAGAATTATTATTTTTTAAGGAAGCATAGCTAATTGGCATATGTTTTGGGTTCTTACTCATGTAAGACCATACATCTGTGCCTTGGAGATAAATGATAGTTTGGCTGAGCACAGATATTTTATGGCATAATATTTTCTCTCAAACACTAATTTCTGCAATTTAGTGTGTGGAAGAGACTTTTGATGCCAAAATGAAGTTCTTCTTTTTCTGTTTATTTTGTCTCTCGATAGTTGCAGTGTTTTTATTCAGTATCTGAATTTCATAAATGTCCTTCATGTAGGGCCACTGCCTCTTACCATTAACCTTGCATTTGTTAAGTAAGCCTTAAAGATTCAAACAATCTAGCCTTTTTTATTCTGGTCTGAGAAACTATCTTCCATTATGTGCTAATTAATGCTTCACTTTTTTCTGCTTTCTTTTGTTTTTCTCATATCTAGATTGTGTGTGAGTGAATATGTGTATAATTTCCAGTTTTGTCCGGATTAATTCTGGAGAATTTAATCTTATTTTCTAATGATCTCTTTGTTTTTTTCCTGGATTAAATCTCCTGATTATTACTGCTTTTTAGATTCCTGTGTGTTTTATCCATAGGTAAATTTTCCTAATATCAGATCATTAAATCTTATAAATGCCTTTCATAGATTTTATGTTATAAACACATATGAGAGATTTCTAATATCCTATTTTGTAGCTTATTCCCATGTTTATTGGAATACTCTGATTTATAGAGGAATATTTTCTCTGATTTCTCAAATTGGTCTTTTTATTTTCAATTGCTGTATCTTACCTTATATTTAATGATGTTTTGGCTTGCTCACCACAGAGAGAGCTTTAGGCTTATTCCTGAGGGGAGCTGAGAAGGGACTGGTGATGAGATTGTATGGAAAGTTTTTAAGTCTCTCAAGCTCAGACAAAGTGAGAAGGGGTGAATATTGATTTATCCTAGTTTAAACTTGCTGGATCATAGGTATAATAGCCTGGGCAGAATAGCATGGGGCCGATGACTAGGGACAGTTTTTGCAGGAAGATTTAATATAGATATCTTTTTTCCCTCTAAGTTATTGTGCCAACTGAAAACTAGTAAACATTCTTTAATTGCTCCCTCTAAGTTGAGGCAATGGCTTCTAGCATGTTTCCCCATTCCAGGGAAAAGTCAAGTGCAAGAACTCCCTTAAGGTCCCCACTCTGTGTGCACTTTAACACTTACATTTCCCAGAGCTGCTGTTACCTTTAATATTTATCCTCCCAAACCCTGCCCCAGGGTCCTCTAATCAGCTATACACCCGCTAACCTGTTAAGGATGTTTGCATGGTTCAACCAGCATTTTTCCTCTTATTTATTTGGCAAGCTGGTCCTTTTTATCCAGTGAGTATCTTTCTCATGTACTACCTTCAGCAGAAGCATGGTGCCCTCCCTTAGTTTTAATACAGGTACACATTGCGCCTTCTTTTTTTAGATTCCTTGGTCACATGCCTATGTTGTTCAAGCTACCATCTCTACCCAAAAGTCCTATTGCTTACTTTTCGAAGTACATACGTCAGTAGTCTGGTTTGCATATCTTAGACTGGGTGGAAGGTTGGCATTGCTGTTCTGCAACTCACATTCCAAAGATAGTGCTCCCAACTCACCCTTTATTACATGAATAATTAACTGTTGATCCAAACCGGGTATCTGTGTTTATATGCACCATGCCATTGAAGGGTTCTGGAGGTTTTCCACATGATTTTCCTACAGAAAAGAAGCAGAATTCAGGATGAGGTGTACAGTTCAATTTACATTTGTTTTTAAGATTCAGACTGGAGTGCAGCATACTGAACAGCCTGTATACTTCTGACTGTTCTACAGAACTGACCACTTTGAGAAAACTCACCATACAAGTAGCTATAGAGCACCTGCTTTTAAAACGACCAATGAGCATCACCCAATAAAGGTCATTTGTGGTTAAATAATCCCATCAAATCACTCAATAAAGGTCATTTGTGGTTTTCCATCCCATCAGCCTAAATCAAAGGCCTTAAATTTGGGATTTTCCTCCTATCTTAGTTAGCTAAGCACAATTCACTGTGATCCACATAATTTTCTTGTGCCCCTGTTTTATTCATTTCATGGTTTTAGCCACCAAGGGTAACCCCCAGTGAATGGAAATTTTTCCTCCAATTCCTCTTGTGAGAGCCATTCTTTTTTTTTTTTTTTTTTTTTTTTTTTTTTTTTTTTTTTTTTTTTTTTGTGGTATGCGGGCCGGGATCCTCCCGGACCGGGGCGCGAACCCGGTTCCCCTGCATCGGCAGGTGGACGCGCAACCACTGCGCCACCAGGGAAACCCCTCTTTTTTTTTTTTATAATTTTTTTTTTGAGAGCCATTCTTATGAAATGAATATCTAGTCAAGGTGTAGAAAGGCAAGGCAATAAGAAGGGATGACTTAGAAGTCCACCTTCCATTTAAATACCTTGGGCAAACTTAGATGTCTCACCTTCAAAATTTGAACAAATTAAGTCAGATCTCACAGATTCTTTGATATACATGAATTGGCTCCCAGGAAGGGGTTACTCATATCTCTAAATATCTTGGCACTTGACGAGACCAAGTTTTCTAAGCAGGTGATAGAGAACATATTTTCAAAATACCCAAGGAAGCATTCATAATTCAAAGATGTCCCAACTGGAAACTCAGACTCATCAGTCAGGATTGTAGGCTTTGTAAATGGAAACTGTTTAGGGGCTTTACAATACTTGAAGACCAAAACCACAGAAATATCAAAGTGAGCAGAGAGACTTCCACCCTATCTCTTCTTTCTCTCCAACTGAGCTGATAGATGGGATCACAGAAACAGAGACATAATAATGGCAAAAGAGTTTCTTCCCCTAAGGTAACCCCTGAAGTTACCTTAGGATGATGCTTTACAGTAGCATCTACCCATCAGGAAATTTTTACTGCTTGGAAGGCTATTCACCTTTTTGGCCTTTCTGTCCAAAGCAAGAGTTTTAGCCAACAGTTTCACGTGCCAGGCCTCCTATCAGGGTGCCTTTATCTAGAGTTAAGTTAACCATTACATCCTCATTTACTGGTGTTAACATACTCATGTATATTAAAACATATTTACTGTCTCTTTTCACTTATTCCTCCGTACCTCAGTCTCAGGATGCCTACCATAAGCTGCCTCTCTGGTACTAAATAGCAGTCACCACTTGTAGTGGGTGAATGATGTCCCCCAAAAGATACAACCATCTAAAACATTAGAATGGGAACTCATTTGGAATAAGGGTCATTTCAGATACAATTAAGGTAATGATCTTGAGATGAAATTATCCTGGATTACCAGAGTGAACCCTAACTCCAGTGACTGCTGATGTCCTTTTTTTTTTTGCTTTTATTTTTTTTATTGGAGGATAATTGCTTTACAATGTTGTGTTAGTTTCTGATGTACAACAAAATGAATCAGCTATATGTATACATATATCTCCTTCCTCTTTTTTTTTTGTTTTTTGTTTGTTTGTTTGTTTTTTGGTTTTTTTTGCGGTACGCGGGCCTCTCACTGTTGTGGCCTCTCCCG
>NC_041217.1:37815469-37836515 GCF_002837175.3 Physeter macrocephalus
CGCAGGCTCAGCGGCCATGGCTCACGGGCCTAGCCGCTCCGTGGCACGTGGGATCTTCCCGGACCGGGACACGAACCCGTGTCCCCTGCATCGGCAGGCGGACTCTCAACCACTGCGCCACCAGGGAAGCCCTATCCCCTTCCTCTTGCACCTCCCTCCCACTCCCCATCCCACCCATCTAGAGCATCACAGAGCACCTCATCCCACCTCATCACAGAGCACCAAGCTGAGCTCCCTGTGCTTTTAAGAGAGAGGAAGTGGAGATTTGAGACACAGAGATATTGGGGAGAAGGCCATGTGAAGACAGAAGCACGGATTTAAGTGATGTGTCCACAAGCCAAGTAATGCTAGGAGCCACCAGAAGCTGTAAGAAGGATTCTCCTTTTAGAGCCATAGGAGAGAGTACAGCCCTGCCAACACCTTGATTTCAGACTTCCAGCCCCTAGACCTGCGAGAGAACTAATTTCTGTTGTTTTAAGCTACCTAGTTCATGGTTTATGGCAGCCCTAGGATACTAATAGACCACTCTTCTCATTCTGATGCAGACATTCAAGGACAAGGACAAAACAGACTAAGCCATTCAGTAGCTTCCTCTAAGAAGCTAGGTCTTCTTTATGAGAGGGTATACTGTGTGCTGCATAATTTGAAATAGAGTCTGAACTCGACTATCTCCTCTTTGGTGGAGACTGATTCTATTTGCCCATTCAATAAGCCTGGCTTGGGACCTAGGCATCTGCATTTAAAGAAATCTCACTGGATTCTGATATATACCACCCAGGTGGAGGGTGAGGAAGATCAAGGAAAGGTTAAATGCCTCTCAGCATGTGTAGCCTTTTCTCACTGGATTGCTCTTCTATCTCAGGGCTCCCCTGCCAATGATGCGGTATTCCAAGGTTGGTGCCACACCCCCACTCTATCTCAGCTTCCATTCTTCTCTTGCCCCACTCTCCTCACCACTCCACCAGCAAGTAGAATGATTAGCATCTTACCTAGTCAAACATCTTGGCACTGCTGGAAATATCTGTTTTAGCTATGGCATGTAATTTCGACACTTCCACTTATGACAAAGTTAAACTCACAAGAAAACACCATATCTCATTATAGAAATATAAAGGATGTGGTCCAGGTGTTCTGAACCCATTTAGGGTATATAGGAGTGGGCACTGACCAACAGAACCAGAAAGTTCACAGTGAGGGTCAGGGATGCTCCAAACCTCATTCCCTTGACTGTCACTTGTGCAGTGGATGGCGCTCTCCCTAAAGAGATTGAAAGTCATCCCTCTGTCTGGGTGGGGGTCACATGTGCAAGATATTTCTTTGCCACAGGAAATGCCTCCCAGAGAAGTTCCTGTGTGGTTCCCATTAAGGATAGTCAGCGGATTTGGACAAAAGATTTCTAAAAGAGCAAAAAATTACATTAAAGTGCTTAAATTTTCATCTGGGTCGATTCCACAATTGTGGGATTCTGTGACTGTGTTGCCAGTTCAACAACAATTAAACTCTTAGGGAGAGTACAAACTACAAATTAAATATATTAGGACACTGCTGAGATGCAGCTAAATGAAGTTACATCAAAATCAATTTTTATTATAAAAGTCTAAAAGGGACTTAAGCATCCTGAACTCTTCAGCGAGTTAAGCCTTCTGGATAATTGAGGCTTAAATAAACAAAAATCTTCTTAACCACATCCATTTAACAAGGAAATCATACATTAATTCACCAAGAAGGTTTTTTTTTTTTTTTGAGCACCTACTATACAGCAAGTACTATTTTAAGCACAAAATAGGTGAGAACTTTTAACATCAAGGATTTCGTCGTAGAGAATTTTTTCCAAATATTTTCCAAATATATACATTTACTATTTGTCTATCCATGATTTAATCTTTTCTTGATACCTTGAGGCTGTTATTCTCAAAAGCAAAATGAGCGGTTACAGAAATGCTGCCACAGTGAAATGAAACATTCTCCATACTCCAGTGCATGCTCTAAAGTCTCAGAAATGTTTTGACTTTTGAGATACTTATAGGTGTTACAGTTTGTTTTTATCATTGAAGAAACACATTTCTTCTTTTGAGCGTTATCTATTTAGAGATGCTCCTTTCCCCTTCTGATTTGATCTGTATTTAGGAAGAGGATACTGCAGCTTGAAAGAATTATGGATAAACTAACTATTCAAAGGGTGGAATAGCTTAACCAATGTTTACACTCTATTAAGTGATTTTAGGTATATCCTTGAGTTCATGGGAGTAATTTTCTTTCTTTCTTTCTTTCATGTTTCTTAATTACATTAAGATTTTCAAATAGCTGACTTTCAAACGTGAAAGATGTAACTGTGGCTTCATTATATAAATCAGTACAATATGCTCAAATAATATTAAAGCAAAGTATTCATTTGAAAAAATAAATATATATCTTTCAGTCATTACAATCAGAAGATGAAGCAACATCCTGGTGATTTAGTGAAGAAATAAATGTACAGATTGGATATATTAGTAGTGTTTCTCTATTTAACAGGTTACATTTCTGTCATTAAAAAAGAAAAAGCTCCCTAATCCCACTTCCTTTTGCAGCTGTAGTCCCTTTTCTCTACACCCTTTACATTAGAACTCCTCTAAGATGTTGTCTATGGTCTGTCCTTCCTCCCCTTCATTCTCCCTTGAACTCACTCCAATCGGGCATTTGCCCCCACAACTCTATTGAACTGCTTTTATCGAGGTCATTCATTACCTCCAAGTCGCTAAACCCAATGATAATTTTCTGTGCTCATATTATTTGACCTCTCTGAAGAATATAACGCAGTTTCTGAGTCTCATCTCCTTAAACAAAGTTCTCCACTTGTCTTCCAAGATACCTCATCCTCCTGATTTTTCGCTCAACGCACTGGCTGCTTCTTCTTAATCTCCTTTTCCGATTCCTTCTAATCTTTCCAACATCTTAATGTTGAATTCACAAGGCTCAGGCCATGCATCTATTCTCTGGCCCCATTCAATCTCTGGGTGATCTCACTTAATCTCTATTTTCAACTCTATATCTAAACCATCAGCAAATCCTGTCATTTCTACCTTCAGAATATATCCAGAATTTGAATACTGCTTATCACCTCCCTCAGTGTTATCCTGGGCCAACATCTCTGGTTAGATTTTTGCAATAGCCTCCCAGCTTGTATCCTCAGCTCTACCCTCAGATTTTCTTGGCTACAGGTATCTTTTGGGCCTTCAGTTCCTTTCTCAATTGAGAGTGCTGATACCACTGCTACCTCATTTCCTGACAACACTGGCTGTCTCAGCTCCCCCAAGGGTAAGATGGGCTTCTGCACAGCCTCTGCTGTACCACTGCAGGGGAGGTCACAGTAGTTCTAAATCGAAGCCAACGTGACTGGATCCATGTCCACTCTGGCTCCTTCTATCACTTCCTGGCTTAGGTGGAGTACCACGCAACAGGTCATGGGCTCTAGTGTCCCCAGAGTCTGATCAGGGAGAGAAATAATACAACATGAAATCCAAGGACTTAATAGCCTTGGAATAAACAGAAGATGAGAGACAGGAAAGACTGAGCAGATGAGCTGCTTGTTCTTTCTCTTCTAATGGTCAGTTCTGGTTCCACAGAATCTCTCTGGAGATGTCCTATACGGCCAAACAACCAGCTGTCTTTCTTGTGAAGCTTATGGCCACTTCAATAACACAATCTCTTTTATTTATCTGCTTTTCTTTCCTCTCTACCTTCCTTTTTGTTTTCCTTCACTCTTGCTGCCCTGGGACTATACCCTCCAGTAGAGCATTATAACTCAGACTTTGTCTCTGGCACTGTTTTTTGGGGAATCTCAATCTAAGATACACCCTTTCAACTCAGCTGTCTCTAGAGGAGCCAGAGTGAAATCGTTAAAAGTAAGTTAGATCATGTTACTTTTCTACTCATAATACTCCAATGGCTTTTCATCTTGCTTAGAGTGAAAACCTAAATTCTTACAGAGTATAGAGTTAGTCTCTTTTATTGCTTCTGTATACTTCTGTATTTGCTCACTGAACATCAGCCATACTGGCTTCTGAGAAATGTCAGGAGCAGGCTCTTCAAAGAAAATGCCAGGAACACTTCTGCCTTGGACTTTTGTAGTTTCTGCTCCATCTGCATGGAAAGTTCTTCCTCTATCTTTGCACATTGGTAATCAATCAATTTCCATCAATGCTCAAATGTTATTTTCTTTTTCTTCCTTAATCATTTTATTTTAAATGGAAACAATTTTTTTCTGGAATTCCTTTTTCCCCTTTACACAACTATTTTATGCATTACCCTGTTTTTTTCTTAATAACACTTAGTATTATTTGAAATTGTCTATTTAATGTGTTTGCTTGTTTACTTGTTATATATTTATTTTTTTGCCTTTCTCCCTGCACAAGAATATAAACAACATTGGAGCAGGGACCTAGTCTGTCTTGTTTACAGGCATATTCCTAGTATCTAGAAGACTGGTTGGCACATAGCAGTTACTCAAAAAAATCTGTTGAAAGAATGTGT
The DNA here is from genome assembly GCF_002837175.3 of Physeter macrocephalus. Lineage (NCBI taxonomy): Eukaryota > Metazoa > Chordata > Mammalia > Artiodactyla > Physeteridae > Physeter > Physeter macrocephalus. The sequence goes on from NC_041217.1 coordinate 37,819,982, forward strand.
ATATGATGGATGGATGATTGAAGAAAGGATTTAAAAAGCTGAAGTGTGACTATCATGTTTGAGAAGGGAAAAGGGAAAATTTGACAAAGCTTCAGGCCATAAATTTCTCCCCATCTGTGAAGCATTTCTTCCCATTTATAGCACATAGTATGTTTATAAATATTTATAGAATGACACCCAAAGCCCATGATGTTCAGGTTTATTTCCCCCCAAAACATTCTTTGTAACTATTTCAACAATAAATATTTCTATCAAAAACAAAATAAACAGAGGGGCAGACATTAGATAATTTCATGTGGTAAAATGCAACACGAAAATGAAAAAAACAAGGAGAAAGATGCAGACCTGAACAGATATTCTTTCTACTTACGTTCACACACAGGAACACTGTTATTCCAAAGGCTTTTCGTTCCAACCAAGTTACAGTAACTGGCTGAGCTTCCCTTTAACTGGAACCTAAGGAACAAAGCAGTAGTGACTGGATGAGCACACCATTTCTCTCTTCCATTCATTGACAGATCTCAGCTACTTTCCCTCTGCTAAAACACAATTTAATGCCTAAGTTAAATCCCAGGTGAAAGAAAAAGCTCAGTCCATTTTGTTTCTCAGCTGATAGAGGCTCAGAAACCAAAACATTTTTTAAAATTGCTGCTTCAAATGAGGACAAAGCAATAACACCTGTCAAAGCTCAGTAATCAGACTTGCCTGAACTAAAGAAGGTACAAAAAACATAGACAGGCATTTCCTTAGTCTGGTCCTGGACCTTCAGGAGACCATCTTACCCTGACTGCTCTCTGACAAGCCCCCTTTTGTCATTAGGAGAAACTTTGTCCTCTAATGAAAAGTGTGGCATTTTCCTCTTTTAGTAGACCAGGAGGAAAACAACTCCTGATTTAAGCAAATCAGAGAACATGAGGAAAGATATCAGAGACTGTTCCTTTTGTCAATACATTTGGAATGTTCCTGAATGAGTCTTCTGACATATCTGGATTACTGAAGAGTAAAGCCAAATTATCTAGGAAAAAGAAGAAACGGTGAGGAGAGAGGATTCCTTGGAGAACAATCATCCTAAAACATCTGGTTTATTGTCAGACCAGTGGCTCCTGAATTGCCTCTGGGTCTTTATTGGGTGACTGGTAATTGATGCTTGTCAAGAGTCTTGGAATATACTGAGAACAACTGCTCTATTGTCCATGCTTTTTACCTGCCAATGGTGTTGGAACATAATATCAAGATCATTTAGATTCACACAAAGAGTTAATGATGTTATTTGAAATATGAACAGCAGTCTTCATGCTCTTTCAACACAGCCTAATACTAATTAGATGATATGTAATTATTATAGATTAAAAATACTTCTGCTTACTCTTTCATTCCTATTCCAAATGCCACTAATGATTGGTTTAAAAATTTCCTGACACAATCCTTGCATGTCATCTGTCTTATAAATAACTTTCTTTTATATATATATATATATATATATATATATATATATATATATATAAAACTTAACCTCTGGAATATTTATCTCTTCATGCCTACAAATTACTATTTATCCATTTTATCCAAACACTTAATGTTCCACCTAAATGTTCCACCTGTTGTTATGTTTCTGCTGTTCAGTATATTCAGCACTTTTCTTTTTTAAGCATCTGTTCATGGTCCATCTGGTTCTTACCATACCTCCCAATCACTGTTTGAGATATTAGTCTCTTTTAGTACTTTTTCTCCATTAGTCAGCCCCCTTTTTGGATAAAACCCATTGCCCAGGGCATCAGCATATCAGCATCCGGCAATGTGGCCCTGGTCTCTTTTCCAGTTCACACTCACCCCTCATCACAAATGAAGGACACTTTTGCCCCAAGGTGGAAATTAAGTGGAAGGAGCACATGTCCATTAGGAAGTTGGTCCAGGAAGTCAGCACATGATTTCACTAGGAAAAAAAAACAACAAGAGTAAGACTGCCATGTAAGGGACAAAGAGATTGATCTGCAAACCAGAAGAGAGTATAGGCACCTGCACATCTGGGAGCTTCCGGGCTCCAGTCTCCCTGGGGCGTACAGTGCAGAGAAGCAGCCCCTCTGAGATCATAGCCAGGCTCACAGCTGTAGAACACTTCCTGCCCAGAGGAAAAGTTGTTCTCGTGGCTTGGAGTGTGTTTACCATGTAGGACTTCTGGAGGTGGCTGACATACTGGGTAAAGAACAGTAAAGTACCTGTCAGTTATAGGGAAATACCTTTTGCTAAATTCTAACCCTTCCAAGGAGTTAGAGAATCATAATTAAGGGGGTACAGGTACAACAAAGGACGTGAAATGATACTCCAATCCCCTTGTTTTACTAATGTGGAAGTTAAGGATAGGGAAGAGATGTAGCCAAAAACCTCACAGCTAGTAAGAGGTAGAGAATTAGAACTCAGTCCGTCCCAGCACAAGTTCTAAAATACATTCATTAGTCCACCAGGCACGGTGTCTCTTCTTCCACTGCTGGCTCTCTAGTATAGAGTCACTAGTACTGGTGGGCTACCCAACTCACACATTTGCTAGAAAGGCAATACAATTTACAGCCTCATCTTTCAGGTAATGAAAGGTTACCTGAGCCTAAACCTGTAACAGATTTCCCCTTATCTCTTTTTTTTCACACTTCTATGATCAAAGTGTAGTAATAATCCATACTGTATCTGTTTGTCCTCCCAGATGCCCTCTCATTGGTTGTACAAGGCTGATATGGGTTGGTGGAAAAACTGTAAGCTCCCTTTCTGTCCCTAGTATCAACCACAGTATTTACCAATCCACTTCTACAGTTCTTCTTATGCCAGCTATTGTGGCATAAGAAGACAAGACCAGCCATTGAGAACAAAATCCCCTAAATAAGTCAGTCCTTGTAATGAGAGGACACATTTCTTAGAGAATATTCAACTCAAGGTGTGGCTGCCTCCATTCACAGTCCTTTTGGTGTGTGCTAGGGGCATTAGAACTCGTGTGAACTTCAACTTAACCTGTATCTAATTAAAGATGAATGAAAACTCTGTTTGGCTTTGAGCAAGTTACTTGCACTTTCAATTTCAGATTTCTAATGATAAAATGCAGGAGGTGGACCAAAACAAACTCTAAAGTCTTTGTCACTATTCTGAGGCTATGATATCTTTCTTCATAAGCCAGTTTCTTTCTGTGATAGATGCTGATAAAAGTAGAATTCTATAAAGCAAAGTTCTGTCAAGAACCAGAGCATTCAACTTTAGGGGCTGACACACCGCATTCTATTCCTGGATATGCCACTTAGTAGCACATAATTTAGACAACTTATTTAACCTCTGAAAGACCAAGCTAACTTCACTGTCATATGGATATAAGGATAGCACTATTTCAAAGGAGTGTTGCAAAGAGTAGACAAGATTATTATACAGCTGACCAGAAAGTCCACATCATTCTTGAATACAACTGAGAGATATTGGAGCTGGTACTTTGCCTTGAGAATTCCTCAATATGAGAGTCCCAAATGTCTCCTTCCTTGAATAATTAAACTCTTGCTTCTCAAAATGAAGGCACTTACACACAAGTGCAAACACACATTTTCTTAATTTTGTGCTTCCTTGCCCCAAATTTACTCACACTGATCACCACACATCCTCCCCCCAGAACCGACACTAACCTCCTGATCCTCCTACAACTCACATCATTTGTAGGCCCCTTCAAAGCCTCAGTCAGACTCACCCCTGGAGCAGCTGGGCAACTCCGGCCCCCACTTGTTTTGGGCCTGGCATTCAACAGTGGAGGGTCCTTTCATGGCAAAGCCGGGCTGACACCTAAACCTCACGCTTTCACGTAAAGAAAATAAGCTTTTGTTCTCAGACATCCTTATTCCATTTTCAATGACTGGAGGCGTGCATTTATTAGGTGTAATGCACTGAGGGGGAGGGCCACTCCAGATGCCAACTTGATTGTCTTCACTGGTGCAATATATTGACGGCTCACCCACGAGGTCAAACAGCTTCTGCCTTCTCTCTCCAAGATTGCAGCGATAGGTCACCACTGTTCCGTATTGAAAGTATTCTCTGTCGGTGCTAATGAAATCTCCATTGTCAATGGCTGGGGGTGGCCCACAAGGAATGCCTGGGAAAAGGGAAAGCAGTGAATTAAAATAACTAGTGAGAGAAATCAAATGAGTCACTAAATTGTAACTATTTTTACCTTCATTATTTGCTTTTAATCTTTGCTAATGTAGATAAGTTTTTATGAAGTTGTAATTTAGGTGGACATACCTAAGTAGAATTTGAGTATATCTGGGTAAACATGAGAATATTTATGAAACTGTAGACTACTGGATGTTAAACATTTTGAAAATCTAAATGATATAAATGGAAATATAAATTACTAATATTCATTAAAGTAGATATAGAAAGCTAGAATAGACCAAGAAACTTGTAAAAATAGAAGAAAAAATTTCACCTATAAGTTCTATCACAGTTTCAAGTAATATATACTTCTAAATGTAATTTCAGGTGTTTCACAAGAGGTAAAGGAGAGAACTTAGTAAGCCATTTTATCAAGCTTAAGTTTGATATCATAATATTATACCCATGTAAAAGTGATCATATAGTAGTCCACCAAAAAATACGCTAAATACATTTAAAAACATAGAAGTAAGACTAGTATATAGTAGGACATAGTTAGAAAAAATTGTATTGTTCTAACACTATATAACTGGAACTAAGTGACATCAACCAAAATTCCAAAACACTTAAAATTAAAAATGAAAATCCTTTAGGAAGCTTCTGCTTCTGGTAATGGTAATCTCAATAATTCAAATCAAACATCACTCCACCCATCTCACCCGCAGAGAAAAACTAGAAATGCTGGGTAAAATATAAAACATATCAGAATACATCAGGGTGCTAACAAACTGGTTTCATAGAAGGTTAAAATCCAGGTGAGAGGCAAGCATTTGGGCTACTTTCCCCCCTGGGAAGGTTAGTTGAACCAGGAGGGGGCATTTGATACTGAAATTAAGAATTTGGATAAGATTAGTTGCAGTTTAGACACAGTTGAAGAAAAATCAATGAATTGGAAACTAGGACAGAAAAAAATATCCAGGACACAACATAGAGAGACAAAAGGAATGTAAATAGACAAAAGAGTAACAGAGGAACCATATTTAGAAAAATGTTTAAAGCATTTATTGCCAGAAGACCTACAATACAAAAATGCTTAGAAAGAATTCTTTAGGCTGAAGGAAAATAGTGTCACATTGAACTGATGGAACTGCAATATGGAGGAAGTATAACAGAAAGAGTTAATGTGTAGATAAATATAAATAAATACAATTTTTATAAAAGCAGCAACTATACTGTCTTGTGAGATATATAATATACATAAAAAAAACAGTAGAAAATGGCAGGAGGGCATAAATGGAGTTAAACTGCTATGGTTCTTGCATTGTTTGGGAAGTGGTAAAAAGCATTATTTATAATAAATTAGATTATATAATTATAATAGGTTATAATTATAATAAATTAGATTATAATAAATCAAGGATCTATATTGGAGTCTCTAGGATAGCATTAATAAGAAAATAGAGTACAACTAAAATGTTCTTGAGGAGAAAAAAGTAGAATAATAAAAATACTTGATTAATTTTAAAATGTGAGAAACCTATAACTAACTAACCTATAACTATAGTTAGTTTAAACCTAACTATATCAGTAACTATATTAATCTGAAATGTCCTAAACATTCTAATTAAAAGCAAAGATTTTCAGACTGAATGAAACAACAAAATCTGAGTATATGATGCTTACAAGAGATCAATTTTATTTTATTTTATTTTATTTTTATTTATTTTTTGGATGTGCTGAGCGGCTTGTGGAATTTTAGTTCCCTGACCAGGGATTGAACCCAGTCTCTCAGCAGTGGAAGCACAGAATCCTAACCACTGGACTGCCAGGGAATTCCCAGGTAAATTTTAAATATAGGACAAAGAATGGATGAAAGTAAAAGATTTGAAACATGTAATACAAAAACAGGAAACAAAAAAAGAAGGCTGGTGTATCTATATTGATATCATACAAAATAGATTTTAAGGCAAGAAATATTATGAAAGGTAAAGAGGGACATTTCATTATGATAAAAGAGTCAATTAAGCAGGAAAATATAATAATTCAAAATTTTCAGGCATGTAATAACATAGCTTTTAAATTACATAAAGAAAAATCGCTAGAGCTAATAGGAGAGATAGACAAATCCAGTCATATTTGGTGATTGTAGTGGTTTAAATGGTGATTCCCTAAAAAGATATTCCATGTCCTAATGCATGGTACCTGTGAATGTGAACTTATTTGGAAAAAGAGTCGTTGAAGATATAATTAAGTTAAGGATCTTGAGATGAGATCACCTTGGATTAACAGAGTAGATCTTCAATCTAAAGACCAGAGTGTTTGTAAGAGACAGAAGGGAAGGGGACACACACAGAGGAGAAGGCAATGTGCAATGGCAGCAGATATTGGAGTGATGCATCTATAAGCCAAGGAATGCCAAGGATTACAGCAGCCACCAGGGGTAGGAGAGAGGCACAGGACAGATTCTTTCTCCCAGGAAAAGGAACCAGCCTTACTGACACCTTGATTTTGGACTGCTGACCTCTGAACTATGAGAGAATAAATTTCTATTGTTTAAAGCTACTAAATTTGTGGTAATTTGTTATGGCAGCCCTAGGACAGTAACACAGGTATTTTACACATTCCCATCAATAACTGAGAGAACAAGTGGAGGAAAAAAAAACACAGTAAATCATATTTTCCTAAGAGACATTTATAGAAAATGACATAAAACAACTACACCTTCTTTTCAAGGGCATATGTAACATTTTACCAAAACTGTCCATATTCTGGGCTATAAAACATGTTTCAAAGTTTCAAAGGATTAAAACAAAAGAATGATAACTAAAAAATCTCCAAGTGTTTGAAAATTAAGTAATACACTTTAAAACAAACTATGGATAGAAGAAGATATCAAAAGGAAAATTAGACAATTTTTCTGTATAGTGATGATGAAAATATGAAGATTGTGGGAAGCAAATACAGCACTTTTGGAGAAAAATTTACAGGTTTAAATATATCTGTTAGAAAAAATAAAAGCCGAAACAAAATTATCTAAGCTTCCATATCAAGAATTAATGAACAGAGAACACCAAATTAAGCTCAAAGTAAGTATCAGAAAGGAAATAATAAATCAGAAATCAATAAAATAGAAACTGGTTATACACTACAGAAAATTAAGTTAAAAGTTGTTTTTCAGGGCTTCCCTGGTGGCGCAGTGGTTGAGAGTCCGCCTGCCGATGCAGGGGACACGGGTTCGTGCCCTGGTCCGGGAAGATCCCACATGCCGCGGAGCGGCTGGGCCCGTGAGCCATAGCTGCTGAGCCTGCACATCCGGAGCCTGTGCTCCACAACAGGAGAGGCCACAACAGTGAGAGGTCCGTGTACCGCAAAAAAAAAAAAAAAAAAAAAAGGCGTTTTTCAAAAAATCTTAGTAAAATTTATAAACGCCTAGTAAAAGTAACCAAGAGAAAGAAATTTTAAAATGTTACCATTATCAAGAATTAAAATAGAGATATCACTACAGACCCCATACACGTTAAAATATAATAAGAGAATATAATGAACAACATTATACCAATAACTTAGCAAATGTAAATGAAATACATTCCTTAAAAAGCACAACATACTAAAACTTATTAAATAAGATATTAAAAATCTTTAAAAATATTTATAGCTATTGAAGAAATTAAATCAGTAATTAAAAACCTAACAACAAAAACTCACATCCAGATTGCTTTACTATTGAATTATTGCAAAGATATAAAGAAAAACAATATTAATGTTACAAAAATAATTCCAGATAATAGAAAAGAATGAATACTTTCCAAAACATTTTATAAGACTAGCATAATCTTGATGCCCAAAACTGACAAGAGCATTAAAAGAAAAAAATAAATTAGAGTTCAACATCTCTTGAGAACATAAATGCAAATTTTCTAAACAAAATATTAAGAAATTGAACACAGCAGTACTTACAGAGGATGGTATAATGGTCAAAATAGGACTTTCATTGACTAATTTTAAAATATTAAACCAATCTTACAATACTTGAATAAAAAAATATTAGCAATCACACACACACAAACACATACACCACACACAAGATAATCATATATAACACATCATGACCAAGATGGATTTATTCTAGTAATTCAAAGCTGGTTAGCTTTCCAAAGATCGATCAATGTAATACAAAACATCAACAAAGGGGCTTCCCTGGTGGCACACTGGTTGAGAATCCGCCTGCCGATGCAAGGGACACGGGTTCGTGCCCTGGTCCGGGAAGATCCCACATGCCGAGGAGCGGCTGGGCCCGTGAGTCATGGCCGCTGAGCCTGCGCGTCCGGAGCCTGCGCTCCACAATGGGAGAGGCCACAACAGTGAGAGGCCCACATCAGAGAAAAAAAAAACATCAACAAAGTAAAGGAGAAACAGATATGATTATCTCAATAGATGCAGAGTGATAAATTAGAACACACATTCATGATAAGTCTTTCAGCAAATTAGATAGCAAAAGGAATTTCCTTAATCTGATAAAGGATATCTGCCAAAAATTTACAGGAAATATCATGCTTTATAATGACTATGTAAAACCCATATTATCTCTTCCATTAGACATTGCACTGGAGTTTCTAGCCAATGCAATAAAATAAAAGAAATAAATAAAAGATACAGGAAAGGAAACAATTTAAAAATATGATAATTATTCACAAATGACATGACTGTTTATGCAGCATATCAAAAAGAATAGGCAGATAAACTATTGAATTTAAAAGAAAATTTAGCAAAATTGCTGGATTCAAGGTCAAATGATTGCCATGTTTAAGAAATAAACAATTAGAAAATAAAAATTTGAAAAAGATATCTAGGAATAAATCTAATAAATGATGTTCAAGACTTCTATAATGTAAACTGGAAAATATTAAGAGAAATTAAAGAAGACTTCAAAAATGGAGGGATATATCATGTTCATGAATTTAAAACTCAAAAATGTAAATATGTTAATGGTCCACAAATTGATCTACTGAGTCAATAGAAACCCACTACAAATTCAAGCAGGATTTTGTGTGTGTGTGTGTGTGGAAACTGACAAGCTGATTCTAAATTTTATATGGAAATGCAAAGGGCCAAGGGTTACCATGTAAATCTTGAAAGTAAATGGTTAGAGGATATGAGCCACCAGATATCAGTCTTAATATAATGCTATAGAAATGAAAACAGTGTAGTAAATAAACCAAAGGAACAGAACCTCTCTGGAATGAGATTCACAGACCACATCACCTGACTCATGGGCATTGTGGTATATAAGGAATGGTCTTTTTAAATAAATGTTATTAGATTAGTTGTCTATCCAACAGGGAAAAAAAAACAAAAAATGAATACTTTGACCATACTCCACACCATACAAAAAATAAATTTGAGATGAATCAGAGACTTAAACATGAAAAATAAAATGATAGGCAAAGATTTTTTTAAAGTAGAACAGAGAAAGCAGTAACTAGAAAGGAAAAGACTCATGAATTAGACATTATTAAAATGTATTTCTATTACCAAGGACATCATTAAGAAAGCAAAAAGACAAGTTTTAGCCCGGAAGAAAATTTTTGTGTTACATTATTGAAAAATCTGAGAATATGTAAAGAACTTCTACAGAACAATAAGGAGATACTCAAACAGGTAAACACTGGGGAAAAGTTTTAAACAGGCATTCGTAAGCGTATGAAAAGGTGCTCAGCATCAATCATTAGGAAAATGCAAATTAAAAACCACAGTGAAAAAAAAAAACAAAACAAAAAAAAGAAAAAAGAAACAACACATTGAGCCACCAGAATAGCTAATATTTAAACAATTGATAAGTAACAAGTTTCCAAGGATGTGGAGCAGTTGGACCTTTCATATGCTTCTGGTGGAAGTGTAAATTTGTACAACCATTTTATAAAATCTTTTGGCAGTATCTACTAAAACTGAATATATTTATACCCAGCAATTCCACTTATAGAATTATAAACAATTTATATAGGTTTGCATGTATATAAATATGTATAGATTTGCATATATATAAAGATTTGCAAATTTATATAGATTTGCATATGTACCTGTAAGAAATACTGCTGATATTTAAACAGCTGAATTTACAAATTAATTAAATACAATGTACCAATAGAAAAGATCCAATTAATCCTACATGCAACAACATGGATGAGTCTCCTAAGTATAACACTGAGCAGAAGCTGGACACCGGAATACACATTTTTTTGTTCCTTTAATATAAAATTTAAGAAGAGGCAGAGCTAATCTTTGCTGATAGAGGACAGAATAATAGTTACTTTGGGAAGATAATAACTGAGAAAGGGCAAGATGGGGAGTCTGAGGTGCTGATAATGTTCTATATCTTATCTGAGTGCTATTTACATGGGTGCGTTCACTTTGTAAAAATTCAATGAACTGAATGATTAAGATTGTGCACTTTAATATATGTTAAACTTCAATAAAAACTCTACACAGTGTGAAAAAATTGTTGGGAAAAAAAGACCATCTAACAAAGTAAATTCCAGGCCACAAGGCTTTATTGATGAATTCTTTGAAATATCTAAAAAAGAATTAATGCCAATCTCACCTAAACCCTTACAGGGAAACAGATATATGGAACACTACCAGCTGGCTTTATGAGGCTATCATAAATTTGATACTAAAATCAGATAAAAACATTACAAGAAAGAAAATTACAGTCTAATCTCTCTAAAAAATATTAAGAATGGAGTAATAAAAGTGTTCTAAAATTAGTGGTGCTGGTTACACACGTATGAATATACCAAAAATCATTGAACTGTATACTTTAAAAGGGTAATTTTATGGTATGTGAATTATATCTCAAACAAAAGCATATTAAACAACAAATAAAAATTATAAAATATTATGACCAAGATGATTTATTTCAAGAATGTAAAATTGGAATTTGAATCAGTTTGTCTTTCAAAATTTCTTAGCAATGAAGAGCATAAGGGAACTTCCTTAATCTGAAAATGGGTATTTACAAAAAACCTACAACACATACCAGATTAATAGTGAAATATTTGATTGAATCTTTCCCTTTGAGGTGGGGAACAAAACAAGGATGCCTTCTAGCCCCCAATGTGAAATGTTACACTGGTGGTCTACCTAGTGAAAGAAAGAAAGGAAGAAAGAAAGAGAGGAAGGAAGGAAGGGAGGGAGGGAGGGAGGGAGGGAGGAATGAAGAGAGAGTTCTCTGGTGGTCCAGTGGTTAGGACTCAGTGCTTTCACTGCCATGGGCCCAGGTTCAATCCCTGGTTGGGGAACTAAGATCCTGGAAATCATGTGTCATGGAAAAAACAAAAAAACAACAACAAAAAAAACCAGAAAGAAGGATAGAAGGAGGAAGGAAGGGATAGAGAAAGAAAATAAAGAAGCAGGAGGAAGAGGAGGAAGAGGGAGGGAGACAGTTAGAAAGTTTGTAGTTATCTACTGTTTTTGTACAATGTCATCAAGGCTAAATTGGAGCTAGTTTTCCCAGACTTACTTTGCCTGTATGGTTCTAGGTTGGGGTTAGAGTTTGAGAAATTGGCATGAAATGCAAGGTAGAAATGAAGCAACAGCCATTCCACTCTGAAGGTCATCCTTGGTTAGAGGTGGCAAGGGGACAAATGCACCAAACAAATGGACAGGTTCCCATTTGTTCTTGCTCTCCTTATTTCTGCATCCAGCTCTCCTTAACTGCTGGTCCTGCTTACCTACAGTGATTCCAACCCAGTCTCAGATGCTTCATTGTGAGCTTACAGAAGCAGTAGTCATGAAGAGCAAAAAACTTTTATAGATTTCTAACACCAGCCCTCTTCCCAGTTCTATCCCAGCAGTCAGATGTTCTTAGCTTCCTGAAAGCCCCAACTCCAAGACAGCTGGTTAGTGATTTTTCTGATCTTTTTAGAGCAGCTCCTCACGCAACTGGATAAGGTTTAATTCCATAATAAATCTCTTATTTCATAATACCAATAGTAGTTCTGCTTCCATATTTGGACCAAAATTTATCCCAGAGTAACAGAAGAGTCTGGGATTGGTTCTTTGATACAATTGGATTTAAAGGAATTAACGTTGCCCATGAAAAAGGGCACACAAGTAGTTTATGGAGTGTAGAGAAAGAAGATCACCTCAGTTAACACCCATAGACATCTACAATCAATTGAAGCAAGGTTTTGGGTGACCAAGTGGTTGCTGTCCTAGAACATTTTAAGGAAGGCAAATTATAGAGTTGGTTGCATACTTGTAAGTGCACCAGAGAACTTAAGAGAAAGAAAATTCTGAGTACAGAGTTTTAAATTCCTGCTCAAGGTCTGGATCTGGAAGCTTCTACATCTGCCCTAAAAGAAACACTTGTATCCTGTAGCCACAGGGCCAAGATTCCTGAAAAACAAACACACCATCTAAACCTGTGGCTGAACTGCAACGCAAATTGAATTCACAATTTCAGAGTCTCTTACGCTAAAGCTTGGGCATTGATTAGAAAAAGAAAGACTCTGAAAATTGAGATGGAGATATATGGAAAAATTCTAATGAAACATAATACCTTGAACCTGGAAATTCTGCCAAGAGAGGACCTTCAAGATGGCAGAGAAGTAAGACGTGGAGAACACCTTCCTCGGCACAAATACATCAAAAATACATCTACATGTGGTTCTACATGTGGAACCACTCCTACAGAACACCTACTGAACACTGGCAGAAGACCTCAGACTTCCCAAAAGGCAAGAAAATCCCCACACACCTGGGTAGGGCAAAAGAAAAAGAAAAAACAGAGACAAAACAATAGGGACAGGACCTGTACTTCTGGGAGGGAGCTGTGAAGAAGGAAAAGTTTCCACACAGTAGGAAGCTGCTTCACTGGTGGAGATGGGAGGTGGGCATGGGGAAAGCTTCAGAGCCATGGAAGACAGTGCAGCAACAGGGGTGTAGAGGGCAAAGTGGAGAGATTCCCGCAGAGAGGATCAGTGCTGACCAGCACTCACCAGTCTGAGAGGCTTGTCTGCTCACCCGCCTGGGTGGGTGGAGGCTGGGAGCTGAGGCTTGGGCTTCGGAGGTCAGATCCCAGGGAGAGGACTGGGGTTGGCTATGTGAACACAGCCTGAAGTGGGCCAGCGTGCCACAGTTAGCCAGGAGGGAGTGCGGAAAAAAGTCTAGACCTGCCTAAGGGGCAAGAGACCATTGTTTCACGGTACACAGGGAGAGGGGATTCCTTCCCTGTCAGCCCACAGAAGGCAGAGCACTGCCTAAATGAGCTCCAGAGACAGGCGTGAGCCATGGCTATCAGCTCAGACCCCAGAGACAGGCATGAAATGCTAACACTGCTGCTGCAGCCACCAAGAATCCTGTATGCAAGCACAGGTCACTATCCACACCCCACTGGAAGCCTGTGCAACACCCCACTGCCAGGGTCCTGTGATCCAGAGACAACTTCCCCAGGAGAACACACATTGCACCTCAGGCTGTTGCAACACCACACTGGCCTCTGCTGCCACAGGCTCACCACGCATTCCAATTATAACTACCATACCCCTCCCTCCCTCCTACAGCCTCAGTGAGTCAGTGCCCCCTAATCGGCTTCTGCTTAAACCCTGTCCAGTCTGGGTGGGAACAGATGCCTGAGGGCAACCTACACGTAGAGGTAGGGCCAAACCAAAGCTGAACCTCAGGAGCTGTGCGAACAAAGAAGAGAAAGGGAAATTGCTCCGTGCAGCCTCAGGAGCAGCGGATTAAATCCCCACAATCAACTTGAGGTACCCTGCATCTGTGGAATACCTGAATGGACAACGAATCATCCCAAAATTGAGGTGGTGGACTTTGGGAGCAACTGTAGACTTGGGGTTTGCAGTCTGCGACTGATTTGTTTCTGATTTTTATGTTTATCTTAGTATAGTTTTTAGCACTCGTTATAATTGGTGGATTTGTTTATTGGTTTCATTGCTCTCTTCTTTTTATTATTTTTATTTTAATAATTTTTTTTCTTAAATTGTTTTTTCTTTCTTTTTTTCTCCCTTTTCTTCTGAGCCGTGTGGCTGACAGGGTCCTGGTGCTCGGGCCTAGCATCGGGCGTGAGCCTCTGAGGTCAAAGAGCCAAGTTCAGGACATTGGACAACCAGAGATGTCCCACCCCACATAATATCAATCGGCGAGAGCTCTCACACAGATCTCCATCTCAACAATAAGACGCAACGCCACTGAACGGCCAGCAAGCTCCAGTGCTAGATGCCCCATGCCAATCAACTAGCAAGACAGGAATACAACCCCACCCATTAGCAGAGAGGCTGCCTAATTCATACTAAGTTCACAGACACCCCAAGACACACCACAGGACATGGTCCTGCCCACGAGAAAGACAAGATCCAGCCCCCACACCAGAACACAGGCACCAGTTCCCTCCACCAAAAAGCCTACACAAGCCACTGAACCAACCTGACCCACTGGGGGCAGACACCAAAAACCTACAGCCTGCAAAAAGGAGACCCCAAACACAGTAACTTAAACAAAATGAGAGGACAGAAATATGCAGCAGATGAAGGCGCAAGCTAAAAACTCACCAGACTAAACAAATGAAAAGGAAATAGGCAGTCTACCTGAAAAAGAATTCAGAATAACGATAGTAAAGATGATCCAAAACCTTGGAAATAGAATGTAGAAAATATAAGAAACATCTAACAAGGACCTAGAAGAACTAAAGAGCAAACAAACAATGATGAACAACACAGAAGATGAAATTAAAAATTCTCAAGAAGGAATCAGTAGCAGAATAACTGAGGCAGAAGAATGGATAAGTGACCTGGAAGATAAAATAGTGGAAATAACTACCACAGAGCAGAATAAAGAAAACAAAATGAAAAGAATAGAGGACAGTCTCAGAGACCTCTGGGACAACATTAAACACACCAACATTCGAATTAGGGGTCCCAGAAGAAGAAGAGAAAAAGAAACGGACTGAGAAAATATTGGAAGATATTATAGTTGAAAACTTCCCTAACATGGGAAAGGAAATAGTCAATCAAGTCTAGGAAGCACAGAAAGCCCGATACAGGATAAATCCAACGTGAAACACGCCACACACATATTAATCAAACTATCAAAAATTATATACAAAGAAAAAATATTAAAAGCAGCAAAGGAAAAGCAACAAATAACATAGAAGGGAATCTCCATAAGGTAAACAGCTGATTTTTCAGCAGAAACTCTGCAAGCCAGAAGGGAGTGGCAGGACATATTTAAAGTGATGAAAGGGAAAAACCTACAACCAACATTACTCTACCCAGCAAGGATCTCATTCAGATTCGAGGAGAAATTAAGACCTTTACAGACAAGCAACAGCTAATAGAATTCAGCACCACCAAACCAGCTTTACAACAAATGCTAACAGAATTTCTCAAGGCAGGAAACACAAGAGAAGGAAAAGACCTACAATAACAAACCCAAAACAATTTAAAAAATGGTAATAGGAACATACATATCAGTAATCACCTTAAATGTAAATGGATTTAATGCTCCAACCAAAAGACACACACTGGCTGATGGATACAAAAACAAGACCCGTATGTATGCTGTCTACAAGAGACCCACTTCAGACCTAGGGACACACACAGATTGAAAGTGAGGGGATGGAAAAAGATATTCCATGCAAATGGAAATCAAAAGAAAGCTGGAGTAGCAATTCTCATATCAGACAAAATACACTTTAAATTAAGACTCTTACAAGAGACAAAGAAGGACACTACATAATGATCCAGGGATCAAACCAAGAGGAAGATATAACAATTGTAAATATTTATGCACCCAACATAGGAGCACCTTAATACATAAGGCAAATGCTAACAGCCATAAAAGGGGACATAGACAGTAACACAATCATAGTAGGGGACTTTAACACCCCACTTTCACTAATGGACAGATCATCCAAAATGAAAACAAATAAGGAAACAAAAGCTTTAAATGATACATTACATAAGATAGACTTCATTGATATTTATAGGACATTCCATCCAAAAACAACAGAATACACTTTCTTCTCAAGTACTCATGGAACATTCTCCAGCATAGATCATATCTTGGGTCACAAATCAAGCCTTGGTAAATTTAAGAATATTGAAATCATATCAAGTATCTTTCCCAAGCACAACACTATGAGACTAGATATCAACTACAGGAAAAAAATCTGTAAAAAATACAAACACATGAAGGTTAAACAATATACTACTAAATAACCAAGAGATCACTGAAGAAATCAAAGAGGAAATCAAAATACCTAGAAACAAATGACAATGAAAACATGACGACCCAAAACCTATGTGATACAGCAAAACCAATTCTAAGAGGGAAGTTTATAGCAATACAATCCTACCTCAAGAAACAAGAAACATCTCAAATAAACAACCTAGCCTTACACCTA
>NC_041217.1:37836704-37837489 GCF_002837175.3 Physeter macrocephalus
CTGGTTCTTTGAGAAGATAAACAAAATTGATAAACCATTAGCCAGACTCATCAAGAACAAAAGGGGGAAGACTCAAATCAACAGAATTAGAAATGAAAAAGGAGAAGTAACAACTGACACTGCAGAAATACGAAGGATCATTAGAGATTACTTCAAGCAACTCTATGCCAATAAAATGGAAAACCTGGAAGAAATGGACAAATGCTTAGAAAAGCACAACCTTCTGAGACTGAACCAGGAAGAAATAGAAAACATAAGCAGACCAATCACAAGTACTGAAATTGAGACTGTGATTAAAAATCTTCCAACAAACAAAAGCTCAAGACCAGATGCCTTCACAGGCGAATTCATCAAACATTTAGAGAAGAGCTAACACTATCCTTCTCAAACTCTTCCAAAACATAGCAGAGGGAGAAACAATCCCAAACTCATTCTAAAATGCCACCATCACCCTGATACCAAAACCAGACAAAGATCTCACAAAGAAAGAAATCTACAGCCCAATATCACTGATGAGCATAGATGCAAAAACCCTCAACAACATACAGGCAAACAGAATCCAACAGCACATTAAAAGGATCATACACCATGATCAAGTGGGGTTTATCCCAGGAATGCAAGGATTCTTCAACAGACACAAATCAATCAATGTGATACACCATATTAACAAATTGAAGAATAAAAACAGTATGATCATCTCAATAGATGCAGAAAAAGCTTTTGACAAAATTCAACACCCATTTATGATAAAAACGCTCCAGAAAGTGGGCATAGAGGGAACCTAC
>NC_041217.1:37837933-37838205 GCF_002837175.3 Physeter macrocephalus
TTTGTATGGAAACACAAAAGACTCCGAATAGCCAAAGCAATCTTGAGAAAAAAAAAAAAAAAAAAAAAACGGAGGTGGAGGAATCAAGCTCCCTGATTTTAGACTATTCTACAATGCTCCAGACTATCCAAAGCAATCTACAGATTCAATGTAATCCCTATCAAACTACCACAGGCATTTTTCACAGAGGTAGAACAAAAGATTACACAATTTGTATGGAAACACAAAAGACTCCGAATAGCCAAAGCAATCTTGAGAAAAAAAAAAAAAAA
>NC_041217.1:37839079-37859057 GCF_002837175.3 Physeter macrocephalus
TGGGCATATACCCTGAGAAAACCATAATTCAAAATGAGTCATGTACCAAAATGTTCATTGCAGCTCTATTTACTATAGCCAGGACATGGAAGCAACCTAAGTGTGCATCAAGAGATGAATGGATAAGGAAGATGTGGCACATATATACAATGGAATATTACTCAGCCATAAAAAGAAACGAAATTGGGTTATTTGTAGTGAGGTGGATGGACCTAGAGTCTGTCATACAGAGTGATGTAAGTCAGAAAGAGAAAAACAAATACTGTATGCTAACACATATATATGGAATCTTAAAAAAAAAAAAAAGGTTCTGAAGAACCTAGGGGCAGTACAGGAATAAAGACAGAGACATAGAGAATGCACTTGAGTACATGGTAAGTGGGAAGGGTAAGCTGGGATGAAGTGAGAGAGTAGCACTGACATATATACACTACCAAATAGAAAATAGATAGCTAGTGGAAAACAGCTGCATAGCACAGGGAGATCAGCTCGGTGCTTTGTGACCAGCTAGAGGGGTGGCATAGGGAGGGCGGGAGAGAGATGCAAGGGGGAGGGGATATGGGGATATATGTATGTATACAGCTGATTCGCTTTTTATACAGCAGAAACTAACACAACATTGTAAAGCAATTTTACTCCAATAAAGATGTTAAAAAAGTTGTAACCACAAAGAAAAGTAAATAATTCTAAATACAAAAAAAAAAAAAAAAAAAAAGAAGAAGAAGAAGATACACAGATGGCAAAGAAGAAAAAAAGAAATTCTGCCAAGCCTCCTTTGCCAGAAGGAGAGCCTTCCTCCCTGGTCTGAGGAGAAAAGCCTCCTCTTGCCTGAAGAAACTAACAGCCTCTCCTGAGGTAGCTGTCCTGATGGGACTGCCGTGGAAAATATAGAATGCTCAGCTAAATTTGAATTTCAGAAAAACAAGAAAATTTCTAAGTATATCCCAAATATTGCATGGCACATATTTATACTACAGAAATATTTGTTGCTTCTCTGAATTCAAATTTAATTGGACATGTTGCATTTTTATTTACTAAGTGTGGCAACCCAAATTGCAGGGACTGCTGATTTTCCTCAGGACCTATCCCTACCACCTTGCATTGTTTCTAGTCCTCTAACCAGATTCAAGCCCTGACAGGACCAGGGAGATTTGGGGAAATAAAACTTATGACCTGTGAGAAAGTATAAAATATAGCAAAAGAATTGAGATTCTGAATTCAATGTGTTAGTTTGAGCGTGGCCTAACAGAATGAAGTTGAAAAGCAGAACATTATTAGTGTACTGCAGAGGAAAACATCCTGTGGCCTAGGGACTTAGGAATGCTAGAGGGATTTATTATGTAAGACCTGTTCATCTACTCCCTAATTATCTCCGTGGTGCACATACATTGAAAGTGAGACCTTTTACCCAAGGCTTTGAGAAATACATTTATGCAGAAGTTTCAGCATCCTTGAAGAACTCTGTGATGGCTATTCTCCATAGGCCAGGAATGACAGTGGGAATGGTAGCTATTAAAAGGGGTTACCTGAATCCAATGGGGATGAAAGGACCTCAGGGTCACAGAGGCCAAGTGGTAGCACTTAACTGTCAGAGACAACTGAAGCTGAAATCAGAATGATTTTCCTGCAAAGATCTTTGTCATTGGCTCATTGATCATGGAATCTCTAAAACTGAAGCAGATGGATAGTGGTCTAAAGTTTTAGTTGATTTGTTTTAGCAGAGAAGATCTAGGTCTAGTGAACAGAAGTCTGACTTGAATCACTACAAAAGAGAGTTGTGGTTATTTATCAACCAATGTTAAGACTTGAGAACCAGTTTAGAGACGCAGAGCAGCTTCAATAAAACAGGAGACTGGCTCTTCTTGAGGAAGAGGAAGCGACTGCTGCACAGCCAAAATGTATACTGTAAGTTTCCTCCCTTCACCAAGGAGGCTTAAAGCCATTTGCCAGGGTTGGATATAGAAAAGGTTACAGAATTATAGATAGAGACAAAACTATGGAAATATGTCAAGGTGTATTATTTCTAATATAATGAGATCTTGTATAATCTTGTATAAATTGTGTATAAAACATACTATTTTGTCATCTGATTTTCTTCACAGAAATATATATAATAATCATCTTTATAAATATTAAGTGCTTTTCCATAATATCTTTTTATGGCTGAATAAATTTCCAATGTATGGATGTATTTCTTCTAATTCTGCATGGCTATTTTATGCTTCGTAGGGAATTCTCTGTAGTCACTTTTAACATGTCTTTTTGCTTCCAATAGGTTATTTCCAAACCATATTAGGAACCATGCAGTACATTTAGGTTAGTTTAACATGTTTGCCATTATAAAGTATACTGCAATAAAAAGTTTACAATCTGTTTATTTCCTAAGTATAAATTCTAAGAAGCGGGTCAAAATATAAACCCATTTTTGAGGCTTATATTGCATTATGACTTTCAAGAGAGTGTGTTGAACCATTGGCACATGAAAGTGTGAATTCCTCCACAGTTTCATCAAACCTCAAAGAGTATCACTTTAAAAATCTTTAATTTTCTAAGCAGGATGGTTATTATACTGGGGATGGCAGAAACAACATAATTCCAAATTAATTGAAGTAAAAATAAAGTTTGAAGACTTTTATGCATTTAAGTCCTGAGGTTCAGAAAAGGCACAACCCAGGATAAAGAAGAACTTAAGAAAACAGTTGCCAGGACCCCACATGTATTTTTGAGACCATTATAGCTGCCTTCAGCCATCTGAATGACAGAATGCAAAAATCAATTAAGATTTTTATAACTCCAGGGGGAAAGTGAGAATTTATTGGTAAAGGTGATAAAAAAGAATATTTCAACTCACTCTCACAAATAGGTGGGTCATTATCCCAGGTGACAGAGTTGCCAGAGATGATGCATGCAGCAGAGGATTTACCGATGAGTCGGTATCTAGAGGCAAAGAATAATGAATGTTATATTCTAAATAAATACTTAATCCTGCTTAAATTGCTGCTTACAAGAGGTTACAATCTTGGAGAATTCAGAAGGACAATTTCCATTTGTCAAAGTACTATTGATTTCCCAACTTTTGTGTCTTTATTTGGACTTTAAAATTATCTTCTTCATGCCTTCTAAATTAGATGAGATCTCTCTTCTTTATTAGGTTAAGGCACATTTTTTATATACATCTAAGATAAATAAGATTCATCAAACTATAACCAAAGGAAATCCAAGCAAGACAAAAACAGTTGAACACTTATTTCATATTATAAATGTTAAAGGCAGAAATTCTCAATTAGTATGCCACAAGCTGTTCAAAGTTTGCCCTACAATTTGGAAAAACTGATGACATTTATTTTTACTTCAACTGAAATCTTCTATAGTCTTGGAATGTTGGGCTGAACCATTCATGAAAATTGGTGGAGAGTAAGGCCGAACTTGATACTACTACAGGTTAAGACGAATAGTGTCAAATAACAATCAAGTGTTATTTGGTATAGCTGAGAACACCGCCTTATGAATATATAAGAAACTGTGGCAGCACAAACTTTATTCAAACATCAAAATGGGTCAAATGGAGATCAAATGAAAAGAGCTGTGGATGTTCTTGAAGAAACCTGTATCACTGTTACATTGAAGCAGTGGTTATATTGTATTTATTAATGCCTTCAGTATTTTCAGGTTTTTAATGCCTTCCAGTACACCATCAAAAATGAAAATATTCTAAATTGCACTGTAAACACACATGCACACAAATAGACAACAAATGGAGTAAAGGAAAGCTGCAGTCTTTCCACTATGTGTGCACCTCTTCCTTCCTGTTTGCCGTAGGAGTGGAGAATCATGGAGACTCCTCTGGTTTTTGACTTCATAAAGATTATTTCTTAAAGTGCTCTTTTTGATTTTCTAATCAAGAGGATTGGGATAAAAATGGTGAAGCAAGTTCTAACTTGAGTCGGCAATTCTTCTGAAACGTTTTGTTTTGTTGCATTGTTTTGCATGTTGCCACATGATAGAAGAATGACTTATTAGAACAAATTCCATAACAAATCATATAAAATAACCATTTTCTGAAAGACATCCATAAGACCACTTGAGAACAAATGCACAGAGGTGCCTCCAAGAAGCCAGACAAATAAGTTACCAATCCCATGTCTGGTGTGAGTGGAGGAGCCCTCCTGCTGCTATCTTGAAGTCTAGGTCTCACCAACCAGGCTCTGCTGATGCTGCCATTTCAGGCAGAATAAGGCTCACATGCGGGGGCATGAGATATGTCAGCGCACCCAGGTTCCGCCATTGACACAGCTGCTGGTGGACTGGGACCTGCTACTTCCCGTGGGTGTGTGACATGGGAAGGATAGACTTCCCCCATCCCCAGTTTCTCCTTATGCTGCTAATTAAGGCAGATTGGGCCACCACTATCACTAAGTATGGGTCTCCCTACTACATCCTGCTGAGCTTTCCCTTCCCCAGTCCTTTAACAGGGGAGTAGGCTTCTCTCTCTCTCTGCTTGTTGACTGTTCTGGCTTACAGTCTTCTTCTATAGCACCCATCCTGAGAGATAAAAAGAAAACCCAGGGAACTCACTGCAGGGTCATTCTTTAAGTTCTGGGGTCCCTAGCCAGTCCACTTTCTACCTTTTGTGGTCCTTTTATGGTTGTATGTTGAACAGTTTCTAGGGTATTTAGTTATGTGTAGAGAGAGAAGCAGGGAAAAGTGAATCTGGAACTGGAAGTTCAGTAACAGCTCTTTAAAAGCCGATTACAAAAGTTAATACTCAGTCATTGTAGAAAAAGTGTGAAAGATACAGAAAATTCCAGTAATGGAAAAAAATTACCTAAACCGTATCTTACAACATAGTTAATGGTTTAGAGAAATGCTTCTCCAAAGTTTTATTTGCATAGAAATCACCAGGGGATCTTGTGAAAATATGATTCTGATTCAGTGGGTATGAAAATTCTGCATTTCTAACAAGCTCCCAGGAGATGCTGACCTTGCTGGTCTGTGCACCATACTCTGGGTCAAGAACTTACAGAAAGTTATTTCGGTTTCTTACATGAAGAGATATACATGTAACATGGATGTCAGCTGTCAAGTAGGTGTGGTTAAACTGGGCCAGGACCTATATTTCACAGCTGTGTGAGAGTCCTCTTCCACACACATGATTACTGTGTGTCTTAGGGCTAATTTCCCCCTACTTCTCTCTGCTTCCACTTTCCTGTGTCCCTCCCTGCTGGCTTTGGGTTCTGCACTACATTTTATCTAGCAGCCATGCCCAGGATTTTTGTGGGTTTCTCCCACAAATCCACTTGCTTAAAGCATTTGTTGTTGCATTCGGGTGCAGTTTTAGGGAGTGTTACACTGGGAAGTGAATGCCATTAGGCATTTTATTCCATCCCTCACTGTCTTTCTCCTCCTTCTTCTCTGGAAAAACAAGCAACTTCCTCTCCTTGCCTTGCATAGAACAGGCCCTTTGGGGTCTCACCTTCTTTAAATATAACGTCTATCCTAAAACTGTTTTCATTATATACAATATTGTTGGGCAGGACACCTACATTTGCTTTTCAGATTTCCTTTTGGAGCCTTATTGAGATCTACAGTCCTGGGTTCTCTGTTTACCCCTACCTACCAATCATGAGTTCTCAGACTGGTGAGTTTGGGAGAAGGAATAGGGCAATTCATCTCAAACTTCTGCATCTTGCGCCTCATTCCCACTCTTCATGCCTGCAGAGAGGATGTATTCTAGTTTATTCTCTGCCATGTGCTAAGGGGCCTCTCCTACCCCTGTGGTTGTGGTGAGTGGCGGTGGGGATGGGATGGATGCGGGAAGCTTACAGTTGTCCAGCTGTGTCTGAGAACAGGTAATTACATCTAATTATGGGATTTTAAAAATTAGGTCATTTAGCCCTGACCTAAAGTTATATTCTCTACTAATCTCTTTCAGCAATAAAGATATAATTTGATCTTCATCTGTCTGATTCCTCAGCTGGTCCAGAAATTTGGTGGTGAAGATATATGTATTGTTTATTGGAATCCCTCAAAACCCAGCAAATATAATCAATCCCCAATATTTTTATTGGCAGAATAATATTCCATCACATGAATGGACCATTATTTACTCAAATAATACCCTGTTGTTGAACATTAAGATGTTTTCCATTCCAACCTTTCCAAGCCTTTAAAGTCTAAAAGACTTCAAAAAGGAAGACTGTTATGTTTGACTTCTTGGCAAAAATGTATTGCCTAAATTGTGTTAAATGGTATAAATTTGTATCAATTTATACTGCTACTAGGAGTTTATGTTAATGCCCATTACCCTGAACTTCAAAACTAACAGCTATACAGAGGGATTTTTGTGTGTTTTGTTTATTGCAATATCTCCAGCTTCCAGAATAGTACCTATTCTTAGTATTTGTGGGCTCTGAATAAATACTTTTGGATTGAATAAGTGGTTAGAGTAGCATATTATTGTTATTTTTGTTTGTATTAATTGTATTAATAGCAAAGCCAGACTCTTCCACATGTATTTACAAATTGTACCTTATTCTTTTATTAATTGCCACTTTGTATCTTTTGATCATTTCTCTATTTAGGTGTTCATATTTTGTTTGTAAGGGCTTTTTATATATTTTTGTGGTTTTTCATTTGTATTTTATTTGTTTTTAGTATTTGTATATGTGTCAATTCTATTAACCTCTCTGTGGATTCTGCCTTTGCTTGAAATGAACCCACTGACTTGGAATGTTCCTAAATCTGATATATATTTATTATTTTTTATTTCATTTTATTTAGGTGCACATATAACATGTAATTCTTTGATCAATATGAATTTTTTGTGGTGCATAAAATGTGCTAATTATTTAACATAAATAAAAAATACTAGTTTGCTTACTGCTTTGAAATGCTGCATGATACCTTCATACAATACCCTCTTTTACAAATTTGGGTCTATTTCTGGACTTCCTATTCTACTCTTTTGAGTTCTGTATTTTATAATATACCATTATAATATACTTAAAATTACTTTAACTTAATAATATGCTTTGAAGTAAAGATGTTGAAGATTTGAATAATATAAACTGAAGCCCTTTTAATAGATAGGTTTTCAACTTTGTACTCTACGGTGAGAGAATGTACTTTTAAATTCTATAGGTTATTCAAGCAAAGTAATAGATATACTAGGTAGAAATCTTCATGTAGAAAAACAATAAATTTGCTTTACATCCCGATTACAATGAACATGATCTCATTTTTATAAAATAAATTTCTAAAAGGAAAAACCAAAAATACCCCAATTGTGCCCCCAACTTATATGAAGAAAGTGTAACATTTTCTGCCCTCTGTTTTGCTACATGGATTAATTTGTTTACTTTTGTTCAGTTGGAAATTATTTTTTACCCTACCAGGGTAACATCCATTAAAAATACACATGAATTTGTTTTCTCCATTTTTTGAGGTCAAGAATGAGACACTGACTATAAGTCTAGCACTTTAAAATTTTCTTAATTTCAAGATTTCTTGTTATACTCTGTGATTTTAGATATAATTATGTTCTTAAATCCCTCTCTAAAAATAATCTTCCTTTACATCAATGAAACACCCATGTTAAAAATAAATCATCTGATAACTTGTATCCTGAAATCTTGATGAACTATCTATTAGCTATAATATATGTATGTGTGTGTGTGTGTGTGTGTGTGTGTGTGTGTGTGTGTGTGTGCGTGCATTCCTTAGTATTTTCTATACCAGATATGTCATTTGCAAACAGAGGGGTTGTTTTCCTTTTCTTGTTTTGATTGAACTATAGTTGGCATACAATATTGTATTAATTTCAGATGTACAACATGGTGATTTGACATATTATATATATACATATATATGTGTATATATTGAATTGATCACCACAATAAGCCTAGTAACCATCTGTCATAATGCAAAGTTATTACAATATTACTGCCTATATTCTCTATGCTGTACATTACATCCTGTGATTTATTTATTTTATAACTGGAAGTTTATACCTCTTGATTTCCTTTACCTGTTTCACCCAACTCCCTATCCCCCTTCCCTTTGATGACCACCAGTTTGTTCTCTGTATCTGTGAGTCCATTTCTGCTTTGTTTTGTTTGTTCATTTGTTTTGTTTTTTAGATTCCACATATAAGTGAAATCATATTTGTCTTTCTTTGTCTAACTTATTTCACTTAACATAATGCCCTCTAGGTCCATTCATGTTGTCACAAATGACAAGATTTCATTCTTTTTATGGCTGAATGATATTGTTTTGTATATATACTCCATCTTCTTTATCCATTTACCTATCAGTGACACTTAGGTTGCTTCCATATCTTGACTATTGTACATAGATATATTTACGTTATGATGTTATGTCCTCTTCTTGGATTTATCCCTTTATCAGTATATAATGTCCTTCTGTGTCTTCTGTTACAGTCTTTGTTTTAAAGTGTATTTTGTCTAATATAAGTCTTGCTGTTCCAGCTTTCTTTTTGTTTACATTTGTGAGGAATATCTTTTTCTATCCTTTCACTTTCAGTCTGTGTGTGTCTTTAGATTTGAAATGAGTCTCTTGTAGACAGCATATATATGGGTCTTGTTTTCTTAATCCATTCAGCCACCCTGTATCTTTTTTTTTTTTTTTTTTTTTTTTTTTTTTGCGGCACGCGGGCCTCTCACTGCTGTGGCCTCTCCCGTTGCGGAGCACAGGCTCCGGACGCGCAGGCTCAGCGGCCATGGCTCACGGGCCCAGCCACTCCGCGGCACGTGGGATCTTCCCGGACCGGGGCACGAACCCGCGTTCCCTGCATCGGCAGGCGGATTCTCAACCACTGCGCCACCAGGGAAGCCCTCTTTTTTTTTTATTGGGGTATAGTTGCTTTACAATGTTGCATTGGTTTCTGCTGTACAACAAAGTGAATCAGCTATATGTATACACATATCCCCTCCCTCTTGGACCTCCCTCCCACCCCCCTCCATCTCACCCATCTAGGTCACCATAGAGCACCAAGCTGAGCTCCCTGTGCTATACTGCAGTTTCCCACTAGCTAGCTATTTTACACATGGTAGTGTATATATGTCAGTCCCAATCTCCCAATTCATCCCAACTCCCCTTCCCCCCACATGTCAACACGTCCGTTCTCTATGTCTACGTCTCTATTCCTGCTCTGCAAATATGTACCCGTATCATTTTTCTAGATTCCACATATATGCGTTAATATACAATATTTGTTTTTCTCTTTCTGACTTACTTCACTCTGTATGAGAGACTCTAGGTCTATGCACATCTCTACAAATGACCCAATTTCATTCCTTTTTATGGCTGAGTAATATTCCATTGTATGTATGTGCCACATCTTCTTTATCCATTCATCAGTTGATGGACATTTATATTGCTTCCATGCCCTGGTATTGTAGATAGTCTTGCAATGAATATTGGGGTGCATGTGTCTTTTTGAATTATGGTTTTCTCAGGGTATATGCCCCTTAGTGGGATTGCTGGATCACATGGTAGTTCTATTTTTAGTTTTTTTAAGTAACCTCCATACTGTTCTCTATAGTGGCTGTATCAATTTACATCCCACCAACAGTGCAAGAGGGTTCCCTTTTCTCCACACCCTCTCCAGCATTTATTGTTTGTAGATTTTTTTGATGACGGCCATTCTAACTGGTGTGAGGTGATACCTCATTGGAGTTTTGATTTGCATTTCTCTAATAATTAGTGATGTTGAGCAGCTTTTCATGTGCCTCTTGGCCATCTGTGTATCTTCTTTGGAGAAATGTCTGTTTAGGTCTTCTGACCATTTTTGGATTGGGTTGTTTGTGTGTCAGTTGCTTCATTTGCAAATATTTTCTCCTATTCTGAGGGTTGTCTTTTCATCTTGTTTATGGTTTCCTTTGCTGTACAAAAGCTTTTAAGTTTCATTAGGTCCCATTTGTTTATTTTTGTTTTTATTTTCATTTCTCTAGGAGGTGGGTCAAAAAAGATCCTGCTGTGATTTATGTCAAAGAGTGTTCTGCCTGTTTTCCTCTAAGAGTTTTATAGCTTCTGGCCTTACATTTAGGTCTTTAATCCATTTTGAGTTTATTTTTGCATATGGTGTTAGGGAGTGTTCTAATTTCATTCTTTTCCCAGCACTTATTGAAGAGACTGTCTTTTCTCCATTGTATATTCTTGCCTCCTTTGTCATAGATTAGGTGAACATAGCTGTGTGGGTTTATCTCTGGGCTTTCTATCCTGTACCATTGATGTATATTTCTGTTTTTGTGCCAGTACCATACTGTCTTGATTACTATAGCTTTGTAATATAGTATGAAATCAGGACGCCTGATTCCTCCAGCTCTGTTTTTCTTTCTCAAGATTGCTTTAGCTATTTGGGGTCTTTTGTGACTCCATACAAATTGTGAAATTTTTTGTTCTATTTCTGTGAAAAATGCCATTGGTAATTTGATAGGGATTGCATTGAATCTGTAGATTGCTTTGGGTAGTATAGTCATTTTCACAATATTGATTCTTCCAATCCAAGAACATTGTATCTTTTGATTAGAGTATTTCATTCATTTACATTTAAAGTGATTACTGATAGGTAAGTACTTTTTGCCATATTGTTAATTGTTTTATGGTTGTTTTTGTAGTTCTTCTCTGTTCCTTTCTTCTTCTCTTGTTCTCTTCCCATGTGATTGGATGACTCTCTCTAGCTTTATGTCTGTATTCTTTTCTCTTTATATTTTGTGTTATAGGTTTTTGGTTTGTAGTTACCATGAGATTTACATAGAGCAACCTATGTATATAGCAGCCTATTTTAATTTGATGGTTGCTTAAGTTGGAGCACATTCTAAAAGCACTGCATTTTTACTCCTTCCCTCATTTTATGTTTTGTACATCATATTTTACATCCTTTCACTCTGTGTATTGCTTAACTAATTATTTTAGATTTAGATGGATTTTACTACCTTTGTCTTTTAAACTTCATACTAGCTTTATAAGTGGTAGATCCACTACCTTAACTCTGTGTTTGCCTTTAGTAGTGAGATATTTTTCCTTTCATAATTTTTTTTTGTTTCTAGTTATGGCCTTTTCTTTTCCATTCGAAGAAGTTCCTTTAACATTTTTTGTAAAGCTGGTTTAGTGGTGATGAACTTTTAGCTTTTGCTTGTCTGGGAGGTTCCATCTCTCCTTCAATTCTGAATGATAACTTTGTTGGGTAGAGTATTCTTATAAGTTTTTTCCTTTCAGCACTTTGAAAATATTGTGCCAGTCCCTTCTGGCCTGTAAAGTTTCTGCCTAAAAATCAGTTGATAGTCTTATGGGGGTTTCCTTGTACATAACTTGTTTATTTCTTGTTCCTTTTAATATTCTCTCTTTATCTTTAACTTTTGACATTTTAATTGCAATGTGTCTTCGTGTGGGTCTCTTTGGCTTCATCTTGTTTGGGACTCTGTGCTTCCTGGATTTTAATGTCTGTTTCCTTTGCCAGGTTAGGGAAGTTTCCAGCCATTATCTTTTCAAATAGGCTTTCTGTCCCTTTCTTTCTCTTTTCTCCTTCTGGGCCCCCTCTAATGAAAATGTTAGTATGCTTGATGTAGTCTCAGAGGTTCCTAAGGCTATCTTCATTTTTTAATTCCTTTTTTTTCTTTTTGCTGTTC
The DNA here is from genome assembly GCF_002837175.3 of Physeter macrocephalus. NCBI lineage: Eukaryota > Metazoa > Chordata > Mammalia > Artiodactyla > Physeteridae > Physeter > Physeter macrocephalus. The sequence continues at coordinate 37,850,728 of NC_041217.1, forward strand.
CAATTGGGTGATTTCCACTACTCTGTCTTCCAGATCACTGATCTGTTCTTCTGCATCCTCTATACTGTAATTGATTCCCTCTAATGTATTTTTCATTTCAGTTATTGTATTCTTCAGTTCTCATTGGTTCTTGTTTGTATTTTCTATCTCTTTGTTGAAGTTCTCACTTTGTTCATCCATTCTTCTCCTGAGTTTGATGAGCATCTTTATGACTATTACTTTGAACTCTTTATCTTGTAAATTGCTTATCTCCATCTTGTATATTTCTTTTTCTGGGGTTTTATCTTGTTCTTTCACTTGTAAGGTATTCCTTTGTCTCCTATTTTGCCTAACTCTCAGTGTTTGTTTTTATACATTAGGTACATCAGCTACATCTCCAAACCTTAAAAGAGTGGCTTTCTGTAGATAGTGTTATGTAGAGCCCAGTGGCATAATCCCCCCTGGTCACCCGAGCCAGGTGCTCAAGGCTATCCCCTGCATGGGCTGCCTGCATCCTCCTGTTGTGTTTAGGCCATGACTTCTACAGACACACTGGTAGGCAGGGCTGATCCCCAGCCCAGCTGTCTGTGAGGCCTGGTTACAACTTCTGTGGGATCGCTAATGGGAAGGGCTAGATCCCTATTATGTGAGCCACTTTGGAGGAGCACTGGTCCTGGGCAGAACCATGTACCAGGTAGGATGGGGTGGGAGCTTCTTTAGAGGGACTGGTTGAGGCAGGTGGGTTGGGTTGGGCAGGTACTTAGGGGAACGTTGGGGTGGGGCACACAGTGTTACCTATGTTGATGGAGAGTGACAGAAAGGCACCTAACAGCACTGGGCCAGCTAGGTGTAAGGAGAGAAGAAAAATGGCACCTACCAGCACTTCCATCCCCTGGTACCTGCCCCAGAATTAATCAATAAATCTCCTCCTCATAAAGCCAAGGCATTTTTTAAGTTGCTGCTCTGCCTGTGCTGGGACTCAGAGCAAGTGAGCCCTTCAAGAGCAGTCTCCCGCTGCCCTCTGGCTCCCCTGAAACATAAGCCTGCTGGTTTTCAAAGCCACACACTATGGTGGTTTGTCTTCCCGGTGCAGGTGCCCCAGGCTGGGGAGCCCAGTGTGGGTCTTGGACCCCTCACTCCTCAGGGGGTACCCCCATGGTTGTGATTTTCTTCTGGCTTGTGGGTCACTGCATTGGTGGGGGAGTGTGTTCTGACTAGACCACATCTCTTCCCCTCCTCTTCATCTCAATGTGGCCTTTTCTTTATATCCTTAGTTGTAGAAAATCTGTTCTGCTAGTCTTCAGGTCACTTTCAGAGATAGTTATTCTATATGTAGTTGTAGTTTTCATATGTCTGTGGGAGAAGGCGAGGATTTTTCTACTCCACCGTCTTGATCTGGCCTCCAAATAGAGACTGTTTTAATTCCAAACAGAGATTGTTTTAATTCTCCTTTCCAATCTGGATGCCTTTTATTTGTTTTTCTTGACTAATTTCCTGGCTAGAATTTCCAGTATAATGTTAAATATTTGTGTGACAATTTTAATTTATATAAATGTGTATGTGATGTGGTATACATGTGTATCTGTTTATGTGTGTGTGCTGTAGAAATATATTTCTTAGTTGTTGATCATGGTAAAATAAGTTTGAAAACCACTGTCCTAGAGAAACTTTTGCCCATGTGTACTAGGAGACATGTATGAGTATCTTTATATCAGGGATGCTTATAATAGCCAAAACAAAACAAAGCAAAACAAACTAGAAATAATCCAAATACCTAAAAACAACAAAAAAAGAAATAAATTCTTCTGTATCCAGACAAGAGAACACTATCCTAAATGAAAATGAATTAACCACAACAACATGAATGAATGTCAGAAACAAACTATTAAATCAAAATCAATTTGCAAAGATGTTCATATAAAATCATGTCATTTATATAAAGTTCAAAATATGTATAACTAAAAATATAATGATTAGGACTATGTATGGGAGAAAATGGAAAAGAAATGCAAGGGATAAACAAAATTCAGGATGGTGTTTACTTCTGGAGAAGTTTTGGAGGCGAAGGAATGGAAATTGGGAAAAGCACGTAGTCAGCGTCAAAGGTACTAGTGATGGTTTTTAAGGTGGGTGGCAAATGCATTGAAATTCATTTTATTATTACTATTTTAATGTTTCACTTATGTTATTTTGCATGTATTGTAGGTAATAATAAGTAATAAAAACAGAACAAAAGTTAAGATATAAGGTGTCCCTATTTCTTTCCTAAATTGGTTGTCTCCCCTACAGATAAGCCAAGAGTATGTCCACAGAAAGATTCCTGTATTGTGTACACTTCTGGAGAGGTGCTATAACAATTAAGATTTGCCCATCCACCACATCTACTCCATCAACCCAAATGAACAACTCTTTCCTACTTTTTCCTGAGTCCAACATTTCTAGCTCTTATTGCTTTGAGTTAAGAATACATGTGTGTTTGTTCCACTTACTTCTTTAGAATGCTGGTCCTTCTCATCTAGTAAATAATTCACTTGGCTTTAGGTGCATTAATTTGGTATGTAAACACTACCCTCATCCCTCCAATTTCTAGCATGGATACAGGTTTTTTCCTATTTTTTCAAATATTTGTTTAGTCATTGCAAGGGTATTTAAATGCCTGGATGCAAGGCACAACTTCTGCTTAGAAATCTTACTGCTATGTTTTAAATGGACAGGTAGTTTGACTTTCCTTTCTGAGACTACTGTTTAGAGACTAGTGTTACAATTCTAGAACTCTCATCCCAAACAAAGCTGCCAACTCACCCTTCATTACAAAAATAATTAACAGTTGATCCAAACTGGGTGTCTTTGTTGAAGTCCATTTTGCCATTTATGAGCTCTGGAAGAGATCCACATGATTTACCTATGGGAAAGAAGCAGAATGTGGGGATTGGGTGTAGAATACTCTGAACGTCTGTTAATACATAAGGTCCCAAACTGGCCATAGCTCTTGTAGTTCCATAGATTTGCCACCTTGAGGAAATTTACAAGACTGTCTCAGGATCAGCCACCTACTAAGCACCACTTTCAAAAAGACCTCCCTTCCAGATCTCATCCCCATATTTTTTGCCTCTTAAAAAGATGTAAACTTTGCTTATTACTAAAATGCTTACTCTGTAATTCAACCAGTGTACATCAAAAGTCTTGAAGTTTGGGATTCTCTCCCCACCTACACTTTTCTTTCCTTTCCTGAGTCATTCATTACTTAGTTTCAGTTGTAAAAATGGGACACCCCTAGTGAATGGAGATTTTCCCTCAGTCATGCCTTGTGATGGTAATTTCTCATAAAATGAACTTGTAATGAAGGTGCTAGGAACTCAAAGCAGTAGGAAGATATGACCTACAAGAATAACTCTCACATCTTTTTATACCTTAGGCAAGTTACCAAGACACGTGTCTTTGTTTCACAATTTGAACGACTGATCAGATCTTAAGGATTATTGACACAGAGGAGTCCTCAGTCTAGAGTTACTTACGCCTACAGTTGTTTTCAGGGCTTGACCAGACAGAGTTTTGCAAGCAGGTGATAGAGAACACTCTTCCGTAGTAACCAAGGCGGCATTTATACTTCAAAGATGTCCCAACAGGAAACTCATCTTTGTCAATCAGTTCTGTAGGCATGGCGAATGAAAGGTGCACCGGGGATTGGCATTGACCTGGAGAGCAAGACCACAGGGACGTCAAAGTTAGTGGAGAGGCCTTCCGCTCCCACAGCTACGGGAGCTCGGCCTCCCGTGCCCGGCGGGCTCCGCCCGAGCCTTCGGGGCCCACGGGCAAGCGGCGTGCTGCCGAGCCCCTGAGGTTCCACGTGCCCTGGAAACGGCTCCTGCTCCGCGACTTTTCTGAGGACCCGGCGCGGCCACGGCTGTGGATCCTGCCTCCGGGGGTCTCGCATACCGGGCAGCCCCTCGGCGTACCGGAGCTGCCCCGAAAGCGTAAAATCGACGCGGGGGCTATGACTGAACCTTCGGTTTCGCCCAGCAAGCGCCGCGACGGTGGGGACACTGGCGCCCCGGACGGCGCAGAGCGTAAGGGCCCCGGCCTGGAGACCGCGAGCCGCCGCTGCTGCAGCCGCCCGTGCGGCCCCGCGGGCCGGGGGAGGGGCGGTGGCGACGACGGGGCGGGGCGCGCAGAGTCCCTGCGGGGAGACTGGGGCGCTGCGCCGCGCCAGCGCAATGAAGAATTTTGGCAGTATAACAGCTTCCAGTGCTGGAGGAATCCTTTACCACCTATTGATCTGGCAGACATTGAAGATGTAAGTGTAGACAGCCCGACAAAAACACTTCCGGGCAAGAATGAAGTGGTTGAAATTAATATGGAGCCCTGACAGAAGGAGCTGAAGAAATGGGTTTTTCTGAATTTGAGGAGACATCTCTAAGTGAATTTATGTCTTCTTAAGAAAAGAGTTATTTTCCATACTTGATGTGATATCATTCCCAAACCTGAAAAATGAGGAAAAGTTGTTTTAAAGATAAATGCCTGCAGTCACTACTGTACCTCCCAATAGGGATTTGTCAAGGATATAGTGCAGTTACAGGAGAAGTATTTTATGTATGCATTCTTAAGAAAAATTTATGTTTAAGTTCTAAATTTGAAGATATCAATCTTACACAAAGGAATTCTGACAGTTTTAGAAATAGATGGGAAACATTCAGATATTCCTCTTGTTAATTTGTACTACATGAAATGAATATTGTTTTATAATAACTTAATAAAATGCTTTCTAATACATTTCATCTACTCTTCTTCGTTGAACAAATAGCTGACTTAAAACATCTATGCAAACTTAAAATGTGGAGGCTTCTTTCTGAAACCTGGTATTGTTCTTGTTTTGTTTTGTTTTTTTTATTTATTTATTTTGGCTGCACGCAGGTTTTCTCTAGTTGCGGTGAGCGGGGACTACTGTTCTTTGCGGTGCACGGCTTCTCACTGTGGTGGCTTCTCTTGTTGCGGAGCACAGGCTCTAGGCGCAAGGGCTTCAGTAGTTGTGACACGCGGGCTCAGTAGTTGTGGCTCACGGGCTCTAGAGCGCAGGCTCAGTAGTTGTGGCGCGAGGGCTCAGTTGCTCTGCGGCATGTGAGATCTTCCCAGACCAGGGCTTGAACCCGTGTCCCCTGCATTGGCAGGGGGATTCTTAACCACTGTGGCACCAGGGAACTCCGCCCGGTATTGGTTTTTTTTTCCCCTTAGTTTACTTATTTATTTATTTATTTATTTATTTTTAAAATTGTTATTGGTATAGTTGATTTACAATGTTGTGTCAGTTTCTGCTGTACAGCAAAGTGAATCAGTTATACATATACATATATCCACTCTTTTCTAGATTCTTTGCCCATATAGGTCATTACAGAGTATTAAGTAGAGTCCTCTGTGCTATACAGTAGGTCCTTATCCATGATCCATTTTATTTTATTTTTTAAATTAAATTTAATTTAATTTTTAAATTTTTAAATTTTTTTAACATCTTTATTGGAGTATAATTGCTTTACGATGGTGTGTTAGTTTCTGCTTTATAAGAAAGTAAATCTGCTATACATATATCCCTGTATCTCTTCCCTCTTATGTCTGCCTGACTCCCACCCTCCCTATCCCACCCCTCTAGGTGGTCACAAAGCACCGAGCTAATCTCCCTGTGCTGTGCAGCTGCTTCCTACTAGCTATCTATTACACATTTGGTAGTGTATATATGTCCATGCCACTATATCACTTTGTCCCAGCTTACCCTTCCCCCTCCCCGTGTCCTCAAGTCCATTCTCTAGTAGGTCTGTGTCTTTATTCCCATCTTGCCCCTAGGTCCTTCATGACCATTTTTTTTCTTTTTTAGATTCCATATATATGTGTTAGCATACAGTATTTGTTTTTCTCTTTCTGACTAACTTAACTCTGTATGACAGACTCTAGGTCCATCTACCTCACTACAAATAACTCAATTTCGTTTCTTTTTATGGCTGAGTAATATTCCATTGTATATATGTGCCACATCTTCTTTATGCATTCATCTGTACATGGGCACTTAGGTTGCTTCCATGTCCTGGCTATTGTAAATAGAGCTTCAATGAGCATTGTGGTACATGACTCTTTTTGAATTATGGTTTTCTCAGGGTATATACCCAGTCATGGGATTGCTGGGTCATATGGTAGTGCTATTTTTAGTTTTTTCAGGAACCTCCATACTGTTCTCCATAGTGGCTGTATCAATTTACATTCCCACCAACAGTGCAAGAGTTTTCCCTTTTCTCCACACTCTCTCCAGCATTTATTGTTTGTAGATTTCTTGATGATGGCAATTCTGACTGGTGTGAGATGATATCTCATTGTAGTTTTGATTTGCATTTCTCTAATGATTAATGAGGTTGAGCATTCTTTCATGTCTTTGTTGACAATCTGTATATCTTCTTTGGAGAAATGTCTATTTAGGTCTTCTGCTCATTTTTGGATTGGGTCATTTGTTTTTTTGGTATTGAGTTGCATGAGCTGCTTGTAAATTTTGGAGATTAACCTTTTGTCAGTTGCTTCATTTGCAAATATTTTCTCCCATTCTGATGGTTGTCTTTTCATCTTGTTCATGGTTTTCTTTGCTGTGCAAAAGCTTTTAAGTTTCATTAGGTCCCATTCGTTTATTTTTCTTTTTATTTCCAGTTCTCTAGGAGGTGGATCAAAAGGATCTTGCTGTGATTTATGTCATAGAGTGTTCTGCCTATGTTTTCCTCTAAGAGTTTTACAGTGTCTGGGCTTACATTATGGTCTTTAATCCATTTTGTGTTTATTTGGCCTTACATTTAGTTCTTTAATCCATTTTGAGTTTATTTTTGTGTATGGTGTTAGGGAGTGTTCTAATTTCATTCTTTTACATGTAGCTGTCCAGTTTTCCCAGCACCACTTATTGAAGAGGCTGTCTTTTCTCCATTGTATATTCTTGCCTCCTTTATCAAAGATAAGGTGACCATATGTGCGTGGCCTTATCTCTGGGCTTTCTATCCTGTTCCATTGATCTATATTTCTGTTTTTGTGCCAGTACCATACTGTCTTGATTACTCTAGCTTTGTAGTATAGTCTGAAGTCAGGGAGCCTGATTCCTCCAGCTCCATTTTTCTTTCTCAAGATTGCTTTGGCTATTTGGGGTTTTTTGTGACTCCATACAAATTGTGAAATTTCTTGTTCTAGTTCTGTGAAAAATGCCTATGGTAGTTTGATAGGGATTGCATTGAATCTGTAGATTGCTTTGGGCAATATAGTCATTTTGACAATGTTGATTCTTCCAGTCCAAGAACATGGTCTATCTCTCCATCTGTTGGTATCATCTTTAATTACTTTCATCAGTGTCTTATAGTCTTCTGCATACAGGTCTTTTGTCTCCTTAGGTAGGTTTATTCCTAGGTATTTTATTCTTTTTGTTGCAAAGGTAAATGGGAGTGTTTTCTTTTTTTTCTCTGATTGCTGTGGCTAGAACTTCCAAAACTATGTTGAATAATAATGGTGAGAGTGGACAACCTTGTCTTTTTCCTGATCTTAGTGGAAATGGTTACAGTTTTTCACCATTGAGAACAATGTTGGCTGTGGGTTTGTCCTATATGGCCTTTATTATGTTGAGGTAAGTTCCCTCTGTGCCTACTTTCTGGAGGGTTTTTACCAGAAATGGGTGTTGAATTTTGTCAAAAGCTTTCTCTGCATCTATCGAGATGACCATATGGTTTTTATTTTTCAATTTGTTAGTATGGTGTATCACATTGATTGATTGCATATATTGAAATATCCTTGCATTCCTGGGATAAACCCCAGTTGATCATGGTGTATGATCCTTTTAATGTGCTGTTGGATTCTGTTTGCTAGTATTTTGTTGAGGATTTTTGCATCTATGTTCATCAGTGATATTGGCCTGTAGTTTTCTTTCTTTGTGACGTCTTTGAGTGGTTTTGGTATCAGGGTGATGGTGGCATTTTAGAATGAGTTTGGGATTGTTCCTCCCTCTGCTATATTTTGGAAGAGTTTGAGAAGAATAACTGTTAGCTCTTCTCTAAAAGTTTGATAGAATTCACCTGTGAAGTCATCTGGTCCTGTGCTTTTGTTTGTTGGAAGATTTTTAATCACAGTTTCAATTTCATTATTGTGATTGGTCTGTTCATATTTTCCATTTCTTCTTGGTTCAGTCTTGGAAGTTTATACCTTTATAAGAATTTGTCCATTTCTTCTCGGTTGTCCATTTTATTGGCCTATAGTTACTTGTAGTAGTCTCTTATACTTTGTATTTCAGTGGTGTCAGTTGTAACTTCTCCTTTTTCATTTCTAATTTTATTGATTTGAGTCCTCTCCCT
>NC_041217.1:37859617-37860807 GCF_002837175.3 Physeter macrocephalus
TTTCTTAAGGTAGGCTTGTATTGCTATAAACTTCCCTCTTAGAACTGCTTTTGTGGAATCCCATAGGTTTTGAGTCATCATGTTTTCATTGTCATTTGTTTCTAAGTATTTTTTGATTTCCTCTTTCATTTCTTCAGTGATCTCTTGGTTATTAAGTAGTGTATTGTTTAGACTCCATATGTTAGTGTTTTTTACAGATTTTTTCCTGTAATTGATATCTAGTGTCAAAGCGTTGTGGTTAGGAAATATACTTGATACGATTTCAATTTTCTTAAATTTACCAAGGTTTGATTGGCGACCCATGATTTGATCTATCCTGGAGAATGTTCCATGAGTACTTGAGAAGAAAGTGTATTCTGTTGTTTTGGGATGGAATGTCCTATAAATATCAATTAAGTCCATCTTGTTTAATGTATCATTTAAAGCTTGTATTTCCTTATTTATTTTCGTTTTGGATGATCTGCCCATTGGTGAAAGTGGGGTGTTAAAGTCCCCTACTATGATTGTGTTACTGTCGATTTCTCCTTTTATGGCTGTTAACATTTGCCTTATTTATTGTGGTGCTCCTATGTTGGGTGCATAAATATTTACAATTGTTATATTGTCTTCTTGGATTGATACTTTGATCATTATATAGTGTCCTTCTTTGTCTCTTGTAATAGTCTTTGTTTTAAAGTCTATTTTGTCTGATATGAGAATTGCTACTCCAGCTTTCTTTTGATTTCCATTTGCATGGAATATCTTTTTCCATCCCCTCACTTTCAGTCTGTATGTGTCCCTAGGTCTGAAGTGGGTCCCTTGTAGACAGTATACATACGGGTCTTGTTTTTGTATCAATCAGCCAGTGTATGTCTTTTGATGGGAGCATTTAATCCATTTACATTTAAGGTAATTATTGATATGTATGTTCCTATTACCATTTTCTTAATTGTTTTGGGTTTGTTATTGTAGGTCTTTTCCTTCTCTTGTGTTTCCTGCCTAGAGAAGTTCCTTTAGCATTTGCTGTAAAGCTGGTTTGGTGGTGCTGAATTGTCTTAAGTTTTGTTTCCCTGTAAATGTTTTAATTTCTCTTCTCATTTAATTTGAATGAGATTCTTGCTGGGTAGAGTAATGTTGGTTGTAGGTTTTTCCTTTTCATCACTTTAAATATGTCCTGCCACTCCCTTCTGGCTTGCAGAGTTTCTGCTGAA
>NC_041217.1:37860953-37861230 GCF_002837175.3 Physeter macrocephalus
TTTTTCTCTTCTTCTTCTGGGACCCCTATAATTTGAATGTTGGTGTGTTTAATATTGTCCCAGAGGTCTCTGAGACTGTCCTCCATTCTTTTCATTCTTTTTTCTTTTTCTTTTTTTTTTTTTTTTTGTAGCTCTGGAGGAGGGCTGAGAATTTTTTTTTTTAACATCTTTTTTTTTTCTTTTGCAGTACGCAGGCCTCTCACTGCTGTGGCTTCTCCCATTGTGGAGCACAGGCTCCAGACACACAGGCTCAGTGGCCATGGCTCACGGGCCTAGC
>NC_041217.1:37861733-37903559 GCF_002837175.3 Physeter macrocephalus
GTTAAACGTTTCTTGTATTTTCTCCATTCTATTTCCAAGATTTTGGATCATCTTTACTATCAATATTCTGAATTCTTTTTCAGGTAGACTGCCTGTTTCCTCTTCATTTGTTAGGTCTGGTGGGTTTTTGCCTTGCTCCTTCATCTGCTGTGTGTTTCTCTGTCTTCTTATTTTGCTTAACTTACTGTGTTTGAGGTCTCCTTTTTGCAGGCTGCAGGTTCATAATTCCCCTTGTTTTTGGTGTCTGTCCCCAGTGGCTAAGTTTGGTTCAGTGAGTTGTGTAGGCGTCCTGGTGGAGGGGACTAGTGCCTGTGTTCTGGTGGATGAGGCTGGATCTTGTCTTTCTGGTGGGCAGGTCCATGTCTGGTGTGTGTTTTGGGGTGTCTGTGAACTTAGTATGATTTTAGGCGGCCTCTCTGCTAATGGATGGGGTTGTGTTCCTGTCTTGCTAGTTGTTTGGCATAGGGTGTCCAGCACTGTAGCTTGCTGGTCGTTTAGTGGAGTTGGGTCTTGGTGTTGAGATGGAGGTCTCTGGGAGTTTTTCACCGTTTGATATTACGTGGAGCTGGGAGGCCTCTGGTGGACCAGTGTCCTGAACTTGGCGCTCCCACTTCAGAGGCACTGCCCTGACACCCGGTCGGAGCACTGAGACCCTTTTGGGAGGTCTGAGGTCTTCTGCCAGCGCTCAGTAGGTGTTCTCTAGGAGTTGTTCCACATGTAGATGTATTTCTGATGTATTTGTGGCGGGGAAGGTCTCTCCACGTCTTACTCTTCTGCCATCTTGAAGCTCCTTCCCCCTTGTATTGTTGCAAAAGAGCTTTCTAAATGTAAAGTAGTGAAAATTTTAATTGGGTAGGATATTTGGATAAGTTCCAATATTTAACACTTGTTAAACTTGACTTTGGGCAATCAAAAATGGATAAAAAACAAGGAGAAATGAGTAGGTTCTTCCTTCCCCCTTTTCCCAGGATAAGAGGAAAGAAATTTATATTTTTTTCTTTCTTTTTTTAAAAAATTCCTTGGTTTTGGATTGTTTTGAGGGTATGGTGTTTAATGCTTATTACTTTAGACTTGTAGTTGTAAACACTGACAACACTTCAAAAAGTTTTGAATGGGCCCCATTCCTGAGAGATTCTCATGTAATTGTTCTGAGGTGGCCTTTGGGTGTAGCTATTTCTTTTAAGCACCAGTTCTCCTTCCTCCCATTCCTCAAATGAGCAGACCTGTTCGAGAACCTCTAGACTAATGATAGTTTTTCCTGTTTAAAGGAGATAAGTAACTTGAGCTGAAGCTCTGCTTCCTTAATTAGCTTTGTTTTTATTTTGCTCTGTTGAATGCTTTGTTACAACTAAATTATTGTGTCATTATTACTGTTTTATTGTTAAAGAAATAAAGTAAACAATTTGTGTTTGAGTTAAAAAAAAAGTTAGTGGAGAAATTTCTATGCTACTTTCTCTTTTTTTCTCCAATATGTTTCATAGATGTAGCAGTAACCTATGTTGGAAGTCTGTTGCCAAGTCAGCACAAAGAAATTTCAGCACGTGATTTGTAGACAAAGCTCAACAGCTATGAAAGCATATTTTTAAATGCATATTTTAAATATTAGACTCAGCTACTACCCCTTAAGACCTCATAGTTGTAAGTTAAAGTAATAAAAATACCATTTAGAGTCAATCAATACATAATCAAGAAGAAATATCTGCTGGAAAATACCATTTTACTTTAGTTTTAAAAACCTCTTTTTTCTGTTTTTTTTTTTAATCTCTTGTTCCTCCCCACACTCCCTACTAATTAATTCAAATAATGGAGGATAGATTGAAACCAATCAATTAACTGGTCAATTATTTTAGTCTTCAAAGAACCAACTTTTGGCTTTGTTGATTTATGTTTATCTTCATTTTATTTTTACTAAAATTTTCTTGAGTTTACTTGGTGTTCTTTTTAAAAAAATGAATTTCTTGAGATAATTACTTAGAATTTTTTTATTTTCAGCTTTTCATAGTCTAAAAAAAAGCTTCAGACTATTATTTTTATTCTAAGCGTAATTTAGCTGTATTCCACAAGTTTTAATGTGCCATATTTTCTTTTTTTTTAGTTTAAAATATTTGATAATGACCATTGTAGTTTCTTCAATGACCCATGGTTTACTTAGAAATGTTTTGCAGAATTTACAACAATTTGAGGAATGTTTTTAGCTGTATATTTATTATCAAGTTTTGAGATTGATTGATTTTGTTTTATGGCTCCGCGTATGATCAACTGAGATAACTGTATTTGTATGTATTTGTAAAAAATACGTGTCTGTGGTAGAGGGTGCAGTGCCCTGGGTATATCAGTGAGGCACAATATGTTAATATTTGTTTAAATCTTCTACACACTTACTGATTTGTTGGGGGTCTGCTTATTCTACCAGATAATGTTCTATCTATTGTACATTTGTCTTATTTCTTTTTCTAACTCTGTCCATTTTTTAACTTTTATATATTAATATATACATATTTTTAACATTTTTATTTAGGTACAGTAATGTACCTTTATATATTTTAAAATTATATTTTCTAGTAGATAGACTCTTTTATTGTTAGAACATATCTCTCTTTATCTCTAGTAATGAATCTTGCCTCAAATTCTATTTTGTCCACTTTACTTATAAGGCAATTAAGAAACAAATAACAAATTTGTAGATTTAATCCTCAATATATCTATAACTATTTTAAATATAAACACACAATGATAATTTAAAGACAAAGATTGTCATAATGCCACATTTGTCAAATCAGCTTTCTTTTGGTTCATTTTTGCATAATGTGTTTTCCATCTTTTTATATTCATTCATTCTGTCTCTGAACATGTATATTATTTGTTTTGTATGCAACACATAGTTTTTATTTTTACTTTTATTTATATATTTATTTATTTAGGCTGCACAGCACAGCTTGCAGGATCTTAGTTCCCTGACCAGGGATTGAATCTGGGCCCTGGCAGTGAAAGCACGGAGTGCTAACCACTGGACCACCAGGGAATTCCCTGTTGTTTTTATTTTTAATTAATTATGATAGATGTTCCCAAACTTAGTTCACAGCGCTCTTGGGGTCTTAGTAATTTTTTCACGTCATTCCTAGCCAAAAAAGAAATACTTAACCGTTTTATTTATGAAATAACTGGACCCAAACAGCTTAATAAGTCTTGTGCCCACCATAATTCTTAATAATAGAATGTTAGACACTGCTCAACTTCTCAAACCTTGGCATCAGATTGTAAACTGACACCTAATTTCCTATACCATTAATTTTCATTTGGTACTTTTTCTTTATCACAGTCACTGCTGAAAACCCAGCTTTGCAAAGATTTGATGTCACCAAGCAGAGCTTTCTGCAACCTAATGTAACTGGGAGCTACTCTGAGCTAGCAGTTTGCAAAATATGTGAGAGATATCAAATATTGCTGTGTTTCCACTGAAAATTTAAAATATTCCTTAGGTCTCCTGTGAATTTATGAAGGCCCCCAGGGCACCTCAGCCCACAGTTTGGGAAATGAAGTAGTATGAAAAAATCTTTGTATTTAAAGTGGAATTGTCTGTTTATAATTAATATAATTGTTGATGTCTTTGGGATTCAATCAATCATCTTACTATTTGTTTTTTATTTATCCTATGTTTTCTATGTGCTTTATTCTCTTCTATTTTGCCTTCTTATTGATTATCAATTATACTTACTATTTTACTTATTTCTTTTTATTAGACTATTATGAACATAATAATAATCTACTTTTATTGTTCCTTTAAAGATAATGTGCATCCTTAACATAGTAACAGGTAATTAACAATTATAATTTCCCCAACAATTCAAGAACCATAGAAAATGCTAACTCCATTTAATTCCCTCCTGTCTTTTGTTCTATCATTGTCATGTACTTAAATTCTACATACATTTTAAACTAACACTAGTCATAATCAATGTACACACTGCAGGCTGTTTGCTGGGCTGTAACCATTTGCTGCTAACCTGGACCCTAATGGCAATGGATTCCCTCAGCAGGCTCAGCTAAAATTTTGAAAATCTGTGTGGAAATATGTGGTAGGCTAGATAATGAGCTCCCAAAACATCCATGCCCTAATCCTTGGAAACTGTGAATGTTACATAAGATGGCAACAGCGCTTTGCAGATGTGATTCGGTTAAAAACCTTGAAATGGGAAGATCATCCTGGATTATTTGGATGGACCCTAAATTTAATCACAAAGGTCTTTATAGGAAAGAAGCAAAGGATCAAAGGAGACCGAAGAAGATTTGAAAATGGTGCACTGATGACTTTGAAAGTAGAGAAAGGGGGCCATGAGCCAAAGGATGTACGCTGCTTCTGGAAGGCAGAAAGAGCAAGGAAACCTATACTCCACTTGAGCATCCAGAAAGAACACAACCCTATGGACCCATTGTAGATTTTGACCTCCAGAACTTTAAGAGAATAAATTTCTGTTGTTTTAAGCCACTGAGTTTGTGGTAATTTGTTATAGCAGCAATAAGGAACTAACACAAAAGATAACAGCACATGGTGTTGAAAAGTTTGAATTTGTAGAGACCTGGCCTTGAATCCAATGTCTTCTACTTACTAGCTGTGGGGTCTTAGATGAGCTGCTTAAATTTCTCTGAGCCTCAGGTTCACCTTCATAAAAGTGATAATAATATTTACCTAGTACTTTCGCTGAGAGGGTCAAAGATGCAAAGCATTTAGTAGCATCTTATACATAGAAAGCACTTAATAAATTGTCATTATAGTATTTATCATCCATAGAGAAAGGTAGATGCTAACCAGTAGATTCAAATATTCTGCAAAAGTGGGCATGCTCACTTTGCTTCCAAGAGCTTAGTTTCTACCTAGGTATACAGAGCTAGTTTAGAATAAACTTGTCTAGTTGGAAAAGCCCTGAAGGACCTCAGTGACCAGTGATCTCAGAAGTTCTCCTGAATGAGTGTGTCCCAGATTCAGGCTGGGATTTAATCTCTGCAACCCATGAGTTCTATCATGGTTCCCACCGGACCACTGGCAGACATGAGAATTCCTGAAGAAACTGGATCCAACTAGCCATTAGGCCTGCAGAGTTGCTAAGTTGCTTCTTTCCTGTTTAATGGCTTTAATCAGAATTAGGGGACTTAATCTGTGTACCCTACTTAAGCAAAGGATGATGATCCAAGAAAGCTCATATTTCTTACTTATTTTTTCCTAATATTAGACAGTCTTATATCTATCACTACACATTCTCTTTATTAAACCAGCAATTGTTAAGCAGGAGTGCCCTTGCCTATGATTCTTTCCTCATCTTGTACCACTGCCTCCTCTGACTGAGCTGTAGTCCTTCCCCGCCACAACCCATTCTCCCCCTTCTTTAAGACACATGTTCTTTCTTCTTTCTGCGATAGTCCCTCTCTGTGATTACTTTTATCTTCATTCTGACTTTCCCTCTTCTTCCAGGTCTCTGCTAAAATGCTGCTTCCTTTGTGAAGCCTTCCCTGACCTTCCCAGGGATTTTGAATCTGGCCTACTTGCCTCTGTCCACCCCCATAATAATTTCTAATTGGACCCTTTACTTTTCCTTTTATATCACTTACTATAAGTTGTACTTTTTATATTTATGTGCTTTTAAAAATATCTATTTCTCTCAATAGGTATTAGACATGCATAATATGAAGGCAAGAAACCCCATGAGTTTTGCTCCTCTAAACTGATACCTAGTCCAGGTGCCTAGCACTCAATTATAAGCAGTCTGTGCATGTTTGTTGCAATGAATAGATGAATGATGAATGACCTACAAAACTTAAAAAAATCAAGAGTCCGGGCTATATCCCTAAAAGCTCTAATTTAGTGGTTGTGGGTTACAGCCCACAAAACTATCTTTTAAAAAAGCTTCACAGGTGATTTTGACAGATCACAGCACTTTGAGAACCACCGTGACAAACAGGAAAAAGCTACCAAGTAAAAAACAACTCCTGTGATTTCAAATGTTATGCCTTCACCTTTTCTTTAGTTTATATGTGGGATGAGTGTAATTTTGATATTCGTCTCATCCACTGATGCTGGACAAGGGAAGAGATTCCAAATGGACCTTCTGGTGCCAAAAGTTTTACTAGGAGAGGCTGAATGTCACAGCAAAGCTCACAAGGAGAAGACAGAGATCTAAAACAAAAAAGCAAATGGAATGGATAGTTCTTGGAATGGCATTACTTTCCTTTAATTACCTAAAATTCTTACCTGAGTTCTGGGTATAGTATATGGAATAACTAAAAATTCAAATTTGGATAATATCCCAAATAAAAAGGAATATATGAAACTTCACCTGAGAAAGCTTGATCTAGTTTCTTTTTCCTCCTTCATTGCCAATCCCTCAAATTATGGTTGGTTCCTATGATAACTATATTAATATGAACTCTGTAAACTCAAGATCTACAAGAGTTTACAAAATAACTTTTTGTATAGCTTTATTAAGATATATTAAATACAGTAAGTGTACAATTTGATGACTCTTGACATATGTATGCACCATGAAATGATCACCATAATCAAGACAACAAACATTTCCATCACACTCCCTATGGTTTCCTAATGTTTCTTTGTAATCCATCCATCTCTCTATCTCCTTCTCTAGGCAACCTCCAATCTGCTTCAATCAACACAGATTGATCTGACTTCTAGAATTTCCTATAAACTGAATCATTCAGTTTGTACTTTTTATTTTTGTCTAGCTTTCACATAGCATAATTATTTGGAGAATAATCCATGTGTTGCATATAAAAATTTGCGTGGCTTTGTTTTGTTTTGTTTGCTGGATAACATTCAGCTGCAAAAATACACCTTAATTTAGTTTACCCTTTCAGCTGTTGAAGGACTTTTGTATTGTTTCCAGTTGTTGGCTGTTACAAATAAACCTGCTATAAAAATTCATGAACAAGTCTTTATGAGAACATATGCTTCATTTCTCTTGAGTAAATACCTAGGAGTGAAATGCTTAGATACATGTGTGTTTAACTTTTTAAGAAACTGCGAAAACTCTGTTTCCAAAGTGGTTGTATCATTTTACCAATGAGCAATGTATGATAATTCTAGTTACTTCACCTTATAGCCAATACTTGGCATGGTCAGGTTTTAAAATTTTAGCCATTCTGGTGAGTGTATAGTGTCATCTCATTGTGATTTTTGTCTTGGATGACACAGTCCACTTTGAAATACACCTGACTCAAAACTTCTACTCAAGGCAGGTTGATTTATTCTATACTATAAGTACAAACTACCCTTTATTTCTTCCATGTCTGTTCAAACATGAGCTGACAACCTGGAGTATGCTCTGCTCCCCATACTGCATATTCTCTTCTTTATTGAAGGGACCTGAAAATGTTTTGCTTAAGTAACTCTTTAAGTTAAAGAAAAAAAGAGCATGCACTTTAAAATGTTTTATATAGTTTATATTTAAATATTTAAATATATTTATATATTTTATGATATATATTAAATGTTATATATTTGGTGTATTATATAATATATAATATGTACTACATACTTTGTTATAATGTATAATAGACATTAGATTTTCTATATGGCATAATATAATATATACTTTGGTATAGTTTGGTATTAAATAATATATAATATTTAATATGCACATTATGTATTATATAGATTAATATTATATATAATCTATACAAACTATAAGAAGTTAATATTAGATATTACATTATAATATATATTATGTAACTTAATAAAGCTATTATATATAATTATATGTTTGCAATATACAATGTAATCATACATGCTATATTATATAACAGCATAAATATAGCATAATATGTTTTATAATATAAATATAACAATTTATGTATATAAAACAGTATGTTATATTACAGAATATAACATAATGATATTGTTAATTTATACGTAACATGTTTTATTATGTATATTTAAATGTTAAATATGTTTAAACATGTATGTTTACCAAGTGAGGGCGCCAGAGTCTGCTCTATGTTCAAAGTGGTCCTAGTAGTGCTTAACTAGTGTGCTAATTTTTTTTTGTGTGTGTGTGTGTGGTACGCGGGCCTCTCACTGTTGTGGCCTCTCCCGTTGCGGAGCACAGGCTCCGGACGCACAGGCTCAGCGGCCATGGCTCACGGGCCTAGCCGCTCCGCGGCATGTGGGATCTTCCCGGACCGGGGCACAAACCCGTGTCCCCTGCATCGGCAGGCGGATTCTCAACCACTGCGCCACCAGGGAAGCCCGAGTGTGCTAATTTTTATATAAAATAAATATCCCTGTGAAACATACTTTACAATCTTTTTTTTTTTGGATTCACTCCTCTAGTGCTGTTAAAGCCATGCTCCTTCCACTCAGGTGAAGATCACTGGATCTCCCTTTTCAATCACCCCGTGGCCTTCAGGCTCTTGTGTGACTTCCTAGTCATGGTTTTGTAGATCCCCATGGGGATTTTCAGGTTATAAAACCCTGTCACACCCACTACCTCATCTGATTTTTACGATAACCCTCTCAGATAGCAGAATGTCAATTATGTTTATTTTATATATGTGGACTCTCAAGATCAGGAATGTTAATTGGCTTGCTGGGTTCAAGGCTCCCAGCTAGTAAGTAGCAGAGGCTAGACAAACCAGAACGCTGGCCTCCTAATTAAGGAGATTTCATAAAACCCCACCACCCTACCACCCTGTATGCATACACCTTGGAGGCATAGCTCTCTTACATTTCTTTCAAACTCCAAAGTGCTGTGCACACTGTCAGCATTCCATCAGCATTTTCTTTAGCTAAATTACTTTGGCAAGTAAATTACTAGATAGTTTAGTTTAGGCTGTTTCACATTTTGAAGTTATTATGATGACCTTAGGAAATTTTTTTTTGCAATTAATGGTGTTTGGCAGGGAGGGGGAAGGGTAAGCTGGGACAAAGTGAGAGAGTAGCACTGACATATATACACTACCAAATGTAAAATAGATAGCTAGTGGGAAGAAGCTGCCTCGCACAGGGAGATCAGCTCCGTGCTTTGTGACCACCTAGAGGGATGAGATAGGGAGGGTGGGAGGGAGATGCAAGAGGAAGGGGATATGAGGTTATATGTATACATATAGCTGATTCACTTTGTTATGCAGCAGAAACTAACACAACATTGTAAAGCAATTATACTCCAATAAAGATGTTAAAAAAATTAGTTCCATAAATTGAACAAATGTTACATTAAAAATAAAGAGATAAATTGACATTGAAAAAAAAAGTGCCTGGGATTGTACTATAATAGTAATTTAATAAACACGGACAGGCTACAACAACATTCCAGTAAGAAGGGAGCCAGATAGCCACAAAGCCCACAAAAATTATAAGCACAGATTGCTTCATTTACTCGGCATGCTTCTCTTCTGAAAATAAAGCTTTAGGTTTTATCCCATTTCTTCACTGAACAGGTTCTTTTATGACGTCTAAGGAGATAAGATATTAATAGCAATTTCTTTGGAAACTTGGTTTCCCTTTTCCTCTTAGAAGAGAAGGCACAATCAAATAATGAATGCAAAACGTCTAGTGACAGCGAAGAGCAAACTGAGTTGTCAAGAAGAGGCTGGACAAAATAAGACTGTCACTTCAACCAAGATGTTGACACGAGTCTAAGCAACTAAGAAGACTTCTAGGAAAGCCAAAAATGAGAAGCGTTCTAATCTCTGTTTACCTGTTTGAAGCTAACGGAAGGAAGGGAGGATGCCACGTCAAAATTTTCATGATAGTTTTGTTCTAAACAATTGACTAAAAAGAGACAATATGTAAACATCTCTACACTCTCCTTCTACTGGTAACCGTTACACTGAGGCTTCTGCGGCTTAGCTAGGTCTTCTAACCCCAAGCACCTGGGATCTGTAATGATGGCAGTGGTTGTTTGGGGTGTGGGTGGCGTGAATATAGCCAGATGCAGGGCACTTTTCAGGTGATCATTGCAACCCCTGGACTGCTTGTCCAAACACCCTCGTGAACAAAGAGCTGAAGTAATAACGATAGAAATCAAGTGGCAGGCCCTGTTTTAGACCTTTGACACGCTTTATGCCATTTAGGTACCAACCCCACGAGGTACAGAGATCAGTATTCGCATTGACAGATGACGAAACACGTGTAGTAACTTTCCTCACAATTAATATGTTTCTAGGATTAGAACCCAAGTTTGTCGAATTTCCAACCCCCCTTTCTTTCCCTGTGATCAGCGCCACACTGCTGTAAGCCAGTCTCTGCATTAACACAATGGCAAGCAATTCCGTGCAGCACCTGTTCATCGTCTGCGCTGAGCACATCATAAGCCCCCCAAAGAGAGGAAATTCGACCAGTGCCAGCAGGGTCACGGGACACAGAGGGGAATCCCGGAGCCGACTTGCCTTCTCGCGCGCTCAGCGCAAGGAAAGAGACACCGGGCGCGAGGGCCAGCGCGGTAGTGCCCGCCGCGCCCGCTCCCACGGCCCCCCCCGCATCTCACCCCAGGCCGCCGGCAGCGCAAGCAGCACCAGGACCGCCAGGAGGGCTCCTCCGGGACAGAAGGCAGGGAACGCTGGCGGCAGGAGAGGCGCCTGGCTCCTCGGAGCAGTGGCTCCCATCCTCCCCAAGGGCCTCTAGTAACCAGATGCGATCTCGGAGAAAATCGAAGTCCGGGGAAAGTGCAGCCGAGAGAAGTACCACACACCAGGTTCCGCTCCCAGGGTCTGAGAAGCGTGGCGGAGGTTCCGGGACAAAAAGCTTCTGACCACAACTTCCCCTTGGTGAACAAGGACTTGTTTACTCCCAGTTTGCATTGTTTCTAACAAGTATCACTCCCAAAGATCACCTTAGAGATCCAGGTACAGGAGGAAAATCTGGCAGCGTTTTCAGCTCCTTGATGTATTCCGCGTGTGTGGATGGGCAGTTCCAGACAAAGGCGGTGGATTCCACAACTTCGCTTTTATACACCCCTGCACGACTTTTCCCCTTCTCAAGAATCCACGTGGGTAGGTCACCTAAAGAAATGCCTGCTCTCTCTGTTGAAGCAACAGTTGCAGGCAGCCTGCACAGTGTACAGGGAATATGAAGAACCAATTTCTTTATGTTGAATTGAGATACACCAAGCCACTGAAAGATTTTTTAAACGAGAGTGACTTAATCAGATTTGCATTTTTTAAAGTATGATTCTGTCTATAGTATAGAGACTGGATAGGAATAAGGCAATAGCGGAGACCAGCAAGGAGGCTTTTGCCATCATCTGGGTGGGATTTGGTAGTGACTGTGGATAAAGTAGACAATTAAGAAAGATATTGCAGATGAACAAAATTTGCTCAAGCATTGGATTTTGGTTAATTTCTTTCTTAAATTTAGTGGTGAGAAAAAGAAGGAAATCAATAGTTAGCCCAAGGATTCAAAATGAACGGTAGTGCTAATTATTGAAATAAGAAGTATGGGGGGGCTTCCCTGGTGGCGCAGTGGTTGAGAATCTGCCTGCCAATGCAGGGGACACGGGTTCGAGCCCTGGTCTGGGAAGATCCCACATGCCGCGGAGCAACTATGCCCGTGAGCCACAACTACTGAGTCTGCGCATCTGGAGCCTGTGCTCTGCAACAAGAGAGGCCGCGATAGTGAGAGGCCCGCGCACCGCGATGAAGAGTAGCCCCCACTTGCCGCAATCAGAGGAAGCCCTCGCACAGAAAAGAAGACCCAACACAGCCAAAAATAAATAAATAAATAAATATTTTTTAAAAAAAGAAGTATGGGGGAGGGAAAGGTAAGAATTCAAAGATGAGAGAAATGGGAGTGTGTGGTAGGCAGAATAATGGCCCCCAACATGTCCCCGTCCTATTCCCCACAACGTGTGATATGTCACCTTATGTGGCAAGAGGGATTTTGCAGGTGTGATTAAATTAAGGAGTTTGAGATGGGGAGATTATCCTGTATTATCTGGGTGGGCAACATAATCAAAGGGGTTCTTATAAGAGGAAGGCAGCAGAACAAAGTGGGAAAAGGCAATGTCTGAAGAAGAGATTGGAGTGATGCTGCCATAAGCCAAGGAATGCCAGCTACCTCTAGAAGCTGGAAGAGGCAAGGAACAGATTCTTTTCTGGAGCTTTCAGAAGGAGTCAGTCCCACCAACACCTTGGTCCAGCCCTGTAATACTCATTTTAGACTTCTGACCTCCAGAATTGTTAAAACAAAAATCTGTGTTGTTTTAAGACTCAAGGTAATTTGTTATAGCAGTAACAGGAAATTAATATGGAGGAAGGAGGGTAGCCTGATCAAGGGAGAATGTCAAAATTTTTTTGGATTTTTAACTGAGAAAGTTATGGTCATTGGACAAATGGAGTTTCATGACAGCCAGGAGGTGTGGGAATGTTCTAGGAAAAGTTTGGGAATATAGGTAGTTTGTTGATTATGAAGCTGGACTTCTAGTAAGGCCTATAAAGAGGACTTCTGGAAAGGAAACGGATGGAAGAGGGTTAAAAATCTCAGGAATTGTTGGGTCTGTTAAGGGAG
The DNA here is from genome assembly GCF_002837175.3 of Physeter macrocephalus. Lineage (NCBI taxonomy): Eukaryota > Metazoa > Chordata > Mammalia > Artiodactyla > Physeteridae > Physeter > Physeter macrocephalus. Next base: position 37,874,248 of record NC_041217.1, read on the forward strand.
AACATGTACAATAAACAATAGAAAGATCAGGATTCATCTAGAGGTTTTAAAAAATTTTTGTTGAAGTATAGTTGATGTACAATATTAGTTTCAGGTGTACAACATAGTGATTCAAAATTTTTATTGATTATATTCCCTTTAAAGTTATTATAAAATATTGGCTATATTCCCTGTGCTGTATGATATACCCTTGTACCTTATTTATTAATACATAGTAGTTTGTACCTCTTAGTCCCCTACCCCTATCTTGTCCCTCTCCCCCTCCCTCTCCCAACTGGTAACCACTAGTTTGTTCCTTATATCTGTGAGTCTGTTTCTGTTCTGTTATATTCATTCATTTTTTAAAAAATTAATTTATTTTTTTGTTTTTATTTTTGGCTGCGTTGGGTCTTCATTGATGCGCACGGGCTTTCTCTAGTTGCAGCAAGTGGGGCTACTCCCCGTTGCGGTACGTGGGCTTCTCATTATGGTGGCTTCTCTTGTTGCAGAGCAGGGGCTCTAGGCACGCAGGCTTCAGTAGTTGTGGCATGCGGGCTCAGTAGTTGTGGCTCGAGGGCTCTAGAGTGCAAGCTCAGTAATTGTGGTGCATGGGCTTAGTTGCTCTGAGGCATGTGGGATCTTCTGGGACCAGGGCTCAAACACGTGTCCCCTGCATTGGCAGGTGGGTTCTTTTTTTTTTTTTTTTTTTGGCGGTACGCGGGTCTCTCAGTGTTGTGGCCTCTCCCGTCGCGAAGCACAGGCTCCGGACGCACAGGCTCAGCGGCCATGGCTCACGGGCCTAGCCGCTCCGCGGCATGTGGCATCTTCCCGGACCAGAGCACGAACCCGTGTCCCCTGCATCGGCAGGCGGACTCTCAACCACCGCGCCACCAAGGAAGCCCTGGCAGGTGGGTTCTTAACCACTGCGCCACCAGGGAAGCCCTATATTCCTTCTTTTGTTTTATTTTTTAGATTCCACATACAAATGATAACATACAGCATTTGTCTTTTTCTGTCTGACTTATCAACCAGAGGTTTTTAACATTTTTGTGTATCATGGACCCCTTTGCCTGTTTGATCAAGCAGGACCCCTTCTCAGAATTATTTTTTAAATGCAAAAAATAAAGTACATAGGATTACAAAGAAAACTGGTTATACTGAAATACAGTTCTAGCCACGAATTTTTGGAGGTCTGTGGTTCCTAAGACAAGAACTCCAGATTTAAAAATTAGTAAAAACAAGAGCCACTCATTTCTGAAGCAAGAGTCGGAACAAGTCGTATGGAGAGTGGAGTAATTCCAAATATCAAATGCTGTAGAGAGAAGAGGGGGATGAGGGTTGAAAAGATATTGTAGCAGATATTTCAGTAAATATGCTAGCTCTTTTCTCCTGCATGCATAGAAATGATTCATGGTGGAGTAAAGACACTCAGGGTTGGAAACTGTTCTCTACTCAGTGTACTTTCACTGTTGGAGACCCATGTACACACAGTCCAGCAAATCTATATCACTCAGCATGTACAGCCTTAGCTCACACAAACAATCCAGAATACTGTCTTACTTCATTTGTCCCTTTTATTCAAGTCTCACTTCCTACCCTCACTAGTTGAGAAAGGGCAGTGTCCCAAAGGCCAGATATGTTCTTAATTTTCCATTCGTTTCCATTAGACTCTCTCCCAAGGCTCTACTGCAAGACACGTCTACTTTGATCCCATCATTTACCACACCTCCTTTTTAATACTTTAATACCACTCTATCAAGGATTTGATGTTATCCTTTCAAGATATTCTCAACAGAGCAACGGGAAAAGAAGCCAGATCATGGTAGGCCATGAAAAAGAGAATAGAAGATTCAATTCCCCAGGCTTACCTCACATGCTATCAGAATATGCCACTCATTACCACTTCTTTTTACACTAATCTCCTAGCATCTGCTTTCTTCCCTCATATCTTGAAGGTTTTAGCTCGTAGCTCATGGCAAACTCCTCTACTGTTACTCCTGTCATAGTCCTCAGTGATTTGATATTCACAGTGATGGTATTTTCCAAATACCTGGCCTTTTGGCACCTTGACCTCTTCTCTGCCAATGATCTTGTTCTTCCTTCTACTCTGCCACTTATGCCCATGGCCATACCTTAGACCCTGTCATCATCAATTACTATAACCCCTTCCTAATTTTGGCCATCCCACTGTCCAACCACCAATCCTATCCTTCTATTTCACCTCTAGTACCCTGATGCCAACAATCTTTGTATCTCTCAGTACCTACAGCCCATTGATCTTACCACCATCTTTCAATCTGAAACCCCCTTAGTGTCCTCACTTTCATCCTTACCAGGTTAAATTCCATGGTCGATCATTATAATCACTATCTTGCATACAACCTCGGCTTCCTAGCCCTTCTCCCACTTTATCATATTTATTAAACGAACAATCTTGGTTAGATTCATTTCTCCATAATTTTGCCCCTGTACCCATGAAACTGAACGTGGTTGGAGAAAAACACATATCCATGAGAACTAGTCTGTTTAATGACAACTCATTTCAAATGGACCTTTGTAATGCTGCCTTGTGTTCTTACTATAGTTACCTAGTCCATTTACTCTCTCATTCTTCCAAGTGACTATTTCAAATTTTTTATTTTGACATTGAACTCTGACTTCTCCTCCATCATTCTTAGTCTCTGTTTATAGCTTCGCTTTTTTTTTTTTTCCAGAAAAAATAGAAAAAAAAATCAAAGAAAACTTCCACAAACTTCTCTCATTACTTAACCCCAATACCTCTATCTGGTTTATATAGTTTCCTTATCTCCTCTTAGTACTGTTATACTGTTCACACCCTTATCGAAGGCTAACTTCTCCACTAGTGCACTGGATTCAATTTGTTCTTACCTGCTCAAAGACATCACTCCAGGAATTCCCTTCTTTCTCCAGAATCATTATTTCCCCCCTTTCTATTGGATTTTACCATAAGCATGCAAATAAATTTCTCCAAATGCAGCAGACATAGTCCCTCTTTGATTTTTTTGTTTTTTTGTTGTTTTTGTTTGTTCTGTTGTGTTTTGTTTTGTTTTTTCACCTAATGTTTCTTTTACTTGGAACACTTTCTGACCAGATATCTATCTGCATGGTGACCTCCGTCATCTCTTTGAGTTTTTTTGCTCAAACGTGATCTTCTCGGTGAAGCCTTCTCTGGCCACTATTTACAATTGCACGTCCATTCAGAACTTCCTTTCCTCTTTCTCTGCTTCATATAATTTTTAAAATTTTACTTTTTTTTCATTTCATTTCCATCTGACAATCTGCTTGTTGTCTGCCTCTCTTCACTAGAATAAAAGCTACATGAGAGAACATGTCCATTTATCACTGCTATACCCCACAACCTAAAACATTGCTTAGCACAAGAATGATTTCTACAGTTGTTTGTTAAGTGAATAAATGAAAAGAGTAAATCAGCTAAGGTCAGCCCCTTTTTCAGAAGATTTGGTGGTAAAGAGAAGGGAGATAGTTTAAGAGAGAAAGCATGGATGGTTTGGGGAGGATTTGTTTTCAGGTTTGAGGGTGGATATTTGTTGCTTTAACTGGGCCCCTTCTTCTGGAATTGGGGCCCTGATTTTTCCTCTTTTCCACAGTTCCATGTGGTTCAGGTGGACCAAGGTTTCTCAAATACAACACTATTGACACGTTGAACAGACAGTTCTTTGTTTTGGGGGCTGTCCTGTGCACTGTAAGATGTTTAGCAGCATCTCTGACTTCTACCCACTAGATGCCAGTAGCACTCCCCTCCTCCAGCTGTAACAATCACAAATGTCTATAGACATTGCCAAATGTCCTCTGCGGGGAGGAGGTGTGAGTGCCCCACTTGAGAACAACTGAGGTAGATCAATCCTATCCCTAGCTCTAAGCCTGGAAAAGCAGCCTAGGCCTTGTCGTCTGCTTATTTCACTGCTCTCACCCTAGTAAGTGGTTGAAATGGGGACATGAGACCCTACTTGGACAAATCAGAGGTAATGAAGGCACTTTTGCAGGAGTTATTGGACAAGAGAAGTTCGTTGTGCTGGAATGCTAAGCTGACGAGACGTGCGCTTGGCATCATCAACAAACATTTTGCCAGTTTTTAGGGAGTGTCTATCAGAGAATGAGTCCAGCAAGAAAAAACAGAACCAGGGAATGGAACAGAGTCCTGAGGATATGATTTGAATAGTTAATTCCCATTTTGACAGAAGCCAGCTGCACGCTTGACCTTTTCTGTCATGTGGTATAATAAAATTCTTTTTTGGTTTAAGCCAGTGTGAGATGGATTTCTGTCACTTGCAGCTGAATGGGTACTGGCTTGAACATATTTGTAGGTGGAAAGAAGAAGCCAGTGATGAGAGATGGTATTTCTGAGGGAGCAATATCCTGGAAGAAACAGAAAGGGATGAGAAGAGAACTGTATAGTCTGTAAAAAGTGGTAGGTGGAAATGAGAATATGGATGAGTGGGTAGAGATAAGCTTGGAGGCGAAGGGAGAGGAAATAGAGTTATCCTGTGATGTTTTCATCCTCTGTTATGATAAGGAAGGAGAATAGAGTAGAGATGAAGGCATAATAGAGCAGGTGGCTTGAGGTGCAAGAACAGATGAGTTGTAGAAATGAAAATGGTACTGACTGTGAGTGAATAAGATACTAAACAGCATACTACTTCTGGGTATATATCCAAAAGAACTGAAAGCAATGTCTTGAAGAGATATCTACACACCCATGTTCATAGCAGCATTAGAACCTAAATGTCCACTGATGGATGAATGGAAAAAAATATATTGTATATGCATACAGTGAAATATTGTTCAGTCTGAAAAAAAATTCTGACACATGCTACAACATAGATGGACCTTGAGGACACTATACTAAGTGAAATAAACCTGTCACAAAAGACAAATACTGTATGGTTCCACTTATATGAGGTATCTAAAGTAGTCAAATTCATAGAAATGGAAAGTAGAATGGTGGTTGGCAGGGGCTGAAGGATGAAGGGAATGTGGAGTTACTGTTTAATGGATATAGAGCTTCAGTTTTGTAAGATGAAAAAGTTCTGGAGATCTGTTGCATAGCAATGTGAATATACTTAACACTTCTATACTTCTGAACTGTACACTTAAAATGGTTAAGATCGTAAATTTTATGTTACATGTTTTTTTAACCACAATTTTTAAAAAAAAGGTGTCAAACAGCATACACAGCCTAAGAGAAAATGGGGAGAGTAAATCTGTGGTAGCCAATGAGCAACATCTTATTTTCTCAATAATTGAAATGCTGGAACAGAGAAAACTGACAGCTGGATTTAGAGTGTGGAAGGAGAGAATGAGTGCCCTGGGGGAAAGTATTGGCTGGATAAGTCTTGAGGATGAGGGAACTGAGTTTGGGGGTTGAGAGTTTGGCTAACATGACGAAGTGGTGGGATCCAGAATGCATAAACGTTAAATCAGGAACTTTAAAAACCCTAAGACTATGTCTGTTATTCAAGAGTTCATTGACTCCAGAAAAAAAAAAAAAAATCACATAAGACAAGTGTTTTTCTTTAAAGACAACATTTATTTGAATGATGAATGTACACATTATCAAATGACATTTTACAAGCAACTATAGTTACTTCAGAATTAAACTGCAGAATTAAAACTTGACTCCCATAATTTAAAAAAATTGTGCAAATTGGAATTACTGAGTGATTATGCAATGATAAAGTATATACGATGAGAAAAACTCAAACTAAGCGGAAATAAAAGTGAAACGTTTAACTATATCAGAGAAAGATACTCCTACTGAAATAAAATCAGACTTCCCCAAAAATGTATGCCCATCATAACCACAGGATATGCTTCATACTTTGCTTAAATAATTTAAACCACACTACAACCAAAAGTATATGGCAACAGTAAGTACGCTGATTATAAAAAGAAGAGTCTAGACACGAGAACAGCTCTTTTTAGTGCCTTCCTAAAAAAGGTGACAATTTTCAGAGCTATTTAACTGTTTATATCCATAGCCTGGCTCCAAGTATGTCACAGGTGAGGCTTCAAAAAGTCCTTGAAGAGCACGTAGCAGTAAAGCTGGGCTTCCATCTTTATCATCAAGCAAACTTTCTTTGTTCTCCTTGAGGCTAAGTGCATATAGGAGCTAAAACTTATGAAATAATCTCACTGATGTTGAGACCATACCAATAGACTTGCTGATATTAGGTTTCTCTCCAACCGATGTTCATTTGGGTTCCAAGCAACAAGGCATACTGAAATAGATGAATTTCTATTTAGGAGACAGCATGAAAGGCAGTGGTATAACTCAAAGTTTAAATATGAGCGTTAACATTCTCTCTATATATACCAATTACAAGTGCTATAAATAATGGAGCATCAAGCCTATGACAAGGTGTCATTCAATTAAGTGGTCCTTCTTCATATAACATGAAGTAAAGCAAATAATAATTAAATTTTATACTGATAAATATGAATAAAAATAAATGAGGGAGAAATTGAAGCGATGGTTTCATTCTCACTCATTCAAATATTCATTCAACAAACATTTAGGTAATAACTTTACTTTGGGCCCCCACGGCTTTGGATTTAGAGATCACTCTGGTAGTCTCTCCTGTTCTCTTCTTCTCTTTGGCTATGACTCACTAGCAACAAGGAAGCTTTTCTTCCTCAGCTGCCACAGCAGTTTTTCCGTATCTTGTTTATAGCACTTAATCTTACACTATGATATGTATATGTCTTTTTTTTGTTACTAAAATAAGTTCCAAGAGGGCAGAGGTGATATCTTTATTTTATATCTTATAGATTATGTAGGAGAAAGCAGCTTGAAGTCAGATTGGAGCTTGAGTTCTACCTTTGCTAATTACTGACCCCCTAGTCTTTGGCCAAGAGAGCCTTTTCACCTTGGTTTTCTCAGCTGGGATATTACACGCTCACCTAGGTATTATCTCGGAATAATACACACCTTTTAAAGTTATAGTGAGGGCTAAATGAGATAAGGCATGAAAGAGCCTCAGCGTACGTCCTGGGCTTAGCAAACTGTCAAATGTTCAGCCCCTTTTTCTCCTGGGAACCTCAGGTGGACTCTTCATGTTGCCTGTCAACCTTTCTATACTCCCTATCATTCAGGCTTCAACTCTCATGGTGACTATTTAATACCTTCTCGTTTCTCCTTAAATCTCTAACATCTCCTTTCCTAATCAGCTGATCATTTTTCTTTTTATTCGCCGAGAAAACAGAAGCAACAGAAGAGAACTTCCACATGTGCTTTCACCATCACATCTCCCCACCTACCTTCATCTGCACCCATATATTCTACCTTCCCTCCTGTTACTAAGGCCATGCTCCTATCTAAGGTCTACTCCTCTGCTTAAGTCATAGATCCCATTCCTTCTAGCTTACCCAGATGTTGCTCCAGCAATTCTTCCTTTTCTTTCCTGCCATCATTTTCCCCCTTCCTACTAAATATTCTCTTCAGCTTACAGGAATAGCAGCTATTCCTCCACTCTTAAAAATACTTCCCTTTACTTCTTATTCTTGCCATTACTCTACTTATCTGCTCCTCTTTATAGAAAAACTCCTTGAAAGAGTTAATATCTCAGATTTCTCTCCTTTCATTCTCTCTTAAGGTCACTCCAATCAGCTCTAATTTGCCTTTCCTCTACACCAAAACTGCACTTGTCAAGTTCACCAGCAAATCTTGTGCTGCTAAACACATTGGTCAGTTTTCACGACTAATCTTTCACGAACTCTCAGCAGCATTTGACAGGGTCTATCACTCCCTCCTCATTAAAGTTCTCTCTTTGCATGACTCTAGAACACCACACTCTGGGGTTCTGTCCTGTATCAGAGCTGCTTCTTCACCCCTGTGTTGGCTCTTCCCCACTCCATGACTCCTAATGTTGGAGGATCCAGGGCTCAGCACTTGGACCTTTCCTCTTCGCTAGCCTCTTTCACCCCCTTGCTGACCTTACTCGGTTTCATTATTCTGTACATCCATATACTGACAAGGCCCAAATTTGGATGCCAAGCCTGGTCCTATTCCCGAAGTGCTGACCTGTACATCCAGCTACATTTTCAGCACTTGTACGTGGATGTCTATTAGATATCTCACACTTAACATCTCCAAAGTGGAACTCATTTTTCTCCCCAGTCTTGCTTTTCATTCTCAGTTGTCTTAATTAATGGCAATTCTGTCCTTCCAGTTACTCAGGCCAAAAAATCCAGGCATCATCATAGACTCCTCCCCTTCTCTCATATCCTGATACAAACTGTCAGCAAACTCTACTGTCACTATCTCAAAAATGCATGCAGAATCTGAACTCTTCTCACCAGCTTGTTGGTAGCCACTCACAATTTATTGGAGTTCTGTGATAGGGTCCACAGGGATTCCACATCTTCCACCTGTGGCTACCTACACTCTCTTCTTAACACAGCAGTTAAAGTGATCATTTGCTTCTCTAGTTAAAACCCTCCAGTGATTCCCATCTCAGAATAAACACTAAGCTCATTACAATGATCTAGCATACTCTGTAGGGTCGACCATCCTCACCCTCCTCCTGTACCTCTCTGCCGCTCTCTCCCTTGGTCAGTCCATGCAAGGCCACACTGCAGCAGGAATACACCACCTTATCATGATCTTTGCACTTACTGTTCTTTCTTCCTGGAATGCTCTTTCCTTTACAAGGCTAGCTCCTTACTTCACATTAGTCTTTGCTCAAATGTCATTTTCTTAGTGGGGACTTCTCTTCCAACTACCCTGCCCATCTATCCCCTTTCCTGCTTTCTTTTTCTCCACAATACTTATCATGGTCTTATTTATCTTATTCTTAATTATTTTGCTATTTATTTAAATATTTGTTGAATAGATGAATAAATTTTAACAAAAACGGACATAGTTGGCAATGTGAAATAGATAAGTTAACAATTTTTGTGCATGATTAGTAAAGACGTGCAACAGAACCATATATATTTAGTACTATGCCTAGTGATAAATTTAAATTGAAGGAAATTTTGACATATAAATTAATAAGACTATTTAAAATTTCATTAGATACCAGTTTGTCTTCTGATTAGTTTGCTAGGTTGTATGGATCAACAGAATATACTTCCAGTGTTTCTAAATGAATGTCTTCTTTACCGCCTGTATTTGCATAGTAATTGCTAAATGGAAGAAAAAATAAAAAAGAAATTCTTTACTCATTGGCCATATTACTATAAAGGTGTAAAAGTTGTTTCCTTTCCATAATTCCCAACACCAGGTAAGTACTTTTCATGGATGATTTCATTTTATTGTCTTAAATATCCTATGAAGTAACCCCCATTTTTTGGAAAGACCCATAAAAATAACTTGCTAAGCTGCTAAGTATCCAAGACAGAAGTTGATATTAGGCAGGACTCTTAATGACTAATAACTATGACTCCCAGATTGAAAAAAAAGTCATAAGCTTTCATTTTATAATATGATCATAAATTTACCTTTGGGGAACCAATCTTCCAATCTAACTTAAAAAGAAATTCTTTAGATTTGATGTTTAATTCAAAATCCTTACATAGTCATGCAGCGCTGAAAGCTTTAAATGATTTTGAAGACATTTTTACTTTTATTCTTTGAAAGCACATGTACTTTGCTGTGCTTCTAAAACTCTTTGCCAAAATTAGCAAAGGACAATAAAATGTGATTGTACTATCATGTAGAACTCTGAGATAAAGTAATACAAAATTATTGGGGAAGAAAGATTACTGTTGAGGGTACTTACAGCCTGTCACTCACTATCATATTTAAGAGGTCAACTTACATATTTAAGGGAAATATACATTAAAATTATTACAAAATGGTAACTTTTAGGTTAGTGTGAGATTTAGGTTTTATTAAAATATCTTAGAAGACAAGAAAAAAAATAACAGTCTCTTCTTCACATGTTTGGATGACTTTTTAAAATATTTAATTTTGTTACTAGACATCAATTTTTGAATGATTCATTACTCATCTTACTTACAAAAAGTATTTAAGGCAACTCAAATGTCTACATCAAGTATCAGAAACTAAATTGAAGTCAGTTAGAAAATGGAAATAAAACAAGTGAGTGATGCTTAAGAATTTAGTTTAACATATATGTTTGGTTCATATCAACTGAGGCACTTACATATAGTATTTGATAAAAACATGTTAATAACCTTAATAATCAGACTGGAACATTATGAATTATTTGGGCTTGTAGGCATTCCCAAAGTTTGCAAATTTTCCTACACATGCAATGCTCTGATAGCAAACTTAGTAGCAGGAAGGAAGGAGATAGAGATCACATTTTCTACTTTACTTAAATTTCTATTTAAATTACCCGTGGCTAAAATTATCTTCTAACTTCCTGTGAGGAAAGCCATGCAAATGACATGCCTAGTTTTATTGCCTTGAGACCTTTTTCTGTCTTGAATTCTGTGAAACTATTTTCCCCTTTCACCTTATTTCTGACTGTTCCTTCCCTTCCTGCCTCTTAAGCATTACTGTCCTTCTGAGATCTGTTCTCATCCCTATTTTAATCTTCTATGTTCTGTTTAGTACCAAGGCTTCAATTTGATTTAAATGTCATCTACCTGAGTCCAGTCCTCTCTCTTGAGTCCTACGTCATGGGTGCCTGGAAGTAGCAGGTCAGAACTGAACTCATCATCTTTCCCCACAAACATGTCCCTCTCTTCTTTTGATGAACCATTGGGTCCACCCAGTGACATGTCCTTGACTCATTCTTTGTGTCCCCTTCTCCCCACATTCATCAATTCCCTAAATCCTGGAAAGTCTATCTTCTTCATAGTGAAGGTATTTCTTACATCTATTCCATCCTCTTGAGCCCCACCACTGCTGCTTTGGTTGACAGCCCAGTACCGCCCCTTCTTTTGAAAATGCAGATCTGAACGTATTGTTTCTTTGCTTAAGATTCTACAGGATAAACACCAATTCCTTGTCATCACATGCAAGGCTTTTGATGATCTAGCTCTTGACCATCTTTCCAGATTTCCCCAAGACTGTTAAATTAAACATTAGTTCAATGGGATGTTAAAAGCATTATATGAGAAAAAAAAAAAGTTCTGCAGTCCAACTAGTTTGAGAAATTAGTTTTTAAAAAATCAAACAGGCATCTTTATTGTAGGACTTTAAATATTCTCATGGTCATTGTGAATCTCCATGAGAAAAATGTACTAGGAATATTTCCCTATCTTTTTTGGTCAGAGAACACTGTTTCTCCTGAAATCATTCACAAAACCAGGGTTATGTGATACATACTCTGATAAACACTACTGCCTAAAGTACATCTCAAATGTAGACCCTTGCAAGACCAACTGTGCTCAGGCCCTCCCAGGCTTAGAGGAAACTATTCAGGTTCAAAGATGCCACTATTACCTAGTTTCAATGTAACACCTTCATGTCTGATGCCTGCACTAGGCAGGCATTATAGAACTGTGAACAGTGTAATCAGATCATTTAGATAGATCCAAGTGACTTGGCATGTTAAAGTAATTTTGCTGGAGTATGTGGGTGACATGTTTAGGATAACACGACTTGGTCATCCCCCACTGGAAGTTACCTGAGATTTGGTAAGACTTCACATGATTATCCTCCCTAACACTAGCATGTATGGAGACTTAAGAACCTGAGCACACGGAACATTTCCAGGCTGATACCTGATGATATCATTTGCTAAAAATGTATCCTTTGCACCTATCAGAATATTCTGTAATTTCCACAAGATTTATGTGGTCAGAGGGGTCTTTTATGCCACTCCTCCACATAAACCTATGCCACCTTCACCTTCAATCACCATCACACATACTATTTTCCCAGTCATGTCAACTGCTTATGTAGTTCTCATAATATATGATGGAATGACAAGCCTCTGGGTCTTTGCTCAAACTGCTCCTTCTACCTGGAATACCTTTCTCCCCTTGTTTACACTCTCTTGAGATGCACCTGAAATATCTCCTCCACTATGGAAACTTTTCTGATCAAAATTCACAAGCACTGCCCATTTGATTGTGTCCTCACCAAATATCACATGACCCACTATGGCAACATTACTTTATGGATACAAATGTTTTTTAAAAAGAATAAATTAAAAATAAAATGTAAAAGTATGTCTAATTTCTGGATAATAAAGCATAACAAAATATAGAAACCTAGTAGTATATTTAAGGAGTCATGAAAACAACCAAGTGAGAGAAAAGATTACTTGAACAAATAGAAAGGACTAGTAAATTTCTGAATGGGAAAGCATTACAGAAAATGTGCCAGTTTTCAATGGTTAATCTATAAACTTAAATGCAATCACAACATATCTGTTTTTAGAAAATGACAAATCATCTAAAACTCCTGTAAGAACAAACAGAATAGAGAGGAAAAACTTAAAAAATTATAGTGAGGGGGTTCTTGCTTTATCAGATATTATAATAGTAGAAAGCTATACTATTTAAACACAAAGTGTTTTGTGATAGAATAGACAGATCAGTACAACAACAACAACAAAAGAATCCAGAAACACAATACAACCAGATATGTTAATTATTTGACATATGATCAAGTTAGAACTAACCTTCTAGAAAGTCATTTGGCTATATTTACTAAGCATCTAAATGTTCATACACTTATCCCTAGCAATTCTAGGAATCTAGGCTAAGGAAATAAGGAGATGTGGAAAAAGTTTCTTTAAAGGTGTTTCTCATATTTTATTTATTATCAAAATAAATGTGGAAGCAACCTAAAATTTCCACAATATAGATACATATAATAGAAAAATATTCAATTAAGTAGGTAAAACGAAAACATGATTTAATTTTAAAAATCTGTACATGAGGCTAAATGAAAAAAAAATTAAGGCAGGTGATTATAAGGTCAAAATTTCAGTTTTAAAAGGAAAAAGAGAAATAATATAAGAAAAATGATCATACCTGTATAGGAACGTACCAAATATCTGCAGTTGTTATGACTGGGATTGTTTTTCTATTTTCTAGATTTTTTATTATGTATAAATAAACATAATCTGATCTGAATAAACACCATTCAAATAAAATTAGTTTGTTATCTTTTAAGTTCTTACAGAAAGGGCCTTCTATTTAACACAAGATACCTTATTCCAGTTATCCCATTGCAGTATTTATTTCATTTAACTTGTCCTTCTGTGTTTAGTTTCAGGCAAGAAGTCAAAACCTTTTGTGCGTTTTGGTCAAGCATGCGTTGAACTTACCGTTCTCTGTGTTTTAATATCATGCGTAAGGTGATAGCACCCAAGCAGAAAAGAGCTACTATGCCTGCGGAAAAACCTAGAAAACAAAACAGAGTATCAAATGCTAGAAAAATGTGACCTACTTTGTTTTGAAGTGACTGTGGGGCCTATTCCTAGTGGTGGGGAAAATGTTATGTGACTTTTCTACTTGTTCTTCTTCAGCCATATAAATACTGAATTCCTAAAATCATCATATGTGGGCCTAAAGTTTTGGATTCAGTCCAGTCCATATTTAATCTAAAGGACCAAGCATTTGACCACAGGGTTCCAGTCAAGTTTCTGTTGAGTTTTTCTGTTCTTTTCAGTTTTATCAGTAATATTCTTGTCACTGGGGTGAAATTAGGAGCTCAGGACACCAGGATCCCATGACTTTGCATAGCAACATTTAACTCTCAGTTGTGAAATGTATTTTGTTACTGCAGAATAAGCCAGCCTATTTTGATAGTAACCAAATCATGCAAAAGACCAAGAGTTAAACTAAATTTTTGGTAAACTTAACTTTCAATTTAAAAACTGGGAATAGCTGTTCAAGTCATTTATTCCACGCTATCCAAAAGTGACCGTTTGTGATGTGAGGTGCACATTAAAAGATCCTTAAAACACTAAAAAAAAAGATAACTTCCTATGAGTTAAAGTGAAAAAAAAATTAACAGGATATAGGGCCTCAAATTTTACATACATTTTTATAAATCACCATTAGAAGTTTTCTTCAAGTATTTAAGAAAACTTACCACAGATAAGAGGAACAAGTGAGCCTAAGGAGAATACAAAATCATGAAAATATTAGTCTAGTTGCATGATTCCACGTATCTCAAAATCCCATGGTAATGTCCCAGAAATTAATCTCAGCTCCCTCCTCTCTAAGTCTACTTAAAAAGAGGTTTTGGAACCCTGAATTATACCCACTCTTTCTTTTTTTTTTTTTTTAAATAAATGTATTTATTTATTTATTTATGGCTGCATTGGGTCTTTGTTGCTGCGTGCAGGTTTTCTCTAGTTGCGGCGAGAGGGGACTACTCTTCGTTGTGGTGCGCGGGCTTCTCATTGCAGTGGCTTCTCTTGTTGCAGAGCACGGGCTCTAGGCGCCCGGGCTTCAGTAGCTGTGGCTCGCGGGCTCCATAACACAAGCTCAGTAGTTGTGGCGCACGGGCTTAGTTGCTCCGTGGTGTGTGGGATCTTCCCGGACCAGGGCTCGAACCTGTGTCCCCTGCATTGGCAGGCGGATTCTTAACCACTGTGCCACCAGGGAAATCCCTACCCACTCTTTCTTCATTTCTTATGTAACAACTTCCTTGGCCTTTACGTTTTTTTTCCACCTTAATTAAGTTGGGGTAGTTCATCCATGAAAAAAACCAATAAACTCAACTTTATAATCAGGGATTTCTCAGGTCAGAATGCAAACATTAACTGTTCCAACAGGTTGGTTAACATTTTTGGAGGCCCCTGTCATATTGCTAAGCACTTATAAATCAAGATTCAGCAATAACAGAAGTCTCAGCAGCAGCTCCTTTCAAAATACAGTCTGTCCTCTGTATCTGTGGATTCAACCAACCACAGATCAAAAATATTCGAAAAAGCAAAAAATTTTAGAAAGTTCCAAAAAGCAAAACTCACACTGTGGGTCCAGCAACCATTTACATAACATTTACATTATATTAGGTATTATCAGTAATCTAGAAATGATTTAAAGTATATGGGAGGATATGCACAGGTTATACGCAAGTACTATGCCATTTTATATAAGAGACTTGAGCATCTGCAGATTTTGGTATCCAAGGGGTTCCTGGAACCAATCCCCCTGAGGATACCAAAGAACAACTCTATAAGTTTGTTAGTTTTGCACCTTTTAAGTTAGTGCTCTTCTCTCTTTATTTTCTTTCTTTACTTCCCCCATTCTCAGAAAGCCTCACTTTTACTACAATAGACCACCGACTTCAAATTCGTCTGTTACTATACCACTGGTCACAGACCTATGTCAATTTAAAACCCAGGAGTCCCTAACATTGAGGGATACCACTCACTCTCTTCTTTCCAGTGAAACAAGTAGGAGCTGCAGTGAAGCCCTTTGCACTTACTTGGGGATTTGCAAACAGCCAAGGGAGGGTTCCATCCGTGATCTTCCTGACACTGGCTCTGGGGACTGCCTTCTAGGGTATACCCATCTTCACATTCTAAAGTGATGACAGCTCCATACTGATACATTTTTCCAGGCTCCAGCCCACTCTGGATTCCATTTATATGCTCTGGGAAGCTACAGTTCACCTCTGAAATTAAAGGAGTCTAATTGAAGCTGAGTCATATTTTGACATTTTACCAAGAACATAGATACTGCCCTTAATGGAAAGGTTTATGAAACCAGTTTAGTTTATTCTCAGTTAGTAAAACTTCACTGAAGTAACACAAAATGATGTCCTAGGCATAGCCTTTTAGTGTCAGCCATCTACCTCAGGAACGTCCAGGTAATCATACCAGATTACTTTCCTCCTTTGTGCTTCAGTTTCTAAACCAATAATGTTGAATAATTTTTGTGGCTTCTTAGAGAAATGATGAGGGCTGAATGGGTAACATTAAGACTTCTGAATTTTTGTTTCATCAGCTTTGACTCTTATTCTCCAATTCTTCTTACATGTAAATGCTTCCTCATTTCTTCTTTCATCTTTTCAGTGTAGGGGCCAATAGTGTGAGATTTTGGACTTGAACCTGACTCTAGGATTTTCTAGCTGTGGGACTTTGTGTAAGTTACAAATCTCTCCATTCTACTGGGACCTCATCTATAATACAGGGATAACGGCACCAATCACTGATATGGTTCTCACGAGGATTAAATGAGATAATGCATGCAAAGTGCTGTGCACAGTATCTGGCATATGGTAAGAAGTGCTCAACTAATATTCAGTATTAATTCATTACTCATATTTCATATGCATTGCTTATGATAATGAAAATGACATTCTGAAACTTTTATAAAAATATACCCATAATCCTACCACCACTTAGAGGAAACATACTCAAAAGATAACTTTACTTTTTATGAGTATTTTGTCAAATGCACACTTATCATAAATGTAACCACAGTGTAAATTCAATCCGTACTTTAGTTGTTTGATTTACATAAAGACTTCAACTTTCCATATTTAAATGACTACATAAGAGATAGCTCTGATAGAGCCTCAGCTACTTTTCTTATTTTGCAGTATTTAGGTGACTTCATCTATTAATCCAATTAAATGAATCCAATTAAATGCATTTAATTAAATGATCCAATTAATGCATTTATTTGTCTATTTTAAGTTGAAATTACCTAACTGAATATATCTATTTGGGACAAATTTTATTTAAAAAAATAAGAAAACAAATAAACAACACACCTTTGCAATAAGGGACAGGTCCTTTCCAGGTTCCCTCATGTGTGCAAAGAAGGAGTGCTTCTCCTACAAGCAGGTAGCCTTGGTTGCAGCTATACAGGATTGACATTCCGGGAGAAAATCGAGCTATGTCTCCACCAGTATGATTTCCGTGGGAGATCTTAAATGGACGTTGACATCCTAAGAAAGCTTAGACACCAATTTAAAAAGATCTTTAATTTAGTACAGAGGAACACATAGCCAGCAAATGGGTGATAGCGATACAGAAAGAAGGCAGGCAACAAGCCAACTAGTCAGTATCCAAAAATATTCTTTTAGCCCAAACCAAACAGTACAGGGCAGAGATTTGCATTTCCTACCTCTATCATATATGATCTGAAGACAAATGTCAAATGTAAGATAATGAAACATCAGTGGTTACAGCCCACAATTGTAATCTATCAGAGAATAGTAATCTTTTCTTTTCTCTTTAAATGGTAAAAAGGCTGTAGTCAAGGGTCACACCCTCAAATATCTACAGGTGCCAGGAAGTGAAGCCACCAGATATGGTAAGTCACAGAGCACCTGTCCTTCTAAAAATGGCAGCCACTGCCCAATTCAAGATACTGGTACCTTGCAGGAAAGCAGAGGGGGCCCTCACTGTATCACAGGTTCACTGTTTGCCTTGGGTGGTGGAGATGGGTTTCATTTAAAATAAGACTACGGTGCTAGCCAAAGGAAACAGTTTTGAACTCAGTTCTTGGTCACCAGTTGGCAGCCTCTGTTGTAGATAGCCACTGATAGGGATAAAACTACCGATGATAACTAAAATTACAAGACAATCCAGTGAGTTTTAAGGCCAGCTCCATTCTCCAGAATACTCAAAGATCCCCTTCTGGCTGGAATCAAATTATCAAGCAATATTACTGCCAAACATTTGCCCAAAATGGTATGTGCATTTTCCCCATTCTAAAGTAATAAAAATAATAAACTTGGGAGACTCCATCAGTTTCGAAGTTAACCATTATCCTTTCATGTACCTTTTTTCAACAAGCTTAGAAAGAAAAGGGAAAAAAAGAATGAGCTGAGAAGATAAGGCAAGGCAGGTATTTTTTAAAATGATATGACTGCCTTAGCTTTTACTTGCTTTTCTTTAGGCGGAATGGCAAGTGTAGATTCAAAACCCTTTTTCTTTATTCTGTGCAACATCCCATATTTTAGTCCTAAAAATATCTTACCCTTTTTGATACAAGTTGGTACAGCTGGCACCCATTTGTTGTCAGTATGACACCTAATCAAGTGACTCCCATTCATGATGAAGCCAGGATCACAGGCAACATGTACTATGTCATTGTGGGAATATGAAGAACGAGTTTTATTTAGCTTGTATCCATGTGTGACTTCTGGATTAGGGCAGTGAGTCACAGGAGGAGATTTTATGCACTGTGGAGGAGGTCCACGCCAAGATCCACGTCCTTTAGAATCACTTATGCACCGTATACTTTTTTCTCCCAGAAGATAGAATCCTTGGTCACATTCATAAGAGACTTCATTTCCATACAGAAAGTGTTCTGCCATCACACCCCTGGGCCTCCCATTGTTAATCACTGGTGGAGGTTGACAGTGGATAACTGCAGAAGAGATTAGGAAATTCTACTTCAGCTAGTACACCATGGTGGACAGTCTTCAATCAGATACTATACAACTAAATAATAAAACTATGCAACTGCATGTAGCACACATAGCTATTAAGTTATTTAAATTTTAGATGCTAGATTATGCTTTCTTTTAAAAAGCTTTATTAAATTTTTGACTAATGAATAATACATACTCATTCCAAAAAAATTTCAGAAAATACAGTAAAGTATTAAGAAAGGAATAAATACAGCTATGTTCTCATGAAATAGAGAAATAGTCTATATTTGTTACTTGTTAAATTTTGAGCAATTAGCAGGTATATGGCAAATACAGTCATTCCTCGGTATCCACAGGGGATTGGTTCCAGAATCCCCCATCAATACCAAATTCTGAGGATACTCAAGCCCCTTATATAAAATAGCATAGTGTTTGCATATAACCTACGCACAACCTCCCATATACTTTAAATCATCTCTAGATGACTTATAATACCTAATACAATGTAAACACTGTGTAAATAGTTGTAAATAAAATGTAAATGCTAGGTAAATAGTAGCCAGCACATAGCAAATTCAAGTTTAGCTTTTGGAAGCTTTCAGGATTTTTTAAAAGATATTTTTGATCTGCAGTCGATTGACTCCATGGATATGAAACCTGCAGATACAGAGGGCAACTGTACTCACTTCCTACTTGACAATTTTGTTTCCCAATGCTGGTACCATCCAAACACTAAAACATGTTTCTTATGTACACTGAGCTAGAACACATCGACTGTTAAGGTATAGATTAGTTCTGTAGTGACCTGTCCTCTTTAACTCCCTACAGCCCGCTGACAACTTTTTTTTAAACTTACCTTTACAAAGTGGAATCTTTTGGAACCAAACCCTAGTCTCATCATCTTGACATTTCCGATAAGCATGTCCAGTCAACTGGTACCTAGGGAGAGATTATAATATGTTTTCTCTTCCTAAAAATCACATCTCTGAAACCTAGCCTCCTCAAACCACTAATACAGAGGCACTTCTAAATAAGAAATTTGGCAGAAAGGAGTCAAAACTCCTGGCCCTTCAAGTAAGCAAACTACTTTAGACTTAGAGTTACTCCCAGCAAAGCCATTTCCATGTCAAGAAAGGGCTGAAAAGTTAGAGATGCTACTTAGACCTTTGGAACCTCACAATCTCTGTTAGTGTGACAGCGAGGAACCTCTAGAGGGAGTCACCAAGACAAACTGAGGCTAGAATTAATGCACAAAGCAAGGTGGAGACCCTTTCTGAGAATGAATCATACTTACCCATCTTGGCAGGACATATTAACTGGTACCACAGGTGAACCAAGTGGAAGCTCTTGAAGACCTTCTTTCAAAGGTTGGCATGGTGCTTCTAGAGGAGCAAAGTTGGAATTACTTATACATGCCTGATATAAAAGAGAAAGACAACTCAGGAACTGAAAGTACCTTCACACCGAGGGGTAGAAGGACTCCAATTTCCTGAAGGCATACAGTGAATGGATCTGTTTCCCACAAGCAAGTAGCCAGGATCACAGGTGTAGTCTACAGTCATCCCAGAGACAAAGAGGACCCTATTTCCACCTGTATGCCGACCATGGTGGAGCCCAGAAGGTGGCTGACAGCCTAAAGAAAAAACTTCCCACATAAATACCAACAAAAACTCAAGAACACTAAGTATACAACGTTTGACAATAGACAGTCTGAAACTTTTAAGCCAAAGATCATCAAGCTCTTATTCATTACTGAGTGCTTTCTGCTCCTTGGAAGGAACCTGGAACCTTAAAAAAGATCCTCTCAATTATCTACCCTGACTGTATCCCAGATCCAAGGGAGCATTTGCACAAAGAATATATACAACAACACACATAGACTGTTTTGTTACAGAATGGAAGAAATGGGACAGTAATCTATGCCCTCTTGCTTTTTTCCATAACTCTAGCTTTGGGTGGGAGATAACAAACAAGAATAAACAAGTAAATACCTCATTTTTCTCTCCACTGAGTTTTTACCTTTTTCACAAACTGGTATTTCAGGATCCCAGGTGTTATTGGCTTTGCAACGAACCTGACTGCTGCCCTTCAAAGTAAATCCATTATTACACTTGAATATCACACTGTCATTGTAGAAATATGGGGCTTCCTTGCTAGATATCTTGTATCCATTTGCAACGTGGACATGTGAGCACTGAACAGCAGGGAGGGAAAGTTTACAGAGAGGAGCGGGACCACTCCAGATGCCCGTCTCTTGATCGTTGCTTGTACAACGGATGGTGCTCTCTCCAATGAGGTTGAACTTCACTCCTCTCTCTGGCCCGGGGTTACATGTGTAAGTGACTGTGGTACCATATAGGACATCTGAGGAACTCCCTGTGTGTACTCCATTGTAGATAACAGGGGGTGGTGGGCAGGTGATATCTGGAGAGATGAAAAGTTACTGTACAATTCTGTTCCAGTATTAACCACCGAAGAAGAGAAATGAGGCTGATTATGAATCTTTTGTTATCAGGTTTCTTGAAGGATATGGGTGAGATGTGATGATATGCATTCTATCAAAGCTCATTATTATGCAAAATTCAGTTAAAAAGATTTCATAGGAAAGATTTTTGTAATGTGTTAAAAGTGAAGATGTAGATCAATATCATATTGTGAGGCAGTAAAGTCTGATAGCAAATTATTAATTAAGAAAAGAATTCTTTTTTAAAATAACCAATAGGTCAATAAAAGGCACAGGGGAATAGAATTAAACTTTTTTGAGATGGTACATCTTTTTGCTGCAGTGATAGGTTAGGCTAGCCAAGAATATTTATTGTTGATTGAACATCTACTTTTTGACAGGCAATTGTCTCATCTGCAAAGGAGGGATAGTACCATTTAATTATAATAACTTTGAGGTCTGCAGTCTGATGCTAATGTTACAGATAAGAGGCTAGAGTTCAGAGAAGTTACATAAATTGCCCCCAGTCAATAAGCAGTAGAAATAGAATCTGAGTTCAGATCCCACACCAGTTCCCTTTCTCTCCACTAAACTACAGTGTACCCAAAATTAAGGATGGTGGCTCATATACCCATTGACCTCATTACTCTTATTCTCCCATATCACAAAAGAGAATCAGTAACTAAATGCATTTAAATTAAGTGATTGCTAGGCTTTGAAGTAAAAGAAAGCAAAACTGTGCAACTGTAACTGTTGACAAAGTGAATAGAACGGAATCGGAATCTAATATTCTTAATCCCATAATATGCCTAAAACAGAAATCTCTAGACCCTCTGTTATTCATATTTATAGATCTCACATTATTCAAGATCCTTTGTTATTTTTCTACTCACCTTTACAGAGACGAATCTCCATAAACCAAGGAATTGTGCCTTGGCACTGCTGATAAACACTCTCGCCTAGACGGTACCTAGGGACAAAGAGTCATAACATTTTGCCATCTGGCGACCACTAACCTAAGCAAGAGCTACTGGCTCAATAGCAGACACATTACTTTCAGTACAGGAATCAATAGGAACAAAAACGTAGCCAGCATCAGCACGACCCACCCATTGCACAGCATAGTTTCCATTAATGGAAAAATAGAGTGATCAACACTTCCATGAACACGTGACAGGGGGGTCTTTGAGATAGACTCCTACACAGAGCTTGCAGTGTAACTGATAAGCCAGACCTAGTTCAGACTGAGACAGTCCTCACTCACCCTTCATCACAAGAAGAGTTGACATCTGGTCTAATAAGTTGGTTCTTGGGTTTTTTAAAGACTTGCTTTCCTATAGGTTCACATTCTGCCACTAAGAAAAAAGAGGAGGATGAGAAATCAACTCAAGGCACTCTCAAAACCAAAAAACATCGACATTCAAAGCCTGGAACCTTTGCATGTGGGGGCAGTGGGTATCCACACTCCCTCAGAGGTACAATGTATGGATTCTTCTCCCACCAGCACATAGCCAGGGTCGCAGCTATATTTTATGGATGTTCCAGGGTCAAAGCGAATCATGTGTCTATCTTCCTTTTGCCCATGGAGGATCTTAGGAGGAGCTTGACAATCTAAAGGAAAGACAGAGAATTTTTCTTATGTAAACAATGATAGAAAGAAACTGAGCTAAAGAAAGTGAAATTTATGCTACAATTCCACTCTGGTGGCAGTTGTACAGTACAGAAGTAATCTTGCAGCCCAATTTTGGGTAATTTTAGACCAGTGGTTGTCAATTTTTTTTCTACATTTAGGCAGCTGCAGATTTTTTTTTTTCCATTCCCACTGGGTGCTCCAATTCCTCTGTTGTACAAGGAATCATCTTGTACATTTCTAATGGGAGATTCTGACCTATCTGTAGGGTTACTTCGCTGAAGTCAAAATCACTTTTCTTTTAAGAAATCACTGTTAAGACAAACATTTTTTCCCAGTTATTTTCCCTTTAAAGAAATAGGCAACTTAGTGGTCCCTAATGATTTCTCCCCTCAAGGATAATCCTACAAAATGAATGGGAGACAGTGTTTAAAAAGCCTTCTATATAATTTATCTTCACTATATTTTGTAAAATTGAGGGGACTGGAAGTTGGAAAAGGCCCTGCTGAAGTCCATAACCCCTTCTCTAATGCTTCAGAAGGATGAATCAGTGGCACCTGTTCTGAGCATTGGAATACCCACCCTTTTCACAGACTGGTACCGATGGTTCCCATGTGCCTTGGGCATTACATCGGATTCCCTTGCTGCCCTTCATGGCGAAGCCAAATACGCAAGCAAATACCACAGTGTCATTATAGGAATATTGATCTTTCTGCCCGGATGATATTTGGCCTCTTAGGATCTGGGGAGGTGGACACCGAACCTCAGAAACAGAAAGTTCACAGCGTGGGGCAGGGCCACTCCACGTCCCAGTCTTCTGACTATCAGTGGTACAACGGATAGTTCTCTCCCCAGTGAGGATGAAGTTCACTCCTTGCTCTGGGCCCCGGTCACAGCTGTAAGTGACTGTGCTTCCATACCGAACATTCACTGAAGAGCTGCCCGTATGTCTTCCATTGAGAATAGAAGGAGGTGGTGGGCAAAGAATTTCTAGGAAATTACAGAAAGAGATGACAAGATTCCAACTGTACTACAAACAAAGAATGTCTCGGGTGTTGCTACATGCCACTCTCACATCCTGGGTTCAGTGACAGTAATATTGGAATCTGTAATGAATCTGTCAAAGCAGCTATAGCAATATAATTCAGAGAGTATGATTTAAAACTTTATTCCTGAATATATCTACTTTGCTGATTCTTTGATTTTTTTACCAAGTATATAGTCTCCTTTATGTGCATGGCCTGGCTGGCAATTGTACATAGCTTTCAGAGAAAGAAAAGCTTAGAAACCCTGTTTTACTTGAGTAAGCAAAGGACGAAGAGGTAATTCAAGGATGTTTCAGTGAAGAACATATCCCTTAAAGATCTAAAGATCTCTGGGGGAGATCTTTGCTCTATAAGATCCTGTATAGTAACAACTGGATGAAAAGCTTTCAGTTAAGCTGAGAATGTGGTGTCCTGTTGAACCTCTGGCCAAGGAACTAGTTGCAAACCACAATCACTTAACCTACCTTCACATACTGGCATCTTGGTCCAAAAGGTACGCTGTCCAACAATTACACACTGGCTAGAAGGTTGGCCTTGTAATCGATACCTGGAGACAAAGGGAGGTCATTCAGAACTATTAGGCAGAACAAAACCCTCTATTTAAAATCCAAATTCACTTAATTTGTGGGCACCAATTCCTTTTATTGGCATTATCTCTCACAACCTTAAGCTGTCCATCGACCGTCACAGAGAAGTCTTCTGCAGGTTTCACAGTTCACACCATGCACACATAAGTCAAATGAATTAAATCTCATAGGCCCTCTAGACACTCACCCTTCACTACAGGAAAAGTTCACAGTTGCACCAACCCGAAGACTTGTGGGCCTCTTTAACTGCCCGTTGAGAAATGGTCCTGGAGGTTCACACTGTGCCTCTAAGAAAATAGGCCAAAGATGAGCAAAGTGTGGCAAGTAACATAGTAGCCCAAATTCTTAACATTGATGGTAAATTTAGGGTACCTTTACATATGGGAGCGACAGCACTCCAGTCTCCCGAAGACAAACAGCGAATGGTCTTTTCTCCAAGAAGCAAGTAACCAGGTTCACAGCTGTAGGTCACAGACAATCCTGGGGCAAAGGAATCAACACTCTCCCCTGTGTGATGCCCATTGGCGATTGTGGGAAGTGATGGACACTCCAGGGGGATATCTTTACACACACACATTAGGAAAAAGGTCATCAGATAGCTCCTTCACAGTCTGTATTTTGACTTAGTACAGGCATCCAAATAAATGATACATGGTCTATGCTAAGCAGTCATCATTAATTTTCGACTCAGTCTTTTAAAGATCAAACAGGTATGGTTTAATTATATCCATTTTATACCACAAATAGTACATTATTTTTTATTTTTAGTTACACTTTATGAATCACATTTGCAGCGTGAAAAACTTCAATTACCAAAAAGAGTCCATTTTCACTCACACTCTCATTCTACCCTTAAGCATATTTTCTGCTCCAAATGTAGCATGTTGTTATTTATGGGGTTATCCTGCCAGATACTAGTAATATAGAGTTTTTGGATCCTATATGTGATATATCTATACACATATTTTGGGTGTGTATGTATATTCAATACATATTATTCTAGGCCCTGCTTTATTTGCTTAATAATCTATATCTTTCCATGTCAATACATATAGGCTTATCTAAATCTTTATAATCTTTAATCCTATCTATAATCTTTAATTGTTTTGCATGGTAACCCTATTTGAGACTATCTTCAGATCTTCCCTCCCTCCAAGATTATATATCTGTCTACAGATAGATAGAATCATATTTTTCTAATAATAATTTTTTCAACTCTTTAATCAATTTAGAATTTATCAATATTGTTCTTTATTAAGAAAATAAATACCTTATTTTGATGGTATAATTTTTGTCAAATATTGCCAGTTCCCATAATTACATAACTGAAATTCAGATTTAGAGTTCAGCAGCAACATAAACCACACCAAATAATAAGGAAAGGAAGAGCTTACAGTAGTTCTTATTTTCAAAGTTACTTGATTTGAAATGTTATGGCTTAGGACATGAGTTTGAAAAATAGTGGATCACTCAGAAAGTATTTATAGAGGCCAAAGAGAACAGCACATCATTTCTGCCAGACTATACTAACAGCTCTTATAGATCAATTTTAAATCCACTCGTTGTGTTTTTGCTATTAGAGCCCACATTTCTTCTCGTTTTAACAATAACCCAGATATGCAGTTGAAAACTATAAAACCCAATTCCCGCAGTCCAAACAAACTCTGGGTCCCATCCTTGTGGGACTTATTCCATTCAATTATTAGGTGTGTTTAGTTAGATTTTCCCATTACACTTTAAAATTCTTTGCTCTACTGATGTTTGTTGGATGAACATTTATATCCCTCTACAACCAAGAAAAAGCCAGGAAACCGTAATTTTCACCCTTTCCGTTGCTTCCTCCCTCCACCCTTACCATTCACACATCCACACTGTTCTTCCTTCAGAATGATACCAAACTTAATCTGCACAGAAATGCGAGGCTCCAAGCTCCTGAATCAGTTTTATTTTCATTCTACTCACCACTCTCACAGGTTGGTAGTGGTGTTGGCCCCCATGTTTTATTTGCTTGGCACCAAACAGTTTTGTTTCCTTTCATGGTGAAGTTGGTATTACAGGTAAATGTCACAGAATCACCATGTCTGTATGGTGGTCTAGACATTTTATTTCTGTATCCACCTGGTACTGTGGGCTCAGAGCAAACAGAATTTTTATTGTAATATTCACAGATAGGAGCAGCTTTATCCCAGATTCCATTCACTTTGTCTTTAGTTATACAAAAAAGAATACTTTCTCCAATGAGGCGGAAGGCACTCGAACATCTGTACCTCACCACAGAGTTAACAGCTATGGGACCAGAATGATAACTACTCCGCCCATTTTTGATAGGAGGAGGAGGGTCACAAAAAATTCCTGCAAAGTAGAAAAGAAAATATGTGGTCATACTGATCATGACAATAAGATTCAAATTTAGATAATTGTCCAAATATAGGTCATGTCACTTTTTCAGAAATAGACTTAGAAATTTGTATAATTTATTTCTTACTCATAGCCCCTGCCTGTCCCCAAGTTCCTAAATTCTTACCTTTCTCTTGATCCTCAGCAAACAAAGCAATATAGGACTCTAAGCCATCTTGGCCAAACAATAACAATGAAACAGAATTTATTGAATAGTTCTGTGTCTAATCAACTTTAATGATGAAACAAAAGGCAAACAGTACATGAAAATAATATGTTAATGACATACTAATCACACGTGGAGAGGCACCATGGACTAATGAAATCTGGGCTCATTAGACCTGGTTTCAAATCCCCACAGTCATTCAATAGCTGTGTGACCTTAGGCAAGTCTCACCCTCTTTAAGCCTCAGTTTCCTAGACTAGTATAATTCAAGGTTGTAATGAGAATCCAGTGACATTAAAGTAGCTGAAAGGGGCAAGTACAGTATCTGGAACATACTAATTGTGCAGTGCCTGTTTCAAACACACAGCTGGTGCTATAAGTAGTGAGACCACATTCTGTCCCATTACAAAAGATCCTGCAGCCTCACTGCAAGTCATTTGTCATCCTTTGATGCTGGTCCCATTTGAAAGACCCACAGGAAGTGATCAGAGGTTTGGAATAGTGACCTCATATCTTTTATTTATTTGTCCTAATAGGCATGAAGAATATTAATTGTTTATAGCTGCGTTGGTATATGCACACCTTTCCTGAGTGAGTCTTAGAATAAAGGAAAAATTGCCAACCTCCAAAACTTCTGGTTGATTTCCATTTAGCTCCAAGAATTGCTCATCAGATGAGGAAATGGCATAAGAAGACACAGCCAAACCATTTCAGCACAACAGTGCTATTCATTTTCAGTAGGGGTAAATTTCGACAGCCTTTATCCTTATACACATAGAATACTCAGTACCATATGTAGTCAACTGAATAAATTTAGTTTAGGTCTGCGTTCTAGAACATACAGAAGAGTGGCATATATATATGTTCATATTGATAAGATTTTATAATTGATAAATGCATGAGAATACACCAAAAATCAAGAGGCACGATCCATACTTGATTATTTTTGCTTTCTACTCACGTTCACAGACAGGAAACTTATTACTCCAGAGTACTCTCATTCCTCCTGAGACACACTGACTAGAAGATTGGCCATTTAACCGGTACCTTAAACAATAAGGGGCAGCAAATCATCACCAGAACAAACCAATTCTCGGCTGCATGGAATTCATCACTTCTCTCAAGTATATGGTATTAATGGCCTCTATTTTTGTAAGCATTTCTGGCTTAAGGAAAATGTCTAAGATTGTGAATCAGCTAAGCTATGTGAGGACTTCAGACCAGCTAAAAACACAGAGAAAACAGTCCTAATGATCTGTTCTTTTCTTGAATTCTCTCTTTCCTCTCTGGCATCCAAATGTCAAGATTTTCTTGACCATTAGAAGGAAATAACCTCAGTTCCTAGTAAAGAAAACATCAATGACTTTGTTCCCTAAGCTCACTTCAAAGAGCCCCTCTTACTGAACCCCCAACATCTATTCAGACTCCATAATAGAAGCCTTAACTTCGGAGCCCAAACTTTGCATTTGCAAATGATGAAAGGATAATTCTCAGCTTTGGCTGGCCATGCACAATATACACATTTGGAGAAAATCAATGGAATTTACTTAATAACAGAATTCTTAATCACAAAGGGTAAAGAAAAGGAGAGAAAAAAATTTTAACTACCTTTAAAGATCACACTTTGCAATGCTTAGCTATGGATCATAGGCCCCAAGTCAGGCCCCATCACCTTGCACTCACCCCTTATCACAAACAAATGCAACCTCTGCCCCAAGCTGGAGATTAGGAGGAGCTACCACATGACCGTTGAGAAGTTGGTTTGGAATGGCATCACATGATTTCGCTAGGAAAAAAGAGATAAGGCTGGCACATGAAGAGTCAGGAAACAGCTAAGTTTCCTTGAGATGGAATAGACCTTTAGGCACCTTCACATTTGGGGGCTGGATGGCTCCACGTTCCCAAGGAGGTACACTGCATAGGGTTAGTTCCAATGAGAGTATAGCCAGGCTCACAGCTGTAGGACACTTCCTGTCCAACTGAAAAGAATTCCTCATCCAATTTGTTATAATTACCGTGGTAGATATGTGGAGGTGGTAGACACCCTGAGAAAAGAACAGGACCAGAGTCCTTTTATTTCTGAAATAAGAACTTTCTTCTCTACAACCTAAGCCAACTTGAGGTTGGCAGGAGTCAGATGAAGGTGGTCATGTCAATTCTCCAAAGTATAAGGCAGACACTATTTTGGGTGAGGTGCAGTGGGGCTAACATGTGTTACATATTTTAGACACGATCAACCTTGCATCTATCTTCCTTCTGTACCTTGATCTATGCCAGGAAACATTATTCCCATTCATCATTTTCCCATTTCATTTAAATGGATATACTCTCATTCATGTTGTAGCCAAGGGAATCAAACTATTATAATGCATTTTTACCACGAAAAATCTCCTCTTTCTTCCTGCTTCCCAAACCACTGATGAAGTTTCTGAGCCTTATGGGAGGGGCTCCCAATGTTGCCAGGTTTTTAGTAAGTCAGGCACTTCTCAATAAGAGTAGGGGAGAAAGGGGGAATAGGGGAAATGACTTGATCTTAACTCTAGCCTTATTCCATAAAGGCTACATTTTTCAATAGGAGAATGTATAATACCTATAGTAATTTGAATCAAATTATGATCAGCCCATTTCCCCCATTGGTCTGGCCAATAGGATTGAGAGTTTATTTTATCCTCATTTAAATAAAATCTAATCACATATGATTTTTTTTAACATCTTTATTGGAGTATAATTGCTTTACAATGGTGTGTTAGTTTCTGCTTTATAACTAAGTGAATCAGTTATACATACACATATGTCCCCATATCTCCT
>NC_041217.1:37904051-37968942 GCF_002837175.3 Physeter macrocephalus
GAACCTCCATACTGTTCTCCATAGTGGCTGTATCAATTTACATTCCTACCAACAGTGCAAGAGTGTTCCCTTTTCTCCACACCCTCTCCAGCATTTATTGTTTGTAGATTTTTTGATGATGGCCATTCTGACTGGTGTGAGATGATATCTGATTGTAGTTTTGATTTGCATTTCTCTAGTGATTAATGATGTTGAGCATTCTTCATGTGTTTGTTGGCAATCTCATGTGTTCGTTGGCAATAACATATGATTTTAATCATATAAAAATCTCTGATCATTAGCTCTGGTACTACCTGCTTTTTTCTGTTTAAGTGTCTTCTAATTTCCCCTACATTAATGCATATCTAGCACTGTCCCAGAATATAGTAAATTTCCCAACTCGTCAACATTTAGATACTACTGTTAAAGTTTACTTTTAAATTCTTTAACCAGGATACCCAACTACATACACTGTCTTTATCTTCCTCTTCTCATAGGTACCGTATATCTATTCCTCCCAAAGTCTCAATTTATTTCTAGATCCCCAAAATTTCAGCCCAACTCACCCTTGAAGCACCTTGGCAGTGGAGGGTTCCATCTGCTGTTTGGTTGGCACCATACAGTGTTGCTGCCTTTCATGGTAAAGCCAGGCTTACACTTAAACATCACAGAATCATTTAAGGAAAATGAGCGTCTAAATCCAGATTCCATAATTCCATTTTCAACTTCTGGAATTGGGCATTTGACTACAGGAATACACCGAGGGGGAGGGTTGCTCCAGATGCCAACTCGATTGTCTTTACTGGTGCAATATATTGACTTCTCACCCACGAGGTCAAACAGCTTTTTCCCATTCTGTCCAACATGGCACTTATAAGTAACCACCATTCCATAGTAAAAGTCCTCGCTACTGCTGCTGTAAAAGTCTCCATTGGAGATGGGTCGGGGTGACTCACAAGGAATAGCTTGGGGAGGATGGGGTAGATAGGAAAAGAGAGAAGGCATTTAAATGTTATACCTTCTGGGAATTTTGTCTTAACTCTTGCAAACCAAACTTCCACTTAGCCTACAATTAACCCCTATTATTGAAATTCTGTATCCTCATCTCATAGATGGTTGTAAATGGGAAGTAGCAAGGTAGGAAGATACACGGAACTGGCCTGATACAAACCCACAAAAATATGATCTGATCACCAGTCCTGACCCCCAGAGTACAGATAAACTGTTACAAAAGTCACCTAGGGTGGCATACATTTGGCATGGAATAAAGTTGGCAGTGTGTAATCTTGTGGCATATTTTAGATTTGAGCACTTATTCACTATGAGATAATGTACCATCAAAGGACAGTAAGCAAAGGAATGTGTAATGGGATTGGGGGCATGGAAGAAGATAAACCACAGATCTGTGTCCAGAACTACTCAAGCCAAGTGTAACCCACCTGGGTACTTATTTTGATGTGTAGATGCCCATTTTCCTTTTGGAGGGGTACAAGAGGAATTACCTAGGTGCAATAAAGGGAAAATTCTACTCACATTCACAAAAAGGCATTTCCTTATCCCAGGTTACAATATTGTCTGAGATAATACATGTGGCAGAGGAGTCACCAATGAGTCGATATCTAAAGACAAAGAGATGAGTGATCATCTCCCAGCTGGACATTTTAGGAAAACTTAGTTCTTTTTCCACTGAAAGAATGGCAAAGAATAGAATATCATATATGACAAATAATGGTGACAGATTAAGGACTCATACAAAAGATTCAACAATCTAAAGACAAATGAAACTTGACCTCCTGGTCAGTAACACTGAAGATTTAAAATTGGAAGAAGAATAGCCCAAACTTTTTTCTCTTCTAGGGATCCTCTCTAGTAGGTAATCCTGAAGAGTTGCCTCTGGAGCAGATCAGAGAGGTGATTCTCTTTTTACTTATCTATGGTTAAGGGTGGGTGGCAATTAATCAGCTCTTCTGGAAGATGGGTGATTTCTGGTTGAAACTAGTGTTCTAGTATCCATGTACTCTGGAGATGTCTCCTGGCGACTCACCCTTTATCACAAGAATATGTAATTGTTGACCCAAACACGATACCCCTGGGTGCAAGGACAGAGCCATGGAGGAGTTCTCTAGGACTCACACATGATTTACCTATAAGGGAGAACAAGACAAAACAGGATTTGGGACTGGGATTTGGGGGATGTTTTGTGTTTTACATTAAATTCCAACCGGACTGGACTTGCTGAGTAGTCTACTTATGTTTATTCAAAGAAATTTGGGGCATTTACAAAACTTCTATCTTCCAAAGGATCAGTCAACTCCATAACACTATTTGTTTAATGCATGTAGTCTATGTTTCTGAGCATGGATGCAAACATTATTTGTTGTCAACCATAATTTGTAATCTCTATTTCCCCTTTTTATATTCTGTCAGTTGATGGTAACATCTACCAAGTCTTATGGCTTAAAAAAAAAAAAACAAGAAAAAAAACCTCACAGTCATCATTTCCTATCTGTAACTCATTTCCTCTACCCCCTGCCCTTAATTCAATAGATCACCAAGTTTTCATGACTGGATTCCAGAAATCTCTCTCCAAACCAACAATTTTGCCACCACTATAATCTCTCATTGGATCATCGAGTAATAAAATTTACCTTTCTAATGCTGGTCGCCATTGGTCCAGCACATCTTCTATGCTTCTGCACACATTATCTTTCAGAAGTACAAATGTGGTCATGCCACTCCCCACATTCAAAAACTTACAATGACTTACCATTGTTTATTGGAAAAGAATGCATGGCCCACCACACTTAAACTCCAATCCACTTAATCAACTACTATTCCTCACCATGCACCTTATATTCTAACCACTCTGAATTTTTCTGTTTTCCAGAGACATCATGTTCTTCCATACCTTTATGTGTTGGCATATGCTGTTTCCTCTGTCTGTACTGCCTAGATTTCTCTATTCTCCTACATAGCACTTCTTATCTACTTCTCTATGATATCATAAAATTTTATCTCTATAAATAAAAGAAGTTACACCATAGTACAGTATTTGTTTAAAAACCAGTCTTTACAAATAACATAGGACTTCCTCAACGACAGAGACTAGCAGATTAATTTTTATATCTCTTCCAAGCCCTACCATCTAGCCTAATGCTTCATACCCAGTGGTTACTCAAAAATATTTCTTGAATTGAGTTGGGTGAAAACTAATATGAGGTGAAACTAATATTCCTGTATACTAACTTCTAAGATTACTGTAACACGGTACAGAGACCATAGAACAAGGTCATGAAGATTATAGGATAAACAGGGCTGGCCAGCTGTGTGACTTAACCCCAATACCTGATACTTAATACCCTTAGGAGTAAAAGAAAACATGGAGAACCTAGGACCCCCCTTCATTTGAGATTACTTACTAACTTTCTCATCTTTTATCTTGAAAATAATAGGTTAGTCCATAGAGACATGCTATAGACCCAAAGATTCTTCTATTACTGATTACTCACGTTTACAGATTGGCTGAGCATCTGACCACTTGGAGGTCTCTAGGCAGGTGATAAAGAATGACCTCTTGACATACCCAGGAAGGCATTCATATTCCCAAGTTGTCCCAACAGCAAACTCAGATTGATCACTCTGAATTTTAGGCTTAGCAAAAGGATACCTTGGCAGGAACTTACACTGACCTAGAGACAAAGACCACAGGAATATCAAAACTAAGAGAGGCTAAAATCTCTATTCAGCTTGTTTTGTCACCAGTTACAATGACAACTTTGATCTTTAGACAGTAAACCCAAGATGTCAATATTTTCTGGGTCAAAGAAGATATATCTTGCAGTATGAATGCATATACAGAGAAATAAGCTCGGGAGTTCAAAGACTTTTTAGGATAGACTTCAGAAGAAGAGCTGGAGAAAATCATTTTTTAATAAAATTCCATAAAGACCCTGGAGTTGTTCTATCTTCTTACAACCTCATAAATAAAAACTAAAACCTTATAAGTAAAAAATTTTCTGGAATAGCACAGGAAACAAGTATATCAAGTATATCAGACCTTGAAAGCTCATCATATGTATGATCCTCTAAAATTACTTTAATGAATTAACATTACTATCTTAGTCATTAAACCTTTAGGTCCTAGCAAGAAGAAAATAGGTTTGTTTTTTATTCTTCATTATTTTATTCCCTTAACCTAGTAGAGTAATATACCCCCAAAAGAGTTAATACTTCCTGATGGGTACCAGATAAAAGGAGCCAGTTTTTTCAAGACACTTCTCTGTGACTTAAAATAATTATGATGATGATGATGAAGATGAAACAAACCTTATTCTAGGAGATGGGTAAGAAACTGTAACACCCAGATACTTGAGGATGTACCTGGAAAAGAATTTTTCTAGGTATGAAAGAGAGTTCAAGTTTCAACTCCGGAATGGTGGTATATTTGAATATCAAATTTATAAATCTCCTTTTTCAAACAAATCTGAAACTGATACAGGTGCCAGTCAAAGAACAAACATGGACTAACTGACACAAAGGCAAACACAGAACTCCCAAAGTTGTGGCCAGACCCAGCCTTTTCGTAGCCCAACACTTCTGTTGGAGAAGTCATGGACAGGATCTAAGAATAGCCATTACTGTTGGGACCCAGATCCCACTGTAGGTCTCCTATTTCTTTCCTTAGCTCCTTTGGTTTCCTCCATTAACACCTACAAATGTTTCCAAATGCATACTTTCGCAAAACAGCAAAACTCTATACGGAAAGTCAGGGTTTGACCTCAATGAAGACCAACTTCACGACCCTGCTGTTATTTGTACCAATTCACCCATATCAAATGATTGAACCTGTAATTATCCAATGTGAATAAGAACAATCCTAAATAATTTTCCACAATCTGAAAACCAATTTGAGTTTACAAGATTTAATCAATAGTGATGACATGGACTGAGAAGTAACCAAGATCTTGAAGCAAAAAAAATAGAAGGTGAAAGGAGATAAGAATCATACTTTCTGGATGAGAAACAATGGGAAATTTTTATCTTCAATGAGACTTAGGGACACCTCTCTCTCGGGGAACACCAGCTCTTATTAGTAATGATATTGCCAAAATCCCAGGTCACAGGACAGAATTTCCAGCAATCATGTTCTCTTCCATATCATAAAAGGGAAAGTTAGCCTATGAACCATTAAGCAACATTAATTTTCTTAAGGGTCATTGGACCCTCTTCACATCTTTTTAAAATCAGGAATAAACATCAGTGTAGATCATGACTGGATCTAAAATAGAATATAGTGACAAAACATTGACATACACATCCCTTGAACCATGTTAAAACTAACTAGGCAAAGGACTTTCTAGAGAACAGAAATACTTTTAACTCTTTGTGTCTAAGGGGATTTACCTGGACTGGCTTAGAAATCCATTTGAAATGAATGAAGAACAAATATACAAGATGATCAAAATAACCCTGAAATATAGGTCAGATAGCAGGTAGGAGGAAAAATTATTATTGATAATGAGAATTATTATGATCAAATAACATAACACTGGGTTTCCTGGCTATCTGATCATTTTTGAATGATGGGTGTGCATATGAACCAAGGTACTGTCTTAAGCACAGAATATGCATCAGTGAACATTAGATAAAAGGCTCTCACATTCATGGAATTTATATTCCAATAGAGGGAGAGAGACCATAAATAAATACCAATAAATAAATAGATGGTAGGTAAAGGAAATAAACAGGGTGATGTTTAAAAATGTAATGCACTGGAAAAAGGAGGGGACAGGATGGCATATGACTTCTGTTATGATGGTTAAAGAAGGCTTATGAAGAGGAGACATTTGAGTTATGACTGAAGGATAAGAAGGTGCCAGACAGGTAAAGTTTTGGGTAAAAGCATTTTAGGCAGAAGCCTAACAGCAGGGATGGATTTACTATGCTTTAGGGATAAACGAAAGGCAAGTGTGGCTGGAACTTAGTGATCAGAGTGAAATGGAATCGAGTTAAAAAGCCAAGAAGGAAGGTTTGCACAGGGCTTCTTAGTCCACAGGAGGATGTCCCCGTGTTATTCTGAGTAGGAGTCACTGGAGAGTTCAAGCAAGAGAGTCACATGGCCTGATTTAACTTTTAAAAAAAATAGTCTGGCAGTTGGATGGAGAATGGACTGGACTTTTACTTTCAGAAGTAGGGAGTGCAGTCTGGAAGCTATTATAGTAGCTTAGACCAAAAAAATGAAGCTTGAGCACAAGGAGACAGTGAGAAGTGGGTGACTCTGTTGTACTTAAATGTGGGGCTAAGGGAATGGGTGGATTCAGTAATGGCTTCTAGGCTTTTGACTTGAGCGACTTGGTTGATGGTAATACCGTACTGAGATTCATCAGGCAATAAAGACAGATAAAGGCCTTGATCTCATGGAACTTGTATACTAGTGAGGGAACAAACAAGTAAATAAATAAGAAGGTTTTATATGATGATAGGTGCTCTGTGGAAAATAAAACATGGTTATGTGATAGAGAGTGACCTGGGGTATAGACTACTTCAGGTAAGAGTCAGAGCGTCACAGAAAAGTGTCAGTGGAGCTGAGATCTGAATGTTGAGGAGACAAGTAAGGGATGACCCATAGAAGAGCATTTTAAGAGAGGAACACCTAGTGCATAGCTAAACAAACATGACTCCATTTAAGGAATAGAAAGAAGGCCAGGGTGACTGGAGAAGAGTCAGTGAGGGAGGAGTACAGAGAACTTCAGAGAAGCAGAGGCCTGGAGTTGAGGTTAAGGAGCATGGATTTTGTCCTAACGTGATGGGTAGCCCTTGGCAGGTTTTAACCAGAGGAGAGAAAAAGATCTGATCTCAGATGGAGGTAGATGATTGGAAAATAAGGGAATTCCTACCTGATGATTTTATTTTCTTAGTGTTGGTTAAAGTGAGGCAGTCAGTCAAGGCAAGAGTGAAATTTAAGAGCACAGGAAATTTGAATTGGTTTATGCAAATAGATAAAGGGAGAAAAATGAAAACACTCTGAGAAGGAAATTTGCTCTTTAAGACCCTTGCTTCAGAATTTTCCAGAGTGCTTGTTAAATCTCAGCTTCCTGGGCCACCCCCACCCCAAACATATGAATCTCTGGAAGGTGAGGTGGAACCCAGAAACCCGTATTTTAAAAAGGCACCACGATTCCTCAAAAAATTAACAACAGAACTACCATATGATCCAGCAATTCCACTTCTGGGGATATATACAAAGGCAATGAAAACACTAACTTGAAAAGATAACTACACCCCCATGTTGACAGTGGCATTATTTACAAATGGAAACATAGCCAACTCATGGAAACAGCCTAGGTGTCCATCAATATATGAATGGATAGAGACGTTGTGGATGAATATCTACAATGGAATATTATTCAGCCATTAAAAAAAAACAAGGGAATCCTACCACTTCCAACAATATGGATGGACTTGAAGGCATTATACTAAGTGAAATAAGTCACACAGAGACATACAAATAATGTATGATCTCACTTTTATGTGGAATCTAAAAACAAAAAGACAAAATTAGGAAAAAAGAGAACAGATTTGTGGTTATTGGAGGCAGGGAGTGGGAGGAGAGAGAATTGGAAGAAGGTGGCCAAAAGGTTCAAACTTCCAGTTATAAGAAAAATAAATACTAGTGATGCAATGTCCAACACGATGACTATAGTTAACATGGTTTTATGATACATAGGAAAATTGTTAATAGAGTAGATCCTAAGAGTTCTCATCACAAGGAGAAAATTTTTCTTTTCCTTTTATTGTATCTATATGAGATGATGGACGTTAACTAAACTTACTATGGTAATCTTTCCACAATATATGTAAATCAAACCATCGTGCAAAAGTCAGGAGGGGGCGTGGGTATAGCATGAGCAAAGGACTTTGGGGTGTCAGTCAGGCAAGAAGATGAGCAGTGCATTTGTGATAGGAAACAGTGGGGAATCAGGAGAGGCATGCTTAGGTGAGATCCAATTACCAAAGGCTTGAAAGGCTGAAGACAGATTTTTCTTTTAATTCCACAGACAGTAGGAAGCCCTTTTAGATTTTTGAGCAAGGGAGTGGAATAATGAAAAAGAAATGTTTTTAAATTTTAGTTTTTACCGTTGGAAAAGTTAAAGACTGGTATCAGAATAACCTGTAAGAGAGGAGGTTGTTACAAAGGTAATCATAATGAATATGATTAGAATATTGGGGTAAGAATAGGACAAACAACAGAAGCACATTAGCTGTGACAGTCGACAGAAAGGTAGACCTGATCTTTCGTGCGTCTAGAGTTAAATGACCGAAAGGATGGTCCTGCTCTGGCACTGTAAGGGGATGCTCTGGCATCCTTGTAGGGTACAATGAATTGACAGGGCTGGAAAAGAAGTTGATTTTCAATTGATAATATCCTCTCTGAAACTTAGAAAAAGGAATGGAATGCTGGCAAGAAGTCAGGTGGGGAACTGTGACACACGGAGGTGTTAGAGAATGCTGTGAAAGTGCGTTTGTTCAAAGAGTTAATATGTAGGAGAGAGAGAGATGAAGATAATGGTTTGGGGAAATGTTCAGTTAAGGGTCAGGATAAAGTTGAATGTCAGGAAGCAGACAAAGTGAACTGTGAGAGAACAAACGTATGCACTATCCCTTAACAAGCTGGGAGTGGTCAAGCTTAAATGCTGACTCCATCAAAACAGGTCCAGACAGTCGTCTTATTACTGGCATCTAGTAGTAACATCCAACATCTAACTTTCATTTGCCTAATTTCATCTGATATTCAGGGCAGCCGAGTAAGGGTAGGGCTGCTTATCTCTGTTTCATTTTACCAATGAAGAAACTGAGGCTAGGGAGCGAAATGACTTGCCAAAAGTCACGCAGGTATTGAGGTCTGTATACAGTAAACTTCTTAATAAACTGGGAATCCAATGTACTCTGAAAATTATTTAAACGTTATACCTATCTTATCACCTAGAGACTCCAATCTTAAAAAACTACAATACTTCTTTAAAATTAAGCCAATCTGGAGGAAGAAAATTATAATAAACGTTTAATGACACCTTCTGGAGCCCTTGCCATTTCAGAAGGTAAATAACACAGAGAACTGCAGTTTTTATTCACGTATCAACTTTTCTAAATAACTCCAGATATTTATCGTTTAGAACCACGCCTGGGGATCCGACATTATTCTTATTCTGGGAAGGCAGCAGGAGGCTGTGCTGTTTTACCAGGCAGGAGGGAGTTCAGGGTGCGCAGAAACTCCCGCGCCTAGCGGAGCATGCAACCGAGTCGCATGCACTCAGCACGAGTAGGTTTCGGATACGTGTCCGGGCGTTAGAGCTCGAAGACCCAGAGCACTGAGCACCTGCTGAGTCCCGGGGGCGGGGAGCCCGGAGAGCACAGAGCGGGCACGCCACGCCACAGGCTACACTGGGCAGAGCACATAGTGCGTCTCTGATGCAGCCTGCAATTCTGGTGGTCCCAGCCCAGGAGGAGCGAGCGAGGACATTCAGGACCAAGAGATCTCGGGGTCCCCCAAAGCGAGAGAAGCATGCAAGACTGCCCCGCCTTCTAACTTTTGACTGTCTCCTTCGCATCGCGGCACAGAGCCCGTCCCGGCCCCAGACGCGTCCCTACCTCCGCGCTCCCATTCCCAGCTCACCGAGGACCCCTGGCACGGCAAGAGCCAAGAAAACCCAGAGCTGACCCGCGTCGCCCATGCCAAGGCTGCAGCCCCAGCGGCTGGATGCGTCTCAGACCCGCGAGCCTCCGGCAGCTCCGGGATGACAGGGCTGGAGAAGGGGGCAGCTGCAATCGGGGGAAGGGGGGCCCTTAAGTAGTGTCTGGCACCACGTGCTAGCTTGAGCGCACACCTGCTGGCTGCTGGGGGCGGGACCACGCGGTGAGGGCTGCAGAGGGGGCGAGGGGTTGGCCGGGGGCGGGCGGGCGGAAGAACTCTGATTCAGTCTTTGGCTCAGACTCTACTCGTCAGTGCAGTGGCTTTCCAACGTTTTTGACCACGCCACCCAGTGCATCCACTTCTGTCTCTCTGGAGAACTGAAACAAAATAGTACTGCCTTTACTAATCTACAACGCTCGCTCCCGTTCTATTCTATTCTGTTCTATTCTATTATCATCTCCTTTCCTTTCCTCTCCTCCCCTTTCCTCCCATTCCCTCCCTTCCCCTTCACTCCCCTCCCCTCTCTCTCTTGAAAATTCTGGTTTGGATTCGCTAAATTCATTTCAAAAGTTATTAATGTTTCCAACCCTCCGTTTGAAAACCGTTTATTTACGAAGGAAACTTAGGAACAGCAACCAGCTCTGCTGTTCTTTTCTTTTTATTTTGAAGTAATTATTACAGAAAAGTTGCAAAAATAATACAAAGAATCCCTATACACCCATCACTCAGATTCTCCAAATGTTAACATTTTACTGTATTTTCTTTATCATTCTCCATCTCTATTTCTAGATAAATAGCTATAGTATAGTTATACATAGAGAGATCTAGATATATACACATATACTTTATATGTGTATATAAGCATAATTATATAATTTTTTACTTTGGAACTCTTTGAGAGGAGTTACAAGCATGATACCCCTCCTCTAAATACTTTAGTATGTATTTCCTAAAAACAAGAGCATAGTCTTACACAGTTTCAGTACAATGATCAAAAAGAGGAAATTAACGTATTACATAAGGGACAGATTGTACAGATTTCTCCAATCATCTAATATTCCTTATTATAGCAAACACGTGTGGGCGGGTGGGTGTCCACACGTGCACACGCACGAACACTCCCCCCCCTTTTTTTTTTTTCTGGTCCAGGATCATTCTAGGATCATGCATTGCACTTGATTGTCTTTTCTCATTTAATCTGGTAAAGATCCTAAGTCTTTTCTGTTTTCCTGACCTTGACATTTTTGAAGAGTACA
Source organism: Physeter macrocephalus (assembly GCF_002837175.3). Lineage (NCBI taxonomy): Eukaryota > Metazoa > Chordata > Mammalia > Artiodactyla > Physeteridae > Physeter > Physeter macrocephalus. The sequence continues at coordinate 37,914,978 of NC_041217.1, forward strand.
CAGCAATTATTTTTGTAGAATGACTTTTAAGTCAGTTATCTATTGCATAGGAACAAATTACCCTAAACTTATTAATTTAAAGCAAGAATAAACATGTATTATCTCACACGGTTTCTGGGTGTCAGGAATTTAAAAGCAGCTAAGCAAGGTGGTTCTGGCTTGGGATCTTTGAAGAGGTTGCAGTGCAGACATTGGCCAGAATTGCAGTCATCTGAAAGTTTGACTGGGACTACAGGATCCAAGTCTAAGATGACTCACTGTCATGGTTGTGGACTGGAGGCCGGATATCCTCACCAGGAGGACCTTCCCCTAGGACTATTTGAGTGTCTTGTGACATGGCAGCTGGCTTCCTGTAGAACAAGAGAGAAAGGCAGAAGCCTCAGTGTCATTTAAAACCTATTCTCAGAATTCACACTGTATTACTTCCACAATATCCTGTTGGATACTGTGATGGTTAATTTTATGTCAACTTGACAGGGCTATGAGTGCCCAGATATATGGTCAAAAATTATTCTGAGAGTTTTTGTAAGGGTGTTTTTGGATGAGATTAATTTTGGGGGGTAACTGATATATTTATTTTAATTCTTTACAGTTTTATTGAGATATAGTTGACATATAACATTGTATTAGTTTAAGGTATACAACATAATGATTTGATATATGTACATATTGCAAATGACTAGCGCAGTAAGTTTAGTTAACATCCATCTCCTCACATAGTTACAAATTTTTTCTTATAATAACTTTTAAGATCTATTCTCTCAGCAACTTTCAAATATACAATACAGTATTGTTAACTATAGTCATCCTGCTGTACATTGTATACCCAGAACTTAGTTATCTTATAACTGGAATTTTGTGCCTTTTAATCACCTTCACCCATTTCCCCTGATTCCCACCCTCCACCTCTGGCAACCACCAGTTTGTTCTGTTTTAATGAGTTCAGTTTTTTTAGATTCCACATATAAATGAGATCATACAGTATTTGTCTCTCCCTGCTTGACTTGTTTCACTTAGTATAACGCCTTCAAAGTTCATCCATGGTATCAAAAATGGCAAGATTCATTAATTGCTGGATTATATAGAAGTTCTATTTTTCATTTTTTGAGGAACTACTCTTTTCCATAGTAGGTGCACCAGTTTATAATTTATATGAGTTCCTTTTTATCCACATCCTCTCCAATATTTGTTTTCCCTTATCTTTTTGATAATAGCCATTCTAACAGGTGTGAGGTGATACCTCATTTTGGTTTTGGTTTGCATTTCTTTGACAATTAATGATATTGAGCATTTTTTCATGTTTGCTATGCAGAAGCTTTTTAGTTTGATGTAGTCATAGTTGTTTATTTTTGCTTACGTTGCCTTTGCTTTTGCTGTTAAATTTTAAAAAAATTGCCAAGACCAATGTCAAGGAGCTTAGCCACTATGCTTTCTTCCAGGAATTTAATGGTTTCAGGTCTTATGTTCACATCTTTAATCCATTTTGAGTTGATTTTTGTGTATGGTGTAAGATAGGGGTTCAGTTGCATTCTTTTGCATGTGGCTGCTCAGTTTTACCAACACCTTTTATTGAAGAGACTGTCCTCTCCCCATTGTATATTCTTGGCTCATTTGTTGTAAATTAATTAAGCATATATGTGTGGGTATATTTCTGAGTGCTCTACTCTATTCCATTAATCTATGTGTTTGTTTTTATGCAAATACCATACTGTTTTGATTTTTATAGCTTTGTAATATAGTTCATAGGAGATACTATAAAATATGTATGTTGGTCTCTGCCCCCTGTTCCTGGCACAGACCTCCTAAAACCCTTGAAATTGTCTAACTGTTAAGAGTACTAGGAGGATCTCTTGTTCTGATATTTGTCTTTGACCCCATCCCTGACACAGGGCTCATAAAACCCTTGTAAATTCCCATGATAAGAGCACGAGGAACATCTTTTATTCCCTTGAGGTGGCTCTGGGTGGGCTCCGGTTTGAGGCTGGTCACAAGAAAGACCAAGCCATGATTAGAAGCTTGAAAGTTTTGCCTCCCCTCCACATCCTCCAGAGAGGATGGACATGGAGTTAATAATTGACCATAGCCACATGAGGAAGCCTTCATAAAATCCCAATAGCATGGCCTTAGAGAGCTTCCAGGCTGGTGAACATATCCACACCAGGAGGGTGACACACTCCAACTCCATGTGGACAGAAGCTCCTGCACTTGGGACCCTCCCAGACCTTGCCCTATGTATCTCTTCATCTGGCTGTTTATCTGTATCTTCTATTATATCCTTTAATAAGCTGGTAAATGTAAGGAAGTGTTTCCCTGAGTTTTGTGAGCTGCTCTAGCAAACTGATCAGACTCAAGGAGGGGACCTTTGTAACCTCCAATCTATAGTCAGTTGGTCACGGTCACAGGAAATAAACTGGGCTTCTGACTGTCATCTGAATTGGGGTGAGGGGGCAGTTTTGTGGGACTGAGACCCTAACCTGTGAGATCTAATGCAATCTCTGTGTAGGTAGTGTCAGAATTGTAGTGTAGGACCTCAGCAGGTGTTGCAGAGAATTGCTTGATGTGAGGAAAATCCTCCACACATTTGGTCACCAGAAGTGTCAGAAGGTGTGTTCTATTAAAAGTAAAGGAGACACACAGGAAAGAAAAACATAGTGGGGAAGAACTGGGGTTTTCCCTACACAAGAAAGAAAAAAGCTGAATTTTCTCTTTATAGTTTGAAATTAGGAAGTGTGATGCCTCCAGCTTTGTTTTACTTTCTCAAGATTGCTTTGGCTATTAGGGGTATTTTGTGGCTTCCTACGAATTTTAGGATTATTTTTTCTATTTATGTTGAAACTACCATTGGAATTTTAATTAGGATTGCATTGAATCTGTGGATCACTTTTGGTAGTATGGATAGTGTAGCAATATTAAGTCTTCTAATTCATGAGCACAGAATATCTTTGCATTTATGTGTGTCTTGTATAGTTATTTTTCATTTTACTTTATTCTATTTTATTTTTATTGAAGTATAGTTGATTTACAATATTATATTAGTTTCAGGTGTATGGCATAGTGATTCAATATTTTTATAGATTATATTCCATTTAAAGTTATTATAAAATAATGGCTACATTCTCCTGTTCTATACAATATAGCCTCATTGGTTATTTATTTTGTACATGATCGTTTGTGTCTCTTAATCCCATACCCCTCTTTCACCCCTCCCCCCACCCTCTCCCCACGGGTAACCACTAGTTTGTTCTGTATATGTATGAGTCTGTTTCTGTTTTGTTATATACGTTAGTTTCATTTTTTAGATTCCACAAATAAGTGATAACATAGAGTAATTGTCTTTCTCTGTGTGACTTATTTCACTAAGCATAATACCCCCTAGGTCCATCCACATTGCTGCAAATGACTGAATTTCATTCTTCTTATGGTTGAGTAATATTCCATTGCATATTACTCAGCTTCTTTATCCATTCATTGGGCTTTTTTTCTTAGAAAATCAGTTTATTGCAAATCCATATGCTTTCTGCAAGAAATGCATTATAAAGACAAAGATAGGTAAAATAATTGAAAAGTTATAACATGCAAACAGTAACCACAAGAAAACTGGCATGTCTACGTTAATATCAGACAAAGTAGATTTCAAGGCAAAGAATTTTACAAGAGCATAAGAGGGACAATACATAATATTAAAAGAAACAATCATCAGGAAAACAAACATTCTAAATGTGCATGCCTTTAATGAAAAGCACAAAAGTGAAAACAAAGAACACAATACCAAACGACTGCTAAATAACCCAACTGCAATGAATTTATTTGTTTTTTTAGCACACATGTACCACTTGCCAATATAAACCACATGTTGATCCATAAAGTAAGTCTCAAAAAAGTCAAATAATTGATACCTTATAAAATATATTCTCTGATCACAATGAAATTAAACTGGAAATCAATAAATATAGATACACAGAAAATCCCCAAATGTCTAGATACCTATAAAAAATACTTATAAATAACCTGTGTCAAAGAAAAAAATCTCAAGAGAAATTTAAAATTTTCAAACTGAACGATAATAAAAGCATAATATACAGAAATTTGTAGGATGGAACTAGAGCAGCATGTAGAGAGAAATTTATGGCATTAAATGTTGGAAATGATATCCATTAATCTGTTGATGGGCACTTCCATATCTTGGCTATTGTAAATAATGCTGCTATGAACATTGGGGCGCATGTATCTTTTTGAATTAGTGTGTTCATTTTCTTCACATTGATACCCAACAGTGGAATTGCTAGATCATATGGCAATTCTATTTTTAGTTTGTTGAGGAATCTCCATACTGTTTTTCACAGAGGCTGCACCAATTTACAATCTCAACAGTTTACTAGGGTTCCCTTTCCTCCACATAATTGCCAACCTTTGTTACTTGTAGACCTTTTGATGGGTGTGAGGTGATTTCTCATTGTGGTTTTGATGTGCATTTATCTGATGATTAGTGATGTTGAGCATCTTATCATGTGCCTGTTGGCCATCTGTACATCTTCTTGGGCAAAATGTCTATTCAGGTCTTCTGCCCATTTTTTGATTGTTTTTTTTTTTTAATATCATGTTGTATAAGTTTATATATTTTGGATATTAACTTCTTATTGGTCATATCATTTGCAAATTTTTTTTCCCATTCAGTAGGCTGTCCTTTCAATTTTGCTGTGCAAAAGGTTTAATTAGGTCTCATTTGTTTATTTATGCTTTTATTTCTTTTGTCTTAGGAGACAGATCCAAAAACAATATCACTCCACTTTATGTCATAGAGTGTTCTGCCTATGTTTTCTTCTAGTTTTATGGTTTTAGGTCTTACATTTAGGTCTTTAACCCACTTTGAGTTTATTTCGTGTATGGGATCAGGAAATGTTCTAGTCTCATTGTTTTATAGGTAGCTGTCCAATTTTCCCAACACACTTATTGAAAAGACTGTCTTTTCCCCATTGTATATTCTTGCTTCCTTTGTTGTAGATTAATTGACCATATGTGTGTGGGTTTATTTTTGGACTCTGTATTCTATTCCACTGACCTATGTGTCTGTTTTAGTGCCAGTACCATGCAGTTTTGATTACTGTAGCTTTTTAGTATAGTCTGAAGTCAGGGAGCATGAGACCTCCAGCTTTGTTCTTTTTTCTCAAGATTTGGCATATAATTTTTTTTAAGATTTTTTTCTAGTTCTGTGAAAAATGTCATGGGTATTTTGATAAGGATTACATTCAATCTGTAGATTACTCTGGGTAGCATGGACATTTTAACAATATTAATTTTTTAAATCCAAGAACATGGGACATCTTTCCATTTCCTTGTATCATTTTCAAATTTCTTCATGAATGTTTTATAGTTCTTAGAGTATGGGTCTTCCTCCTCCTTTGTTAAGATTATTCCTGGCTATTTTATTCTTTTTCTTGCAATTGTAAATGGGATTGTTTCTTTATTTTTTCTGATAGTTCATTATTAGTATATAGAAAAGCAACAAATTGCTGTATATAAATCTTGTATTCTGAAACTCTACCAAATTCATTTATTAGCGCTAATAGTTTTTGGTGGAGATGTTAGAGTTTTCTATATAAAGTATCATGTCATCTGCAAATAGTGACAGTTTTACTTTTTCCCTTCCAATTTGGATGTCTTTTATTTCTTTTTCTTGTCTGATTGCTGTAACTGTTGCTAAACAAATACTATGTTAAATAGAAGTGGCAAGAGTGGGCATCTTTATCTTGTTCCCGATTTTAGAGGAAAAACTTTCAATTTCACAATTGAGTATGAAGTTAGCTGTGGGTTTGCCATAAATGGCCTTTATTATGTTGAAATTTATACCAACATATATGAGATATATACCTCTATACCAACTTTGATGAGCGTTTTTGTCATGAATGGAAGTTAAATTTTGTCAGATGCTTTTTCTGCATCTATTGTGGTGATAATGTGGTTATTCTTCCTTGTGTTAATGTGGTGTATCACATTGACTGATTTATGAATATTGAAGCATCCTTGGATCCCTGAAATAAATCCCACTTGATAATGGTGTATGATCCTTTTTATATATTGTTGAATTCGGTCTGCTAATATTTTGCTGAGATTTTTGCATCTATATTCATCACAGATATTGCCTGTAATTTTCTTTTTTGTGGTGTCTTTGTCTGATTTTGGTATCAGGGTCATGGTGACCTCATAGAATGAGCTTGGGAGTGCCCTGTACTCTGCAATTTTTTGGAATAGTTTGAGGAGGGTAGGTATATATATATATTTGGTAGCATTCCCCTGTGAAGCTGTCTGCTGGAAGTTATTTTAAATTACAAATTCAATTTCACCACTAGTGATTGGCATGTTCAGACTGTCTGTTTCTTCCTGATTCAATTTTGGAATGTTGTATGTTTCTAAAAATTTGTCAACTTCTAGGTTGTCCAATTTGTTGGCATATAACTCTTTGTAGTATTCTCTTATGATATTTGTATCTCTGTGATATTGGTTGTTATATCTCTGCTTTCATTTCTTATTTTATTTATTTGGGTCCTCTCTCTATTTTCCTTATGAGCCTGGCTAAAGGCCTATCAATTTTTTTTTATCTTTTCAAAAAACAGTTATTGGTTTCAATGATCTTTTCTATTTTTTTTGTCTCTCTTTTATTTATTTCCTCTCTGATATTTATTATTGCCTTCCTTCTGCTGACTTTGGGCTGTGTTTGTTCTTTTTCTATTTCATTGAGGTGTAGGTTAGATTGTTTATTTGAGATCTTTCTTCTTGATATAGGCATTTATCACTATGAACTTCCCTCTCAGAACTGCATTTACTACATCCTATAAGTTTTGGTATTTTTATTTCCATTTTCATTTGTCTCAAGATATTTTTTAATTTCCATTTTGATTTTTTCTTTGACCCACTGGTTGTTCAGTAGCACGTTTAATTTCCACATACCTATGGAATTTTCAGTTTTTCTTCTTGTAATTGATTTCTGGTTTCATGTCTTTGTGGTCAGAAAAGATGTTTGATATCAATTCAATCTTCTTAAGTTTATTAACTTGTTCTTGGCCTACATATGATCTATCCTGGGAGATGTTCCATCTTCAGAAGAAAGTGTATTCTGCTGCTGTTACATGAAATGTAATATAAATTTCCATTGAGTCCATCAGGCCTAACGTCGTTTAAGTATAATGTTTCTTTGCTGATTTTCTGTCTGGATGATTTATACACTGCTGAAAGTGCAGTTTTGAAATACCCTACCATTACTGTATTGTTTGTTTCTCCCTTCAGCTCTGTTAATCTTTGTTTTATATATTCTGATGCTCCTATGTTAGGGACATAAATATTTACAAATATTATGTTCTCTTGTTGGATTGACCTCTTTATCATTATATATTGACCATCTGTCTCTTTTTACAATCTCTGACTAAAAATGTATTTTGTCTAATATAAGTATAGCTACCCCTGCTTTCTTTTAGTTTCCATTTGCATGGAATATATTTTTTCATTCATTTCCTTCACTGTGTATGTGCCCTTAAAGCTGGTATGAGTCTCTTGTAGGCAGCATAGAGTTGGCTCTTTTTTCTTTTTTTTTTTCCCATTCAGACACTCTATGTCTTTTGATTGAAGAATTTAGTCAATTTACATTTAAAGTAATTATTGTTAAGTATGGACTTACTATTGTCATTTTAATTATTTTCTGACTGTTTTGTAATTCCTTTGTGCCTTTCTTCTCTGTATCTCTTCCTTTGTGATTTGATGGCTTTCTGTAGTTTTATGCTTTGATTTCTTTCTCTTTACCTTTTGTACATCTGTTATAGGTGTTTGTGCTGTGGTTACCACAAGGCTTGTATAAAACATCTTGTACTTATAATAGTCTATTTTAAACTCATAACAGTTTAAGATTGAGCACGTCCTAAGGCTCTATATTTTCACACTCTCCCACCCATATGTTTTGTTTTTGATATCACAGTTCACATCTTTTTTATATCCATTAACAAATTATTGTAGTTACAGTTATTTATACTACTTTTATCTTTTAATCTTCATACTAGATTTATAAGTTATTTATCCACCACCATTACAACATTAGAGTATTCTGAATTTAATTATATATTTATCTTTTCCAGTGAGATTGATACTTTTATATGTTTTTCTGTTACTAATTTGCACCCTTTTATTTCAGGTTGGGAAAGTCCCTTTAACGTTTCTTATAAGGTTGTTCTTGCGGTGATGAATTTCTTCCATTTTTACTTATCTGGAAAACTTTTCATTTCTCCTTAAATTCTCAAGGACAACTTTGATGGACACCATATTCTTGATCAGCCATTGAATACATCATGCCACTCCTTTCTGGCCTGCAAACTTTCTGTTGAAAAATCTGCTGCTAGTCTTATGAGGGTTCCCTTATACATAATACATTGCTTTTCTCTTTCTGCTTTTAAGTGTTTCTCCTTTTCTTTAACTTTTGACCATTCAGTTATGATGTATTTTGGTATAAGTCTCTTTGGATTAATCTAACTGGAACTCTCTGGGATCCCTGGATCTGGATGTCTGTTTTCTTCCCGAGGTTAGGGAAGTTTTCCGCTATCATTTCTTTGAATAAGCTTTCTGTCTCTTTCTCGACTTTTTCCTTTCTGGGACCCCTATCATGTGAATATTGATCCACTTGATGGTGTTCCACAAATCCCTTAATTTTTCTTCGTTCTTTCCCATTCTTTTTTCTCTTTACTCATTGCATGAATTGCTTTTAGTTCACTGATCCTTTCTTCTGCTTGATCTAGCCTGATGTTGAACCACTCGGTTGAATTTTTCATATCAGTTATTGTATTCTTCAGCTCTGTGATTTTTGTTTTGTTCTTTCATATATTTTCTGTTTCTTTGCTGAGATTCTCACTTTGTTCATGCATTGTTCTCCTGATCTCAGCAAGCATCTTTATGATCATTATTTTTAACTCTTTTCCAGGTAAATCACTTACCTCCCTTTCATTAAGGTCTGTTTCTGGAGTTTTATCTTATTCTTTTTTTTTTTTTTTTTTGTGGTATGCGGGCCTCCCTCTGTTGTGGCCTCTCCCGTTGCGGAGCACAGGCTCCGGACGCGCAGGCCCAGCGGCCATGGCTCACGGGCCCAGCCGCTCCGCGGCCTGTGGGATCCTCCCGGACCGGGGCGCGAACCCGGTTCCCCTGCATCGGCAGGCGGACGCGCAACCACTGCGCCACCAGGGAAGCCCTATCTTATTCTTTTGTTTATAACATATTCCTGTTCCTTCACCTTCTTTATTCTCTCTGTTGATTTCTGTGTATTAGAGAAAACAGGTACCTCTTCCAGTCTTGACAGAGTGATTTTATGTAGAAAATGAATCATATTGTTCACACCAGCCTTAGCTCTTAGTTGTTTCTCAAACTTTTTTGCCCAAGCCACCTCTTTGTTCTCAGAAGCTCCCAATAGATGTGGGTGTGTCAAGATCTGTCAGTGTCCCAAAGGGAAGGATCTCAGTCAGCACATAGAAGCATGCTGATTGGAAGCTTGAACCTCAGGAAGCAGCTGTTAAAGTGTGTATGTAGACCTCTTTCAAGGAAAGACTGGGAGCTGGGCATTTCTGTCTGCTCCCCCTGCACTGAGCCCTGGGGAGATAGCTGGTTAAGAACTGTTTCTTTGTTTGCTACAGTCTGTGGTAACATGAACACAAGCCCTGCTTTCCACCAGAAGCAGGTGATAAAAGGTCACTGGGTGGCATCCACAAAAGCCAGGGTGACAGACATGTGTTCAAACTCATTCCAGGTAGACACTGGTAACCTGGAGCAAGCCAGAGGGAGAACATGGAGATGACACTTGCTAACGTCCCTGGTCTCCAGGGAGGATCACAGTCTGCTAGATGTCTGCTAAATTAGAAGCCTGACACTTGGGCAGCACATTTTAAAGCAGGCAAATAGACCTCTTTCAGGGAAAGACTAGGAGATGGCCATTTCTGTCTGCTCCTTGTGGACTAAGCCTGGAGGGTTGGGGTAGGGATAGCTGATTAAGAAATATTTCTTTGTTCATTACAATCCTGTGGAACTGGACCTCAAGCAGTGCTGGCCACCAGAACCAGGCTATCCAAGGGGTACACCCCCTGGATGGCAGTCGCAAAAGCCAGGATGTCAGATGTGTACATAAGCTCTTTCCAGGGCGACACCAGCAACCTGGTGCTGGCCACGGGGAGAACATGAAGATAGTGCCTGCAAGTGTCCCCGGTCTCTGGAAAGGATTGCAATCCACCTCAAGATATGTGTTAAAATAGAAGCTTGACCTTCAGGCTATATCTTTTAAGATATGGAAATAGGCCTCTTTCAGAGAAAGAGAGGGAATGGGTGTTTTGGCATGTCCATGGGAGGAGGTAAGTTCAGGAGCCTCCCAGGTCACCATATTGGACTGGAATCCTTAAAATTAACATGTAATATCAGTAGACTAAGTAAAGCACATTGTCCTGCTTAATTTGCCTTATCCAATCAGTTAAAGGTCTGAATAGAAGAAAAGGATGACCATTCCTTGAGTAAGAGAGAATTCCTCCTGTGTGACTACCCTCAGACTGGGACATTGGCTTTTTTGTTGCCTTCAGACTCGAACTGAAAATCAGCTCTTCCAGAGGTTCAAGCCTGCTGGCCTTTGGACTAGAGCTACACTGTTGGCTCTCGTGGGTCTCTAGCTTGCCAACTCACCTTGCAGATCTTGGGGATTATGAGCCTCCATAATTGTGTGAGCCAGTTATTTACTATAAATCTCTGTTTCTGCCTCTGTCTCTCTTTCTTTGTCACTTTTTCTGTCTCTGTCTCTCTCTCTCTCTCTGTGTGTATGAGTCTCTGTGTCTCTGTCTCTATATCTGTTTCTCTGTAGAGAAGCTTGACTAATACAGACACACAGATCAGCCCATTTCAGTGTGAGAAGGTATTATACATGGATGAGAATAACAGGAAGCAGGGATCATTCAGAGCCATCCTGGAGGCTGGACAGCACTTGCCTCAATTTGGTTTTGTCTGATGTTTCTTCATCAGATTAGATTCTGATTATGCATTTTTTTCTGGAACATCACAGAAGGGATATTATGTCCTTTTCAGTACATTATATCAGGAGGCATATATTATCTATTTGTCTTGTTACTGATGGTGTTAATTTTGATCACTTAAAGTGGTGTCTGCTCAGTTGTTCTAGTGTAAAGTTAATATTTTCCGTTTGTAATTAATAAGCATTTTATGAAGAGATTCTTTAAAACTATGTAGATATCTCATTTTTCATCAAACTTTCACCCACTAATTTTAGTTTTAGTATTTTTATGATTCTTGCCTGAATCGATTATTACCATGATGGTTGCCAAACTATTTTTTTCTCATTCAGTCATTACTTCTATATTTATTGTTGACATTCTATTATAAAGAAAAGATTTCCCTTCTCTCCCATTTATTTATTCATTTATTTATATCAACACAGACTCAATATCTATATCAATATAGATTTCATTTATTTAATGGGTCGTAATCTATTACTATCATTATTTATTTTGATTGCCCTTGATATGGCTGGTGGGAGCCCTCAAGGTAGCTCCTGTGTCATTTTGACTGGTTGTCCTCATTCTTTGAACATTTCTTTTCTGGCAAAACAAGATGTCCCAGGCTCACTTTGTGTTTTTCCAGACCCAGCACTAGAACTTGCCATTTCTCCAAAGGATTCTGGTTCCTTTAGTAGAGAAAGGTATTTGAAAACCAAGATCTGGATACTAAGTGTGTTCATTGCCATTGGAGTAACATTGCTTTTAGACTCTCTCAGAAAGCAGAGCTGGGAAATATATGTTTGTATATATATCCCTATACCTATTTAAATCTATTTCTATTCATATTTATGTCTAAGTCATGAATTCATATCAGTTCTTCAAACTCAAGGCCAATACCATGGATGTTATTTTAACCTTCCCTCTTTCCTTATTTGTAACTCCCTTTCCAGCAGTGAGATACCTAGTCCCCATTATCCACAATCTATTAATTTATTTACTCAGTCCTAGAATACATAGAAAGAAGTTTTGGAATTGCTAATCCTATACCATGGTGGAAATCAAACCTATTAGTTTAAAATTTTTTTGTTTTGCCTTTAGCCTGAGAGCATAAAAATAACATTGCTTTGTCCAAAATTTGCTTAGATTAATTACCTCCTCCCTGCAGTGTGGGTATGTTATACAGATAGATGTATTTGTTTTTCTTTGTATTCCATTTTAGTTTTATCCACATCCTTTTTTATTTTTATATCAGTAAACATTAATATAGTTTCAAATGTCAGAACTATATAAAAAGATATGATCAGTGACATGTTCCTTTTGCCCAACACTTCTACTTTGTCTTCTTCCTTTCCACCCACTTTTTATGGCTACCCAATTTCAGTAGTTTCTGGCTTATCTATCTTTTAAATTTTGCCCAAATGAGCAGACCACGTATGTCTTCTTATCTATCTTTATTACATTAAAAAATCATAGTTTAGGCACTTTTCCCCCACTTAAGAGATATGCTGGAATTCATAAGTTCAGAGGTATTCCTTATTCTTTTATAGCTTATAGGACCTCATGTAGATAACCATAGTTTATTCAAGCATTTTCCTATATATGAGCATTTAGGTTGTATTTAATGTTTTGCAATTCTGTATAATGCTATAAAAAATAACTTTGTACGTATTTATTTTTCTACTATTGGAAGTTTATCTTCAGTGCAAATTCCTCGAAGTGGGAATCTTGGTTTAAAAAGTAAACAAATATTTTGTTTTGTTAGATATTGCCAAATTCTCTCAAGAAGAGTTGTATCAATTTACATTTCTACCTGGGTTGCATAAGAGCACTCTATTTCCCCACAGTCTCATTAAACAAATATGTTGTCATCATAGTTTTTAATTTTAGCTGAACTAATAGGTGAGAAATTGTATCTCAGTGTACTCTGAATTTGCATTTCTCTTATTATGAGTGAGTATGAACATATCTTGATAGGTTTAATAGCAATTTTAATTTTTTGTTCTTTTGTGAATTCTCTGTTCATGCTTTTGTCCACTTTTCTATCAGTTTTTGCAGATATTTTCTCCCAGTTAGTCAGTTATATTTTGACTATTTATTTTTTTAAGGTTGAATGGGGTGAAACTTCAGGCTAACATGGATTCATTCTTCAGCCCTTGTAGGATAAGATGGATTTTCATCCTTGAGAAAACCAGTAGCCATACTCCTCAGCCTACAAGTCTCCATCCTGTCTCTGGAAATGGCACAGGGAACTCTGAAAACTTCATTGAATTCTAGGCTGGTGAAGCATTTATTCTTGTTCATTCTTTTGAGGGTTTTTATCATGCCCTATTTCAAGGCAGTGTGATCTTAAGCAATTACCTTGTCTTCTTTCTCCATCTCACTTGGGGTGGGGTAGGGGAAAGCTCAGGTGTATACATTTGACTTATTCATGCTCTTCAGCATCATTGGTCCCTGAAAGACCCCTCTCTGGTTTTATTTAATTGATTATTCCCTGTATTAATCAGAATAGGCTAGGACTATGCTGTCATAACAAACACCCCCAAATCCCAGAATTTTAAAACAGCAAAAGTATATCTTTCACTAAAACTACCTGTCCAATGCCTGTTAGTGGGTTAGGAGCTGGAGGAGTGCTCAGCTCCTTGTATTCACTCAGAGATCCAGGCTGATGGAAGTTTCTTCTCAATGTGTGCTTTCATAATTATTTGCAGTAGGGGACTAGAGCACTGGATGATCTCCCACCAGAAATTAAATGCTCTGGTCTAGAACTGGCACACATGAATTCCACCTACAACTCTTAAGACAGAACTAACCCCATGACATTGTCCAAGTAAAGGGTGAAGGGGGGCAGGGAAGTGCTATCCTCCCATACATTTAGGAGGAAAGGAGAATTACCTATAGGTGAGCCTCAGAAGACTCAGTGACATTTGCTTTTATTTCCCTTCTTCACTCTCATGCTTCTTCTTCCTCTCCATAAATAACCATTCTAATGTGTTTGATGTGTATCCTTTTATTTGCATATGTTCTTGCAAAATATATAGTTTATGGGTATCTGCTTTTAATTTACATAGATGCTATCATCCTATAGGCCTTGTTCTATTTCTTTTCTTCAATCAACACTATGTTTTTAATATCCATCTATTTTGCTAAATGTGCATCTAATCTGTTACTTCTGACTGCTACATGTGCCACATTTCACTTACCTACTCCCTGTGATGTTGGGAACCTAAATTGTCTTTAACTCTCTGCTATTACGATGCTATTAGGAACATCCTTATATATGTACCATACGGAATTATAAAAGAATTTCATTGGGAAATTTACCTTGGGTGTGCAAGTGATGTGTGTTTATGTTGGTTTTGCCTAGTAAACATTTTTTTTTACTTTTATCAAAAGTTGATCAATCTTTTCTTTTATTGTATCTGGATTATGAGCCATAGTGAGAAAGCTTTATGTACAATACACCCAGGTTATAAAGTAATTCATCCATGTGTTCTTGCACTTGTATCATTTTCTTGATTTTACAGGTAAATCCATGATACATTTGGTGTTTACTCTTGTGCTCATTCCTGGATTTCCAAAGTATATTCTTTTGCAAATAAACACTTCTCACCAACACCAAAACCCAAGTTCTCAGCAGGTAAGCATGCTGAGTGTCTAGTGTTTTGCAGTGATTCTATTTAAACCTTTGGCAGAAAAAAAAATCACTTCTTCCTGCTCCAAACCCTCCAATAATTTCCTGTCTCATTCAAAGTAAAAACTATATGGCCCTATATGATCTGGTTCCCTTTAACCTCTTTGAGTACATCTTCTGCTAACTTCCTTTTCTTTCCCCCCTCTGATCGCAAAGACTTCTGCTGTTCTAGAATAGACCCTTCATGCTCTAACTAAGGTCCTTTGACCACAGAAGGTCTTGTGTGCTCTGCCCAGAAGACTCTTCTCCTGAATATCCCAATGGCCAGCTCCCTCATTCTTTCTAGTCTTACTCTAAGACACCTTCTCAGTCTGGTCTTCCCTGGATAGCCTATCTCACTTTTTACCTATTTTCCATTCATATTCCCTTTGATTTATTTTTTTTCTCCTTAGTACTTAACCCTATTAAATGCTTTATATATTTTACAATGATCTTGTTTATCTGTGTGTATAATGTAAGACCCATGACGGCAGGATTTTTTTTTTGTCTCTTTGTTTATCCATGACCAAACCCCCTAGTTCCAAGAATATTGTCTGGTACATAGTGGACACTCAATAGAAATTCATTGAATTTAAAAAATATATGAATCCAATGGAGGAATGAGGATGCTGCACAGGGTTTTCCTCCTGTACTGCACTTAAGACACTAGGTATGCATTGGGAGGATTTTCTAATTATCATTAATTAATTATTATTAATTTAAAAAATCCAGAATACGTATGTTTTTGCCTGTGAGGCCAATTTAAAAAATCTAAATGGAACTGAAACTGTAACAGTGAATTATAGGCATTCACAAAAGGCAGGTTCCCTGAGAGCAAATGTCAAGTTTTACTGCAATCAAGGGACTAAGGTTTGCGTGTAGGGATTTGCAAAAGGTAGGTAATTTGATCTAATATATTTTTTTAATGTTTAATTATTTATTTGGCTGCAATGGGTCTCAGTTGCGGCATGCGGGATTTTCACTGTGGCATGCTGGATCTTTTGTTGTAGCGTGTTTTCCTCTCTAGTTGTGGCACACAGGCTCCAGAGAGTGTGGGCTCAGTAGTTGCAGCGCACGGGCTTAGTTGCCCCGCGGCATGTGGGATCTTAATTCCCTGACCAGGGATCAAACCCACGTCCCCTGCATGGAAGGCTGATTCTTAACCACTGGACCACCAGGGAAGTCCCCATCTAAAATTCTTGAATTAAGCTGAGTAACCTAAAAGGGAGCTATTGTGATCCTCCAGCTTCTGACTGAAGGAAACACATCAATCAAAGTATTTAATAAAATTTAAGTCATATTTTTTTTAAAAACCCTCTTAAATAAATCAGAATTGAGAGGAACTCCCTTAGCCTGATAAAGATATTTGCAAAAAACCTACAGTTAATACCATCTTTTATGGTGAACTATTAGAAGCATCCCATTTTAAATCCAAAGAAGACAAGATGCTTACTACGTTTAGAAAAATATGTGAAGAATCTTTATGAAGAAAATTATAGAATGTTATTCAGAGAAGTTGAATATGCCCTAAATAAGTGGATAAGTAAGCCCATCCATGGGTAGGAAAACTTGATAAAGAAAATATATCAGCTCTCTACACACTGATCTATAGATTAAATGCAATTATAGTCAAAATTTAACAACAGTTTTCAAGGAATTTGGTAATGTAATTCTAAAATATATAAGAAAAGCAAAATGACAGAAACAGTTAATGTGGCACTTGGTGAAACTTGTTCTATTAGGTATCAAGACATAAATTCTTAATATTTAGGACAGTGTGGTATTTATAAATACACAGACAAATTAATGAGAAAAAAAGAAAAAGACGTCATATATAGAAGAGAGCTATATGACACAGGTGGCACTGTAGATCACTGGTGAAAGATGGGACTGTTCAATAAATACTGTAAGGACAGTCAGTTACACATAATGAAATAATGAAATTGAATCCCAACCTCACAGACGAAATCTATCCCAAATGGATAAAGCCTTTAGTGTAAAAGACATTAAAACATTTAAAAGAAAATATTTGGCAGTATTTTTATGGCCTTGGGGTAAAGAAGTATTTCTTATAATAAACATACAAATGAAAACCCTAAAGGAAAAGATTGATGAATTCAACTATATTAAAATTAAGAATTTTGTTCATTAAAAGACAGTATTAAGAGTAAAATAATATAAACTACATAAGACATTTACAACACATATAACTAAAATTAAGATTATTATGCAGAATATGTAAAGAACTCCTACATATCAATCATAAAAAAGTCCCAATAAAAAATGGACAAAAGAACAAATTTCTACTTTCCATTATATTATGTCCTAGGTAAATTAGACAAATCATTCTACTGAAAACAATTCTAAGTGCTAGAGTTTGTGTGTGTGTGTGTGTGTGTGTGTGTGTGTATGTATGGATATGGATCTATTTATCTATTTAGATATCCATATAAGTATATGTAATCAGAATATGTGAGCAAAATTATCAGGGCAAAATAAAAGAGAAAGAGGGAAGCCAGTTAGGTATTTTGCTGGGTGTGGGAGAATTTGAGCTTTGATTCTGAAAGTTTCTTGAACCACGGAGAAGAGAAATCAAGGCTCACAAGAATGACTAAAATAACAAAATCAGATAACAAAAGTGTTTTAAAAATATGGAGAAATCAGAACTCTCTTACACCGCTGGTGGGAATATAAAATTGTTCAGGTTATTTGGAAAACAGCTTGGGAATTTCTCAACTGATTAAGCCCAGCAATTCCACTCCTTGGTAAATACCCTAGAGAATGAAAACATGTGTTCATAATAAAACTTGTAAACAAATGTTTATAGTAGCATTATTCTTAATAGCCAAAAGGTGGGAATAATCCAAATGTCAATCAACTGATGAATGGATAAGCAACCCACACAATGGAATATTATTCTGCCATAAAAAGAATGAAGTACTGATACATGTTACAAGTTGGATGAACCTTGAAAACATGCTAAGCAAAAGAAGCCAGTCACAAAATTTCACACATTATATGATCCATTCATATGAAAATCCACAATAGGGAAATCTATTGGGTCATTACTGCAGATGGATCAAGAAGTCATGCTAAGTTTGTTGAATGAATCAACCCAGAACTCCCTCATAAAATGCCTCCCAGTCTGTGATTTACCCAAAGATATTTATCTATGATTATGATCAGTTTTGGAACTTCCAAACTTCTGGTGAATTATAAAGGAGATTGATTTCAAGTCATCATAAACAATCTCCAGTCCCCCTTTCCTACGACAAAATTATATTTACGCTTAGGTTACCATAGGCTGTGGATGGGCATCTGGCTCCAGCATGGAGCAATTGCCATTATAAGAGTGGGGCTACCACATCTGCATATTGTGATCTTCAGTGGTGACAGGATCTGGGACACAAACCTCCTGGGGTATTGCCAAGAACACATATGTATAGTGGGTGTATAGGCATGGTAGAGAGTACCCAGATAGCTACAAGAGAGGAAAATCATTCTCCATGAAATTTAATTTTTCCCAACTTAAAATAAATAGTGTTTAAAAAAATCTATCATGACACTAATCCTATCATGACATTAATATGGAGTTTTAAAAGAACTGCAATGTTTTTACCATCTAATTAATTGACATTAACATTACTTGGAATGTGGTCTCTTGAATACAACAAAAAGTAATGTGTGTGAAAGAAAGAAAGAAAGAATCCCTAGGAATTTCTTGGGGTAAAAAGATATGGTCATTCGTTTAAAAAGCAGAAGAGGAACTGCTCCTTTGGGGAGTTTCCACACTGGCTTAGGGGTGTGGAATGCTGGACCTCAATAGTTAAATTTTAAGTTCATTCAGGAGTCACATAAGGAAGAATGTTCTTTCCCTTTTGGAAAACAGAATTAATGTAGTTTCAGACTGAGTAGAATCAGTGTCTAGATTCTGGCTAGGACAATTCCTTCCCCCTCCCAAACTGCTTGATTATTTCAGTGAGTGGCCAATTTAAAACAAACCCCTCCTATACTAAGTTGCCTCAGAATTCTTCTATCACATAATGTTAATCAACGAATGAACTGTTCACGAAAGTGGTCAAACATCAATTTCTAATTCAGAACCTTGAGGCCAGGTGGTGGTGCTAGTGGTGATAATGGTGTGGGGTGGTCAGGAGGCTAGGAGACAGGTACATTTACAGGGGCCTTTGCAGGCTGCCTAACTCTTTATAGACATTCATTTCATCACCATTTCTGTTTTCATTCCTTTAAAGTCAAAGCAGAAGAGATTTTGCTACCATTTGGATCTACCTACCTGCAAAACTCATGAATTTGCATATAATATTTTTCTATATTTAACTTATATCCTGTGATCCTGTGTTTATAAGTTACTGAAGCAAAGGCCTGACCAATTACAGTTTTCAGAAGTGCAGAACCCCTGAATGTTCCTCGTGAAGGCCCTGGGAAAGGAGACTAACTGCTGTCCTTTTTGGCATCCTATCTTGCCTCCTGAGGAGGCCTGATTAAGAAGAGCAGAGAGGGGACAGTAAGTAGTGGAGGAAGGTGTCCTTTCACACTCCTTCCAGACTTCTCCAACCTTCTTAATGGTTCCTTTGTTTCTCTTACTTGGGGTTGATCCAAATTTTCATTTAAACAAAGATCTTTGGTTTCAAGAAGACACAGGACTCTCACCGCACATGGTCTCCCATTTCTGCCTGACATGTGAAGAAATCCTCAGTTGATGTTCCTTGCAGAGAGTTCACTTTAAAAAGAACTTGAACAGACTAATTTACTGATAACACTAATTTAAATTCCAAATACTTAAGACATAATTTTATTTTTCAAAAAATCACTTTCCCTAATTCACTCAGCAATCAAGTATATTTTTTAAAGTTTTCGCTGAAGATTTGAAGATTGAGGAAAGACGGTGCCAAATTATACAGTTTATCAGTAGTTAGTTGAAATATATATACAAGCTTACAAAGAACAACGTATGAGTTTAAAAAGGCATCTTTATATGCCCAAGAGTATTTGGTATTCTAACAGGAAGCAAATTTTTATAAGTTGGAGTTCAGTTTGTGTATTAAGAGGAATTAGAAGGAATTATTCTCAACATTGGAAATAAGACAAAGAGTAATCAAGTGAAGTAGTTCTGAATTGCCATGAAAATCTATAATCTGTAAAATTAGTAATTAATATGACAAATAGTATAACTAACCCAGTGAAAATTTTAATTTGTTCATGACAAAAATACTGATATACATAAAATGTTGATAAGCTTATTACAGCAATTTTAACATCTCTGTAAAAGCTCTAAATCAGTATGCTCACTTGAGTTCATAGGATCTGAAAATTAAAATAAAAGCAATGCCTCTAAACTCAAAAACAATAAAAAACAACAGCAACAATAAGCATAATAAAACCTTAATTTTATAAACAATTTGAAAGATCTCCTTTTTAATTTAATTTTTATTTTATATTGGAGTAAATTTGATTTACAATGTTGTGTTAGTTTCAGGTATACAGCAAAGTGATTCAGTTATACATATACATATATCCATTCTTTTTCAGATTCATTTCCCATATAGGTTATTACAGATTATTGAGTAGAGTTCCCTGTGTTATACAGTAGGTCCTTGTTGATTTTCTATTTTATATGTAGTACTGTGTATGTGTTAATCCAAAATTCCTAATTTATCCCTCCTCCCACCTTTCCCCTTTGGTAACCATAAGTTTGTTTTTGAAGTCTGTGAGTCTGTTTCTGTTTTGCAAACAAGTTCATTTGCATCATTTCTTTAGGTTTTATGTAAAAGTGATATCATGGGATATTTGTCCTTCGCTGTCTGACTTACTTCACTTAGCATGATAATCTCTAGGTCCATCCACGTTGCTGCAAATGGCAAAGCTACAGTAATCAAAACAGTATGGTACTGGTACAAAAACAGAAATATAGATTAATAGAACAGAATAGAAAGCCCAAAAATAAACCTACGCACCTATGGTCAATTAATCTACAACAAAGGACGCAAGAATATACAATGGAAAAAAGACAGTCCCTTCAGTAAGTGGTGCTGGGAAAACTAGACAGCTACATGTAAAAGGATGAAACTAAAACATCCTCTAACACCACACACAAAAATAAACTCAAAATAGATTAAAGACCTAAATGTAAGACTGGATACTATAAAACTCTTAGAGGAAAATATAGGCAGGATACTCTTTGACATAAATTGCAGAAATATCTTTTTGGATCCACCATCTAGGGTAATGAAAATAAAAACAAAAATAAAGAAATGGAACCAAATTAAACTTAAAAGCTTTTGTATAGAAAAGGAAGCCATAAACAAAATGGAAAGATAATCCACAGAATGGGAGAAAATATTTGCAAATGAAGCAACTGACAAGAGATTACTCTCCAAAATATACAAACAGCTCAGTATCAAAAAACAAACAACCCAATTAAAAAATTGGCAGAAGACCTAAATAGACATTTTTCCAAGGAAGACATACATATGGCCAAAAAGCACATGAAAATATGCTCAACATTGCTAATTATTAGAGAAATGCAAATCAAAACTACAATGAGGTGTTATCACACACCAGTCAGAATGGTGATCATCAAAAAGTCTACGAACAATAAATGCTGAAGAAGGTGTGGAGAAAAGGGAACCTTCTTGCACTGTTGGTGAATGTGAATTGATACAGCCATTATGGAGAAGAGTATGGAGGTTCCTTAAAAAACTAAAAATAGAACCACCATATGATCCAGAAATCCCACTACTAGGCATATATCCAGAAAAAAACATATTTCAAAAAGATACATGCATCCCAATGTTCATTGAAGCACTATTTATAATAACCAAGACATGGAAGCAACATAAATGTCCATCAACAGAGGAATGGATAATGAAGATGTGGTACATATATCAATGGAATATTACTCAGCCATAAAAAAGAATGAAATAATGTGATTGGCATGGACCTAGAGATTATGAAAAATACCTTTTTAAAGTTCTTATATCATTGGGTAATACAAAACAATTTGGGATTATGGTATTTTTATACATATTTGGTAGAAATAGATAGCTAACACCTTCACATATAGCAAGTAGATGAAAAAGTCAAAGTTCATAAAGGGTCTACAACTTGTAATCACAAGACAATAAAGTCAATATACTAAAGCACACAATGTATACAATCTCACTTTTGATTCTGGATTCTGATCCATAAAATCAGCAGTGACAGCAAATAGGAAACTTAGACAATCTGTCATCCCCCAAACTGTAACTCTCCCAGAAAGTCTATAAATTCTTGCCAGTTAACATATAATTTTAACCGGTAATTAGTAGTCATTTCAAGTTCCATTGTATATAGAGCAAATAAAAGAAAATAAAATCTTTCTTCCTTCAGAAGTTTTAGAAGACAGTTCATGCAACAGTATTAAATACTGCATGAAAATATTAATGAACAAAACTGCATCTAGGCATATTCCCGCCTCCTCTTAGTACCCATTTATCTTTTAACATCTTGGATATTTTCAGCCACCATAAGTTATAGATAATAATTCCCTGGTCTATTGTAAATCATACATCTAAAATTTTACTTTCCAAAACACTTTGAGAAGTAAAATAAGTGATAAAATATGAGCTTGTGCAAAGTCATTAGACATGCAGTTTTTCCTCTTGGGATTCTTTGCTACTTCTTTGGTTGGTGATTTTGAAAGTTTAACAGCGGTCATGAAAATGTGTTGACATATTTTGTACCACTCTAGGCAAAAAGAGCCCTGTGCTGGGGAACGTGGCTTGGACCAGACTTCAGCCTCTACTTTAGCTTTAAGTAGAGCAAACTGTACAATCACATGCTGGGACTGTTTTAAGCCTCAGTAAATGGTTTTGTTATGGTGGTGGTTGCTTGTTTGCTTGTTTATCTCTCCCTTCTATTGCATTCATTCAGAATTGCTCCTGCATTGCATCACTCTCTCCTTGGAACTTTAACATTAACCTTTAACCTATAACATCAGTTTCTTCAACTCTTAAAAATTCATTTGATTGTGAGTAAATTTTGTCATGATTCTCCCACTTCATTGAAGTCTGTTTGGAAAAATAAAGACACTTCTTCCACTGTGTCAGAGGTTGGTTCCCTAGTTTCAACATGTAATAATACCTCACATGGTTTCTTCCTTCCATAACACCTTTTCTCATGGCTAACATGCTTTCAATTATTTTCTTCTGGGTCTGTATTTAGTGTATTTACTGTTTGTATTTACTGTTTATGAACTATTTCTGCCAGTATTAACATATTACAGAAGGGAAAGTCTTGAACAATTTTGAGTAGTTATCAAGGAACTTAATGTTTTACTGTAGAATTGATAAAATGAAAGGATAACAATGGTGTCCGTAGCATTTACCTTTCCGGGAGTGTGGACAGCAGTGGAGAATAAGGCTGCTAGTATCTAGGCTGCAGTTTCTTTGAAAACATAGTGGCCACTGCTTCTCTATAGTAAGACTTCCTAAAGAAACTTCTGTTTTGTGAAAAATCTACGTACAAACGCTACCTTCATGTTAAGTGTAATTCAGTTTATCTTGTACTTATCTTTGCTTTTCTGATAGTTGAAGGGGCTAAAGTCCTTAGAGGTTTAAGAGTTTAAAATGCTGAGTCTCCAAGAGAACTGGTCAACCCCACTATCACATACAGCTCCCTTCTGCTGCCATTAAAAAGCCATGTTCCTGTGGGTTCTGACATGGAGATAGAATTTATTTTTGGAAAGAAATCACAGGCAAGGACAATGATATTTTTACAAGTTAGCATCAATTTATTCATTTACTTTGTCATTCATTCACTCATCCATCCAACAAATGCTTATTGAACAAATGGTGTGGGCCAGGCATTATTCTAATTGCTGGACGAAACAGGCAAAAATCTCATTCTTGTGTTATTAAAAATTATCTAGGGGGCTTCCCTGGTGGCGCAGTGGTTGAGAGTCCGCCTGCCGATGCAGGGGACACGGGTTCGTGCCCCGGTCCGGGAGGATCCCACGTGCCGCGGAGCGGCTGGGCCCGTGAGCCGTGGCCGCTGAGCCTGCGCGTCCGGAGCCTGCGCTCCGCAGCGGGAGAGGCCACAGCAGTGAGAGGCCCAAGTACCGCAAAAAAAAAAAAAAAAAAAAAAAAAAAAATTATCTAAAAGGATAGCTTTAAATATCTATGAATAACAAAATGAACCCATACATGTTTTAGCTCTCAAAAGATTTCAGTATTACTGAAACCTCCTCTCCTTTCTAGGAAGAACTACATCTTGTTGAAAGTGATAGTATAGTGCACATCCCCTGTATTTACCTGATCCATAATGAGACTGAATTTTCTGGTAGATAAAATGTGGGGTTCATAAAACCAATGAAAGGTCAATCTTCTTTGCCAATGAGATAGAGGAATTCTTCCTTTAAATAATTTCCATTGTATTATCCCTATCCTTTTCTTTCATAAAGCATTTAATTACATATTTTTCCACTTTCTGCTTTTATATGACAATATACTATTTATATATATATCTCCTATAATTCTGTTATTTGTAATAATTCATGATCAAGTGGGTATTTTATTCTACACTTCCACTGATGAACATATTTTTGAAATATTTTCTCATAAAGAATATCATTAAGTTTTTCTATGCTGGATAAAAATATTTGACTCGTGTTTCCTAGCAAAGGAAAACTGTATAGCCAATATATACGAAAAGATGCTCAATCTCACTAGTAATAAAGGAATTACAAATTAAAACCCATATTATTTTACACTCATTAGATAGGCAACATTTTAAAGTTGGTATTGGCAACAATGTCTAGCATTGATAAGGCTGTGACACAAATGGAACTTTCATACCCTGCTGGGGGTGACTAAATTAGAACTTCTTTGGAGAATAATTTAGTTACATCAAGGAAAGTTAAATATGCATATATATATTGATCCAGTACTTCAACTTCTAGATATATACCCAAGAGAAACTCTAGCATGGAAGCTACATTTATATAAGCTACATTCGTATAGTTTATACATCAGTGAAAATGGTTGAATTGAAGTTAAATGTATTAAAATAAATAATTCTCCAAAACATACTCTTGATCAATGATGGAAAGTTGCAGGCTACATGAAGGATGATGCCATTTATATAAAAATTACAAGTACACAAAACAGTTCTGGTTTTTTGCATCCATTTAAAAATGCATCCATTTTTGGTAAAAAGATATGCTTAGAAATAATGAATACCACTTTAACGATCATGGTTACCTCTAAGCAGAGAAGGAGGAAAATTGGATTGGACAAGGGTGTACAGGGGACTAAAATTCATATCTGTAATTTTACAAAATATCTGAAGCAAATGTACAAAATGGTTAGATTTGACAAAGTTTGGTTTTGGATTCACAGTTATTCATTATTCTATTTTCTATTCTAGTCTATGTTTGAAATATTTTAAAGTGAAAAAGAAAGTGTATGTCAATGGAACAGAGGTGGTTTGCAACAGAAACTAGAAAACCTGGGGTCAGAGACAAGAAGTTGGCAATATGTATCCTATCTTGTCCAGTGAGCAAACACTGAATTTGGAAGGGTGTGAACATCCACTCAGTAGAGGAGCTGTCTCATCAAGTTATACAAGGGCCTAGGTCAATGGCTGTACATTAGAATCATGTGAGAGGTTTACAAAAGTAAATTGGGGCTCACTCCTGGAGATTCTGATTTAACTGGGCTAAAAGGGACATCAATAATTTTTTTAAAAACCTCCCTGAATTATTCTAATGTACAGTCGGGGTTGAGAGCTGCAGGCTGGGGTAAAATATCCCTCAATATACTTGACTTGTCTCTTTTCTCTGATTCTAACTTAAGAAGTAACTTTCTGAGGTCCAGACTTGGATACAGAGAAGGGAGGTGAGATTCCGTGTAGGAGACATGAATATACTGGTCACTGGAAAATTTATATAATTGATAGAAAAAGTTCCTTGGAAGTTCTGTTAGTGTGAGACTATCCACCAAGGAACAATCCATTGTCCTTATGCTGATGAAAGCCAATTTCTGAAACTCTGACGTCAAAGATTAGACCTTGGAATGTGGGGATACAAATAGTAACCATGAGAAACCTTGTCTGGGTGGCCATCCAGTCAGATTTTCTCAACACCTCACTCTTTCCTTCTAACTGATCACATGGCTCCATATAAAATCTTGGGCTCATCATTATCCTCAAGTAAAGTCCAAATATTTTAACAAGACCTGTAAGACTTATGAGTAGGGTCCTTTGGGCTTTTTGCTCTTGTCTTCACTTCCACACTACTGAATCACTTGCCTTACCACCTAAAGTTGCCAAATCTCTGAGCTTTCATCCTTGAGCAGGTATTCCCTTGCCTAGGATATTTTTCCAACTCCTTTTCCACAACTATTACCACTTTCCCTCTTTTGGACAACTACTCATCTCTCAGGTTTCAAACTTAGAGTTCACATCCCCTGGTGATCCTCCTCTTTTACTGCTTAACTATTCTCAATGTTATTGGCGCTAAAAGGAAGTGCACAATGCATAGGAAGGAAATGCACTTTTAAAAGTTTGCAATCACATTTCTATCTATTGGAATGAATAGTTTTCTTTTATCATCAGCATTATTCATCTCAGATGGAGATTCATCCCTTTTCTATCCATACAATGTTACTACCATTTGCCCAAATGTAAAGTGACTTCTCTTAAAACACTGAGTCCCCTATATATTTTTATCTCTGCCTGAAGTGTTTTTTCCTTATTCACACATTTGGCAAACATTAATTGGGAATTTGCTCTAGGCCCTGATCTGAGTCTTGGGAAAACAGCCTTGACAAGTATCATTAACTTCTACTCATCCTTTGGTCTCAATTCAGGCCTTACTTCTTCCAAGGAGCATTCCTGACTCTTCACACCCAGGCTTATGCCTCTCCAGCATCTCCCACAACCCTCTGGACTGTCCCGTATCCCAGGGCTTTTCACACCCTAAAATCACCTGTTTGTTTGACTATATACCTCTCTTCATCTTCAGGCTTTAAAATCTGCGAAGGCAAATTTAGTTTATTTATTGGCATATCCCCACTACCTAGGCAATGCCTGGCACCATAGCTAGGACTCAGAAAATATTAGTGGATATTTGTTGATGGTGATATCCAAATGGATTTATGCTATCAACAGCCAGGGATGTGGAACCAGGGTTTGAGGGAAAGACAGAATGTGAAATACAGATTAAAAATTTGCAACACAGAAAAGGTGTAAAGTGATAAGTAACAATTAGGTCTCTGAGTAAATTCATATATAGAGAGAAGAGCAGAAGCACAGAGACTCTTCTTGAGGGATACCTTTTGTCCTATGTGAAAAGGTCTGTAGCAGATGACGCTATAGCTAGAGGTCTCCTTGTTGTTTTACCTCTACATACCTAAGGCTCTTTACTGGAAACACTGGGATCCTCTGTCCATGGACTTTTTTTCTCACTATGAAGGAATATTGGGCCCAAAGAGGGCAAGTCAGAACTGTTTGAAAGCCATGTTCCCCTAAGCAATTCTCAACTGATGACAAATTGGGAGTTGGTGGAGAAGCATCCCACTTTCTCTGCCCCTCGGTTGGGATAAATTTGAGGTGGGTTCTTCACTGTTGGAGTTCCCCAGTGGACTGGAGTGTGATAATGCTCACTTTTGGTTTCTTTCCCTTCCATGTCTCATCTTCTCATACTCCTATTAGTATTTCCTGGAGTCACCTCCCTTTCAGACTACTTGTACTCAGGTTTGCTTCTGGGGCAACACAAATCAAGATGAGGGCTAATGGAAGAAGCAGGTAATCTTAAAAACTTGAAACATCAAGATGTCTGTGACTTAGAGAAGCATTTTTAAAAAGAGAATGTCCTTAGTCATCTCCAAGCTGCATAGGTTTTTCATGGTAGAATTAAGACAATCCAGATACTTCTGTTTGAGTGCTAACTGTGGCAGGATTCAGGTGAGATGAGGACAGAAGACTTCTCTTAGCTAAATCAAGAATGCACACAAACTTCTTTCCTTGTGATTCTGACACCACCTGTTTGGGAAGTTGCCATTTATCCCACACAAAATTCTGGATCTTGTCAGTTATTTTGCAGATTTTCCAAACCAGTTTGGAGTTTGGGGGTCAACTTTGTTGTCCTAGTCATTAGCTCTCTGGTCCACTTTCTAATTCTATACCGTGAAAAAGTTTCACTAAAAAATTCTACAATTCCTTCACTTTCGATAAGATCATTATAAGAGTAGAACATGTTTTCTTTGAGTGTTTCCTCCTAAAGATTTTATGGTTTGATAAAACTGAATTTTATCCATTAATTTCCATCTATGAAGCCCCTGAAGTTTACATTATATGCGAGTTCTCACTTTTGGTAAAGAATTTAATTTAACTGTTTAAAACAAATGTTTATTATTTGAACAATTTTATGAAAAATTAGGACCACTCTTCTTAAAACGACAGCTATAATATTCTATGGTCTTTTAAAACCTTTATCCAAACGCAAAAATATTTTTCTTGTAGTTATAATAATTATATTTTATATTTAATGCCATTTTATTGTTTAAAATTACTATCATCAATTATTTATTTTAATCCTCACAATAAACCTGTGATATATGTTTCACTTATCCTAGGCCTTACATTAAAAAAATTAGTTCTAAAATTTTCATATGTGTCACTTTAATAGTCACATAATATTCACCAAACATATTCCAAAATTTACTTAACCATTTACCCAATTTAACTATGACTCCACACTCTTATCCAAAAAGATTGAATGACAGCTGGTTAAGTTTTAGGTTTGTAGCATTTCTACAAAGTCTCATTTTATAATACCTGATTGTTTTCCAATTTGATAGGTGAATCAAAATCCTAACTTCCTTCTAGAATATTCTTTCCTAATATTCCCTCCTAGACACTAATTTATTTGAAGATCCTTCTAACGTTTGCCTCATTTTTAATTTTAAAATTGCTCTAGAACTGTATTTTAGTGTGAATGATGTGATACTCTGTGGTGGTACAGGGAACTCCAATGCTTTCTCTCTAGATGTTATCTCTCACACTCCAGCCCCAAAGAATCCACAGTGTGTTGTATGCATCTAATTCTCTTTCTTTGCAGGACTGTATTCTTTGTACTCTTAAGTTTCTGGTTCTCTTCCTATTTCTCATGTTCTACTTATGACATAAATGACATTTTATAAATGCTAATCCAGAGATCCCAGATTAAATTTTCATCCCAATAACCTGAATTTAGCCTGCAGTTCTTGTCTTTGGCTGGCTCTTAAATTACCACAGTTATTGATTCTCCTCATTGTCATCCTATTTACCTGCCTTCTACATGCAGAGCAAATCACTGTCCAGTTCTGGTTGTCAGCACAGAGCATATCAAGTGTTAATTACATCTCCTATCACGACTTCTCCATTTATGTGGGGCTCCTTTTCCTCAAAGTGGTATCTTGGATTTTCTTTTTCAACAGGCCTGAGACTGGAGATTCAGATTCCAGTCCCAGTTCTATTACTATCTAAGGGAAAGACTTAGGTCAAGTCACAGTCCTTCTCTGGATCTGTTTTCTTGTTTTTAAAGGGGGTTGCACTCTATATTGTTTAAGGGATATTTCAACTCTTGTGTGTTATGATTTTTAAGTCTCTTAGCACTTTCAGGACTGACCTATTGAAAATAGGTCTACGGCCTCACCCATAAAACTCTGCTTTTATCCCAGCCTTTTCAGTTCAGGTATCCTTGTTCTGAGGAAACAAATTACTGTCCAAGGTCCTGGTTGCCGCATAAATTTGAGTACACACAGTGGGATGAGAATCCAGGAGTAGAAAACAGATATTGCAGAAACAAATTCTAAGTGTTACTGGCTTATGTTCATGCTGACTAAAGAACATTTGTGCTTTGTGAAACTTTTAATCATAAGTTTTCTTTCTAATATGTTTTTTAAATGAGCAGCAATAGTAGACAATACAGTTGGCTATTTGGACAAAAGATTCCTTGCTCCCTTTTGGAAAATCCCTATATCAAACTAAGAAAGACCGGTGCTTTCTGAAGGATTGCAAAGGAGTATTATATTTGACCCCAGGGCTTCCATGACATCTAACAAACATCTATGTTCTTAAATGATCTAGTGGAATGACTAGATAGCAAAAAAAAACTAGTGTTTGGTTTTGCTTCTTAATTCTTCCAAATTCTCTTTCAGGTCATGTTTTTTTAGGACATTCATATATGTTAACCAATGACAAATTAATAAATACAAATTAAATCTTAACCTCACTGAATATCTCATTAGATCATTTGGCCAATAGTATGATCTTTTTTAAGTATTTGGAATTATAGAATTTAAGAGCTGAAACAGACTTTTGGAAAAAATATGATTCAGTGGTTTCCAAACATGGCTGTTCACGACAATCACCCAAGAGCATGTTAAAGATCCGATTCCTGTGCCACAACCCAATTGAGTCCAAATAACTTAGAAGCCCCAGGTGAAGAATCTAGAACTTTTGTTTTTAATGATCTCCCAGGTGATTGTTTGCATGTAGTCAGTTTAGCACCAATATTTGAACAATTTTTGAAGGCCTCTGAACATTTTATTCTTATACCTTATGCAAGACTTTCTGTGTTAGTATTATCCCCAAAAAGCTTTACTAGTTCCCTCTTGGCTTGAAATTTGCTAAGCCATTCTCTTCTTACTTATTTTGGCACACAGACAAAATTTGCTTACTTGCTCTTTTCACCTATTGGCCTTTCTGAGTCCTGCCGCTTGGAACTACACAGAATGAATCTAATGCTACTTCACATATTTGACACCAGCTATGTCTTTCTCTTATATAGGGTAAGTATTTTGCTTCTTTAATTAATTATATTATGGATTCAAGTTCTAGTACCATTGTCTTCACTCGCAGTTGGATACAACCCAGTTTGCTTATGTTGTTTCTAAAATATGGTGGGCAAAGCTGCCCTCAACACTGTGCAGTATAAACAGTGAAGAGAACAATGAGATTATCATTTCTCTTTTCCTGAACACTATACTTGTGTCAACGTGTTCCAAGATAACAGAAGCAGTTTAGACTATTTCATCACATTATTGGCTAAAATTGAATTCATTAAATCCTGAAGTTAATATGTGCTGCTTTTAAGCCGTGTTAGTTCCCATACTGAACTTACACATTTGAACACTGGAGATGCTTTAAAAATTAAGTACCAGTGTTTATAGTTATATTTACAATATTCTTCATGCTTCATTTGGCCTAAACATTTTCTAGGTCAATATTATTCTGGATCCTCATCCTTTCAACTAGCTCTGACTGTTCATTCTTACTTCACATCAATCACACATTTTATACACAAGCCATAAGTAATTCTTCCAAGTCATCCAGAGAGCCAAAGTCATGCTTCTATTTAGAATGAACTATCAATAGCAAGGAATAATTATTTTGTAAGGATTAAGGTAAAAATAAAATGAGTTTAACTTAAGCACAACCTCATAGATCATGCTTATGCTTCCCTGAAGTGTTGAACTCTTATTTCCTTACATGTGGACTTTAAAAGGGTTTAATTTCCTCCACCTGGAGTTGGTGAGTCTTGTTACTGTTTTTATTCTAGCTGTTCTCTGGTGATCTGGCTTACATAATTAAGTTCACTTCCTCCTTTCTCCCACGGGTTTTAGCTTAAACTCTCATAAGACTTCCCATATGAAATAGGAACCAAGGTACATTGCACTTGTTTCTCAATTCTTCTTTTTCTGGTCCTTCTTAAGTTGGAAGAGTTAAGAGTGTTTGTGACAACTTTGAAAGTTGGTTTTAAGTCTCTGTTTTTGGTTAAAACAATAAGCTAATATAAGGAATAATCATATAATTTGAAATAAAACAAAGGTACAATCTTTAAACCAAAATAAAGACGCTTTCTATTTTGTGGCACTTAAAGATATAACTCATACAAAGCTAGTTTTAGAACTCCAGTAGAAATCTGAATGTACTATCCCTAATCCCAAATTGTCTCTATCCTATCTCATAAATCACTTTCAACTTTTTGTCTTCTTTGGATTCATTTTGCTACTTTTGTAGATTCCATCACCATTATCTCTAATGTAGTCTTCTACAACAGCTTCCCAAGTCCTCTCCCTTTTTTCATTCTCCAAAAATCAGATATGGAGGGGAATATTTTAAAAAAGAAAACTTTGAAATCGATATCACAAATAATTATACCATTTTACAGTAAAGTCTATCATACTGTTATTATACAGTAATGTTACAATAAAATTATTATCTGGGTATTACTCTTATAATAGAGAAATTGTGAAATATCCCCTTCTCCTTACTTAAAGACAACCAGAAGGCAAAGTAACAGAATGTCTTAATATTTTAAATTATTTGAAATACATAAATTAGCTCCATGAAATGTAAATTTTGGCTCCATTATTTTAAAGTCTGTGGAGTTCCACCTGGTTCCCTTGAATGTCTAGCTCCAGAAGTTTGTATTGAGGAGTTGATAAGTAGAGGCAGAATACTTCCCCCATCCCACAGGGCAACAATGGTTGCCATCCCTGGCGAATTGTCAGAATTACTTGGGTAGCTTTTGTTTAATATACAGATTCCCACGCCCCACCTGAGAACTACTGAATCTGGTTAACCTTGGGTAGGCTGGGAATTTATGAATTTTAAAAGCTCCACAGGTGATACTGATGATCAGCCAAGGTTGTGAAACCACAGACTTAGGAAACTCTGGTAAATGGGTAAGAGAAATTTGAATGCCATGGAGAGGAAGTATGCCCTCTAAATATAATATTTTACAGTTGCTAGCAGGTGAAGACATGTAAATGAAGTCTATGAGAATGGATTCAGAGATTGACCATGCAGAGCTATCCCTAGTGGATTTATTATTTTTTTATAATATAAACCCTAAATGTCAGGGTTGAAAATGATAATTGTCATTATATTGACTTTGAAGAGTGAGGTTAAAATTTAGCATGGTTTCAAGTAGATTCTCCCAACAAATTACTTCCTTGGTAACACCCTAGACCTTGTTACATCATAATACTGCACCTCAATATTGCACACAAAATTGCTAATTCGAACATCCTATTCTCTGTCCATAATTTCCTCTATATTCAGCTTACTATTTCACTCTTGACCTTTGTTTGACCGCATCAGGACTTTCTGTTGTCCTTCCCTATCCTCCTAATTCACTTGCCCACTCTTTCCCCAGTTCCTTAGTCTAGAGATTACAGAGCTCAAATTCAATAGCACTCCTGCCAATAACAAATGCTCCTTTGCCTCTTCGCTTTCTTATTATAAGTGTTTAGAAAGCCCCAAACCTGGATCAGCCCTATTTTCCTCTTTCTCTGAATGCTCTTCTTCAACTGCAGGTTGCAATGGCAGATAAATTTAGGGTAACAAATTTCAAATCCGTTTTCCACCTTGCATAGCAACCTTACAATTATTTTTTTCTTCTTAATTCACTTTCTCAGTGATTACTTTGTATCTTCTTTATACCCCTCACCCTTCCAAACATACTGCCTCTTTCCTACTTTCTCACTTGGAAGCCATCAGAAATACATTTTTCCAATTTCCTGCTACCAGTTCTATGAACCTCCATCTGCACTCATCTTTTCCTTCTCTCTTGTCTCTACTCCTATTTAAGGTCAATCTTTTCACCTGAGTCTTGGAGTCTACTCTTTCCTGATCTTTCATAAACATTACACAACCAAATAATTCCTTTCTCTTTTCTGCATGTTAAAGTGATTCCTAACATTGGATCATTCCCAATGACATTTAAACATGCATAAAAATGTTGTAAAGTCTATTTTTTACCTCTATACTCAGACCCCATTCTGGCTAACACCTCACTTTCCACCTTTCTCCTCACTTTCAGAGCCAAATGTTTTAACCTCTTAAAAGAGTTATAGATTCCCTGTTCTTTTCAACACTTTGACTGATGTTCAATCTTCTTTAATTTGGCCTCTGAGGTTAACAATCACCTCCATACTGCCAAACCCAATGGGCATTTTTCACTTCTTGGCAGATTTTAACATTATTAACCTCATTTTTCTTCTTGAAACAATGCCGCTGGTTTCCATGGATAGTATTATCTGCTGGTTTTCTACCTAGCTCTCTGGCCATTCTAACTTTCTATAATTAAAAATAATTTTTCAGGGCTTCCCTGGTGGCGCAGTGGTTGAGAATCCGCCTGCCGATGCAGGGGACACGGGTTCGTGCCCCGGTCTGGGAAGATCCCACATGCCGCGGAGCGGCTGGGCCCGTGAGCCATGGCCGCTGAGCCTGCGCGTCCGGAGCCTGTGCTCCGCAACGGGAGAGGCCACAACAGTGAGAGGCCAGCATACCGCAAAAAAAAAAAAAAAATGTCTGCAGATTCATCCTCCTCTACTTGTTAATTAAATGTTGGACTTTCTCAAGACTCAAGCCTGGTCTCTCTTTACATTCTATTACATATCTACAGGCAAATACATCTATTACCAAGTATATGTACATAACTTTAAAAATTCTAAATGTAGCTCACCATCTCTCTTCTAAGCCTAATAAGCCTACTATATATCATTTCACATCTCCATATGTATGCTTCAGTCTCAATATGTCAAACACTAAACTCCCTCCAAAGTTTATTTTTCTCTTCAATGTTTCTAATGTCATTGAATAGTTACACAATGCATACAGATGCATAAATTAAAAATCTCAGATTCATCCATGATACTGGACTCTTTTCACACTCCAGAAGTTAATCCTTCTTTGAGAGTCATCTATTCTTTATTCTTTTCTATCAATTCACATTTTCCATATCTTCTGTCACCGTATTCTAAGCCACCACCATCTCTAACCTGAATTAACATACTAGTCATTTAATTAATTTCCCCTCAGTTCCTGTGCTTCACCATTCTAATCCATTTTTGACAAGATACTGAGTGGTCTCTTCAAAATGCAATTCTCATGTTTTTCTCTGCTAGAATAAGTTTCTTATTGTTATTGAATAACAATTTTAAAAGAATGTTGCCATCTTTTATCAATCCCCCAAGCTTTAAAATCTTTAAAGACTTTCCATTGTGTTTAATCTAAAGACCAAAATCCTTAACATTCTTGAAATCCTCTAAAAGAAGCTGAATTGTCTGGCCCATGCCAATCTTCCGAGCCTTGCCTTCTACCACTATCCTCCTAGCTTTCTCTTTGTTCCTAAGTTGTGCCACAGGTCTGTAATATTCTTTGGAATGGAGAGATGATCAAGATCCCTACAGACTAGATTAAGACAGAAGGATTGAGAGTTGATGTAATAATAGGTAGAACAGAAAAGGTGTATTGATGGCATTTCTAGGTGAAAGCAAACTACTTCTGGTAGTTTTTACTAACAAGTAAAAAGAAAAATATTTTCTGGATCAACAACTACATAGCAGACAGGATAGGCTGTGTTGACTGACACCATCAACTGGAGTCATCACCTCATTAAGTTAGTAATAAACCAATATCATTTTCATGACCATTTCTCTTCTGCATAGGCCAAACAGGTGAGTTGAATGATGATGAAGAAATCATAATCTCCAGTTCTTTCAATTCTCTGATAGTTGCATTAATCTCTGCAATTTCTTCAGAAAAGTGAGATTGCTTTGGCTTACTCTTTTGATAACAGTAGTAGTTCTAGGGGTTTCCACTAGTCATTTCTCTGGTTTTCTTTTCAGAATAACCCTCAATATGCCAATTAAAGAAACAATATTTGGATTCTGCCAGTTGCTGAGTATGTGTATTTCAACTATGCATTCAAGAATTGGAAAATATCTATGAAATGTGTCCAGGGACCACATGAGCTCCCTTTGAAATGGACCTGAGTCAAAAACTCCACTCATCATTCACCTATATCAGTTAAAGGGACAACCTTAATCAATTAGCCAAAGCCAAGGTCATCTGTGGGTCAACCATTCTTATTACAGCTTTGACATTGATTTTAATTATAATAACCACTTTGTCTCTGTTGAATAAGAGATACCACTTGGCCCTCACCACTTCAGGATTCAATTACCCCCACTGAATTCAAAGAGGCACTTCAGGATGCTGCCATTGAAAAAATGGCAGAATTTCCTACTGTCATCTCCAGCCTCAAAGAAAATGTAGTACAGAGGACTTAAAGAATCTTGAAATTCCTCTCACCAATGTATTTCTCAAACTCTTGGGAAGGTATTTTCCTCTGGATTCTCCCATGGGACGTAATATGTGACAGATGAATAGCTTGTACATAATCCATTTCCGAATTCCAATATCCCTTAGTATTTGAATAATAAGAGAAAACTGACATATTTACAAATGTATTACCATTCTGGTGCTTTTCATTCCTTTGTATAGGTCAGTATTTCCATTTGCTATTTTCCTTCTGCCTAAAGAATTTCCTTTCATATTTCTTGTAGTGTAAGTCTGCTGGTGATGAATTTTTGCAGCTTCTGTATGTCTGAAAAAGCCTTTATTTTTCACTATATTTTCACTGGGTATAGAATTCTAGATTGATGGTTTTTCTTTCAGTATTTCAAAGACATTGCTGTGCCATATTGTTGCTTGCATTGTCTCTGACAGTAAATCTGCTGTCATCCTTACCATGATTTCTCTGTACATAAAGTGTTTGTCTCTGACTACTTTTAAGATTTTCTTTTTATAATTGGTTTTGAGTAATTTGATTATGATGTGCCTTGGTGTAGTTTTTTTCCCCATATTTCTTGTGCTTGGGATTCATTGAGCTTATCTGATCTATGCATTATGTTTTTCATCAAATTAGTAAAATTTCTGACTATTATTTCTTCAAATATATTTTTTGCTTTCCTCCTTTCCTCTCCCCTTTGAAGACCCAAATTACATGTATATTAGGTCACTTGAAGTTATCCCACAGCTCAAACATACTCTACCCCCCTTTTATTCCTTTTTCTATATTTCATTTGGATAGCTGTGATTGCTGTCTTCATATTTACTAATCACTTCTGCAATGTTTAATCTACTGTTAATCTTATCCACTATATTTTTCATTTCAGGTATAGTTTTCACCTCCAGCAGTTCAGCTTGGGTCTTTTTTAAAAAAAATACCTTCCATGCCTTTGTTTAACTTTTAGTACATATGAAATACGGCTATAATAACTGTTTTACTGTCCTTGTCTGCTCATTCTAACATCTGTGTCAATTCTGTGTATGTTTCAATTGGTTGATTTGTTTCTTTGTTATGGACTGTTTTTCTTGCTTTTTGGATAGCTGGTAATTTTTTATTAGATGCTAGAAATTATGAATTTTACCTTGTTGGGTGGCAGATATTTTTGTACTTCTATATATTCTTGAGCTTTGTTCTTGGGTGCAGTTTACCTACTTAAAAACCATTTGATCCTTTTGCGTTTTATTTTTAAGGTTTTTTTAGATGGGACCAGAGCAGTGCTCAATTCAGGGCTAGAAACACTCTGGCACTTTACATAATGCCCCATGAATTTTGAGGTTCAAAATTCAAGTCTATGAGAACAGACACTGTCCCTGCCCTTTTGTGAGCAGCAGGCCCTGTTACAGCTAATTTTGGGGGGTGGATTTTTCCTTGGAGACAGGTACTTTGCTCACATGCATATATTGATTGTTACTCAGCTGAACACTCAAGGTGACCCCCTACAGATATTCAGAGTTCTCTTTTTGTGTATTTCTCTCCTCTTTGTCTCTGTCCTATGAACTCTACCATCCTTGGTCCCACGGTCTCCTGAAACTCAATATTATCTCCTCAACTCATGGAGTTCATTGTGCTCTACCTCACAGGGATCACTGTTCTTTGTTCTGTGATATCCAATGTCTTCCAAATTATTATTTTATATATTTTATCCATTTTTGATTGTTACAGATGGAAGGGTAAATCCAGTTCCTATTCCTCTGTCTTTGCTGGAAGCAGAAATGTCCTTAGTATTTAGACACCCTACTCTACAATAGACCAAGGAAATTCTGGCATTTCAATTTTATCCAGCATAGGCCACCTTTGAGTCTAGGTTTAAGTCAACCAATGGAGCAAACTGTTAGAGCCACTCCCAGTTGCCTAAGCGAATTCATCAAATTCATCATTTCTTGTTAGTGCATCAACGTGAAATCTGGCAAAATATTACATTATATTTTTTCCACCCTGAACCAACAGTGTTAGGACACACTCCCATTCATATTTCCCAGGTTTCTGTGAATATAAATTAGAAAAAACTTGAAATTCTTTCCATGCATATGGTACCTCCTCCCAGGTCACACATTTACCCAAGCCCTGAGAACTGATAGAATTTAGAAATGGTTATAGGTCTAGAAGAAATGAGAGCTGATAGAGGTGGGTCTTCATGAGAATCAGCATGTATAATTTCTCTGGGAATTTCATTAAAACCTCTTCAAAATAAATGTTTCTTATTACACTGTAACTTGGCTACCCTTAGAATTTGACTGTAGGTTTGTTTTTCAGAAATTTTGACTCTTTGGCTACAAAAGATAATTCTTTTCATGGCATTCAAAATTTTTTTCATTTTCCTATATTAACCTTGAATTGAGAATGTAAAGCCTTTAACTTATCATTTTCTTCCTTCATGCTCTTCAGTGCATTTAGAATCAATCAATGGACCATACAGTCCTTAGAGTTCCTTCATTTCCATTAAAATTAGATCCTTGGGCTAATGAAAAAATAGAAATATATCTATTTCCTTCACAGTTGCATGAGGCACATGTTATGTTTGTTTATAGATCTCCTAAGTTTGGAGTTGTTTAGCTTTGGCCAGTGTATGCTGAGCAGCTGGAGCAAAGTTACGCAGGTATTATCTTGTGGACAGTTACTATTTGTGCCCCAGTGGTAAAACCTTTAAGAATATGCATTTGAAAATCATCACAGTGACTCTTGCCTGGGGTTTAAAAGCTGAATTCCACAAGATTTTGGAACTATAAAGTTAATATCTTGAGTTATAGTATGTTAGTCTCGTTTAGGTAAGATTAGTTTATATTTTGCTCTTGGTTGTATAATAAAAAGTTCTTTAGTCGTGGTAAAGGTTTTGCCCTTTGAGTTTTATAGAATCGGAACTATAAGTTACAGCTAGAACTCCTGACTCTAGAACATTTTGGAAACCTTGTTACTGAATGCAAACCATAATAAGAAAAGTAAACTAGTTGGTTAACACTACAATAAATGATATGTAACTACCTATCTTAAAAGTCATTGCCATTTTAACCAGTATTTTTTTCTCATGCTCATGCTTCTGCAGGTAGACTGTAGTTTGGTTGATCTAGGATGGGCTCAGCCAGGTGGCTCTGCTTTAGAAGGAGTCAGCTGGGCTGGTGCTAAGCTATGGGCTGGATTCAAGGGCCAAGTCTGAAGGTCAGTTGCTACACAGAGTGTGCTCTTTTCATGGCAAATTATTGAAGTGCAAGAGGGCAAGCCCAACTGCTGAAACACATTTAAGGTTTCTGCTTGTGTCACATGTACTAAAGTTTCATTGGCCAAAGCAAGTAGCTTGGCCAAACCCAACATCAATGGAGGTGGGGTGGGTGGTGTGGAGAATAGGGCTGTAAACTCATCTACAGTGGGAAGGTAGTAAATATTTGCTAACTTATCCTGGATCAAATAATTCTACTTCTAAAAACTTAGGTCAGAGAAATCATCATAAGTATGTGCAAAATTTACTAATTTCTGCATGTGTAGTAAGATTAAAACAAGCCAATAAAATACCTAAGTATGCAACAAGAGATAGTTAAGTAAAGGATACAGCCAAGGAATATTACAGATATCTACCAAAATAATTATGAAAATACTTATGAAATATTGAGAAGTGAAACAAGCAGCATGAAGCAGAAAGAAAAATTGTCAGTTATAAAAACAAATTTCCAAGTGGCTGCTTCAGCATTTTAGAAGAATGGCAAAATTCGTAGGGAACAACTACTCTTTTGCTTAGGAAATTTTGAGGAAGGAGACTCTCTGGGTCTGAAAGGGAAGGCCATGGGCCAGTCTATATATGTAGAGGTTTAAAAATCAGGAGCTAAATTGTTCAGCATATTATGTAACAGGAGTTTTAAGTTTGTGCATTGGCAGCTTAAAAGAAAGTTGCAGCACTTACTCAGGAAAGAGAAGAGAAAGAAAATGAAGGCCAGCACTATAGCAGCAGGCCAGGGACTAAGGAAAAGTTGCTTTTGTAATAAAAATGAACATCTAATTTCATAAGAATACTTGATCTTAATTTTTTTAAATAAATTTTTTTATTTTATTTATTTATTTTTGGCTGCTTTGTGTCTTCACTGTTGCACACGGGCTTTCTCTAACTGTGGTGAGCGGGGGCTACTCTTCGTTGTCGTGAGTGGGCTTCTCATCATGGTGGCTTCTCTTGTTGTGGAGCATGGGCTCTAGGCTTCAGTAGTTGTGGCACGTGGGTTCAGTAGCTGTGGCTCGCGGGCTCTAGAGTGTAGGCTCAGTAGTTGTGGCGCATGGGCTTAGTTGCTCTGTGGCATGTGGGATCTTCATGGACCAGGGCTTGAACCTGTGCCCCCTGCATTGGCAGGCAGATTCTTAGCCACTGCGCCACCAGGGAAGTCCCAATCTTAAGTTTTAACTTTACATCGTATATATTTATATTTACATACAGTTTTTAATTAGAAGAGAATAATAAATACTCAAAACCAGTTAACATTTGGATAAAAAGATGATGATGCTTTACTCATCAGTTGCAGAACTGATTAACTAGTTAGTTGGTTAACTAGTTGCCTGGATTTATACACTGGGACTACAGGTTAGTGAACTTGAGCAACAGTGACACCCATTATTTGGCTTTAAGTTATTTTCTTATCTTTTGCAATAGTATTCCTCTGATATTATTAAACTTTTATAAATATACTTTTTTTTTTTTTTTTACATCCAGCAGCAATGTGTTTTTGGTGTTCTGGGGAATGTGGGAGTGGGAGCTAGGTGATGAGAGCAAATGGTAGCAGTTGCAGGGGAGAAGTCAGATGAGTTAGTTGATCCTGAGCCGTGCTGGCTGATAAAACTTTCTGCAGTGATGAAATGCTCTAGGTCTGTGCTAATACAATAGCCACTAGCCACATGTGCTTATTGAATATTTGCAATGTGACTAGTGTGACTGGGGAACTGAATTTTCAGTTTATTTAAATTTAACTAATTTAAATGTAAGTAACCACATATGAGTAGTGGTTATCATATTGGACAACACATAGTGTTTAGATAAAACCAGAAATAGTGGGTGAAAAATAAATGACCAGAAGCAGGTTCTCTGTCATTCAGAAATCTCAGAACTAGTAGAGAGGGCACTAGATTTCTGGAAATCATGTGAAATAGAAGCTTAACGTATTTTATTGAGTTATTTAAGAAACAGTGACTAATATGTTGAAAGGTAACATATATACTGTGTGAACTTAAAATCGTAAAGCACATTTCTATGTTTAGAGAAAAGATTGGAAGATTATTTTTCAAAATGTTAATTTTAGGTGTTATGATTATAAATAATTTGTATTTTTTCTTTCTATTTACTGAATTTCTCAAATTTTCTCCATGAGTTTGTATAAGTGTTTATTTTTGTTTTAAATCTAAATGTTTATTTGTCTGGATAATACTTTGAAGTATTAATGATGCTACCATCCCCCAAATCTCCCTATTTCCTTCCCCTATTCAGTTGATCAGGTAACGAACTGACCCTGGGCTTCCTTGTTTCTGGGAAAGTATGTGGTTGGCAGGAAAGCAGAAGTTATATGCAGGATTTCCGGTCTTTCATTTGAAGGTGTAAAGTTTGCAAAATTTTTAAGAGAAATTGGGGATTTGGAAGGAACAAAAGGAGGGGATGAAACTTGCTCCCAGAGAGCAAAATGAAGTCTAGAGATTGAAAGAGAGGATCTGTGCATTTCAGAGTACCAGGCACCACGATGGGCTTTCTGATAATGCTGGGGTCTTGTGTGACCTCAGAGGGAAATGTCTGCATGGTATATATAGGGAGAAGAACTTATAGACCCTGGGATTCCCTGCCTTCCAAGAATGCCCCATGTTGTAAAGGTGGTGGAAGCAACAGAAACTGCCAACCTTGAAGGTATCAGTCAGCAGCAAAGAACATTTCAGTGACGTAAGTGCCCAAACCCCTACACCCTGTCTCCCTTGGACTTCAATACAGCCCTGGGGTGGGTGTGGAGGGAACAGGAAGAAATGAAGAGGAATTTTCAACCAGGTGGGATGGAAAGATTTAAAAATTAAATTGACTTAAGTAGTTTTTAGGAAGAATGTGAAGAAAACGGAACCCTTATGCATTGCTGATGACGATGAAAAATGGTACAGCCCCTGTGGAAAACAGTTTGGCAGTTCCTCAAAAAAGTAAACATAGAATTATCATAGGATGTAGAAATTCCACTTCTAGGGACACACCCCGCAACAAACTGAAAACAGGAACTCCAATATATATTTGTACACCAATGTTTATTGCAGCATTATTCACAATAGCCAAAATGTGGAAACAATCCAAACGTCCATTAACAGAAAATGATATTTTAAAAAAGCAGTGTATACATACAACAGAGTATTATACAGCCTTAAAAAAGAATGGAATTCTGAAACATGTCACAATGGATAGATTTTGAAGACATTATGCTAAGTGAAAGTGCTAGACATGAAAATACAAATACTGTATCATTCCACGTATATGATGTACCTAGAATAGGCAACTTCATAGAGACAGAATATAGAATAGAGGTTACCAAGGGCTAGAGGGAAGGGAGAATGGGGAGTTATTGTTTAATGGGTACAGAGTTTCAGTTTGGGATGATGAATATTTTCTAAAAATGGATAGTGGTGATAGTTATGGAACTGAGCAGAACCATGCAGCTCCTTCCCCAAGTAAAAAGACCCCTCTATATCCCCTGTCTCTTGTTTGTAGAAAAGCTGAAGTCTCCCAGGCCTCCCAGACTCACAAAACAGCAGGCTCATGCAGTTAATAATTACGACAATAGAGTCACAGACTCTGCACATTCTTGAGTTGTTTTACAGATACTGTAACTACCATCAGATGAAAAAAGCTAACTGCATGATGACCAGACTCTAGCCATGACATAAGCCACTCCATCTATGGCTAGCAAAATGCCAAGAACTGACCTCAAGAGAATGGAATTAACCTTATTGCTCATAATAATCTATATTTTTGTGGGCATCAAAATAATTGTAGCTTGCTCTGCCCATATATGTAAGTGGGCAACTAAAACTGTCAGCAAAGAGATGCTACAGACCCATGTTGACATTTTCCATTTCTGTTCCCCTTAAACCTTAATTATAAAACTGGGACTGACATATACACACTACTATATATAAAATAGATAACTAATAAGGACCTACTGTATAGCACAGGGAACTCTACTCAACACACTGTAATGACCTATATAGGAAAAATTATTTTAAAAAGTATATGTATAACTGATTTACTTTGCTATACAGCAGAAACTAAAACAACATTGTAAATCAACTATACTCCAATAAAATTTTTTTTAAAACATTAAAAAAAAAAAACCCTGAGATCACTAGGTAACATTTACCCTAACTCCTGACTTATGCTCTACTAAATGCACACAATACTTTTCCTAACCTGCTGATTTTTTTCCCTAGATTAAAAGAAGTAGGAATGAAGAATTAAGTACTTCTCTCTACCCCCAGCAGCTGCCTTAGCAATCCTGCAGGCAGACCACTCAGATGAGACATCTGAAGAAAGATCATGAGGAGTCAGCCAGCCTGCACACAATGGAAGATGATGCAGATCTTGACCACCTGCCTTGATGATTCACTGAGGTTCTTCCCCCTCTTTCCCTTTAAAAATTGTCATGGTTGAGCAGAATCTTTGGTCTAGGGACATGAGTCCACCTACTCCCTAGGTTGCCAGCTTTTCTGAATAAAACAACTTTCCTTTCTACCAACACTTGCCCCTTGATTATTGGCTTTTGAGTGGCAAGCAGCTGAACCTGAGTTTGGTAACAGTCACACAATATGGTGAATGTACATGTACAATGCCACTGAATTGTACACTTAAATGTGGTTAAAATGGTAAATTTTGTGTGATGTTTATTTTACCACAATAAAAAAAAATCCTAAAAAGAAACATTAGTTTTTTGGCTTTTCTTTTTTGCCCTGTTCCTAAAGTTTGTTAACTTGATTCAGAACAGTCTTTACTCTAATTAATTTGTCCTTAATGGTAAGGCAATAATACACTTTCAGGTTTCTACCTGATGGCCCATGTGTTGAGGTCTTTCCAGTGAGAACACAAATTACCCCCAGTCTGTTGAGCTTCGAGAATGTTCTGCCTTTGTCTTTCTGGTGTTGTTTCTCTGGTCTCAGGTAATTTGTTATACATGTGTAGCTAGCACTCAGCCAAATACTTGAGAGTACCCCTCTGTAGATTTCTTTGCAGCTCCTTTTCTGTCTGATACTTGGCCCTGCAAATCCTAGCTGCCTTGCCCACACCAAACTCCAGTCTCTGCCTGTCAACCAGTGAGACTGCTGGCTGCCAGTACTGTAGCCTGGTAACCATCTCCAGGTAGTAAGCTGTTCCTGTGGGAAAGCTCACCTTGTCTCTTTCCCTTCTCTCAAGGATCACAGTCCTATGCTGCTGCTTCTACAATGTCTGATGCAA
Source organism: Physeter macrocephalus (assembly GCF_002837175.3). Taxonomy (NCBI): domain Eukaryota; kingdom Metazoa; phylum Chordata; class Mammalia; order Artiodactyla; family Physeteridae; genus Physeter; species Physeter macrocephalus. The sequence goes on from NC_041217.1 coordinate 37,959,284, forward strand.
GGTGATGCTTAGGCAAATTTATGGAGCTCCTTCTGTGTGTTGCTCTCTTCACTCTTCTCAGAAAAATCCTGCCACTTCAACCTCCCTGAACCCTGACTTCTTCTCTTAAATTCTTTGAGCTCACTGTGCTCTGCTTGGGCATTCCCTCTCTCTGTTTTGATCCAAAATATGTCACCACATAGAAGCCAGAGCAATTGTAGGGGTCAGCTATTTGTTTCCATTTTCTCAGACTGTAATTTAATATCTACAAACAATTGTTCTCTATATTTTATTCAACTTACTTGTTGTTTATGTAGCAGGGCAAGTCTGGTACTAGTTATTCTCTCTGGCCAGACACGGAAGTATGAATTACTATATTTTTAATTTTTTGAATTTCTGTTTTGCTCTTTTTTAAACATGTCTGATCCTCTTCACTATGTCTTGTTCTTGCAATACAATTTCTACTCCTTACCTCTCTTTGAACATCGTAAATATTCTTAGCTTAAGGCATGCTCACATTTTTCTATTATCTGGGATAGATAATACATGGGATTTCTCTAGTTCATTGCTCCCTCTCTCTCTCTCTCTCTCTCTCTCTCTCTCTCTCGCTTTCCCTCTCTCCCTCTCCCCTCCCACCCTCATCCCTAGTTCTTTGTCTCCTCTAGTGAGTTATACATTTTTACTAGGAACTCTTCTTCAGTGGGAGTTGTTTCCACAGTAATAAAGTTTACTACTTTGTGGTTTCCCTGTGGGACAGTAGCACATTTGACTTTGCCAGGGCCCCACGGGTTTCAGTGTTTATAAGAATCTATCAGTTGGGGTTTTCCATATAGACAAGAAAATGCAAATTCCTACGGCACTCTAAGGTTTAGAGGCAGGCTTTCTATTTCTTTTTTTCCTCCCTTTTGCTTCTTTGCTGCCTCACTGGCTTGGTGGGCAGGGTATTCTACTTTCCATTTTATAGACTGGCTCTCAGATGTATGAAAGGGCCCAGTTCTAGGTGCCAATGTTGTCTGGGATTTTGGGCTCAAGTCCAGAACCCTGGTAAGTGTTAAAACCATGGTCCCCATAGGGATTTACTTCATTCTGTCTCCTCTATGGGTCACTGGGTTTAGCTCTTTCTCACTACATTGATTTTGAATATTCTATTCATTTCTTCTACCTAGGGATCTCTCATTCTTAACTGCAAGTTCAGCTATGCATTTTCGAAGTTAATTTGCACTTATTGTACCCAGTTTTTCTAATTATTTTCTGTGGGATGAGAAGTTGCAAAAGTCAGTCCCATCAACCATATCACCTTGATGTATGTGGAGTATTAAGAAGAGCATCATACCCCCTCTCAATTTCCAGAATCATAGCTTTTAACTATTGATGAAAGTATATTTATCCCATGCTTTGTTCCAAAAATAATGTTAGATGCTAGTGCATGAATTTATTATCTCCTTATTTTATTATAAGTTACTTAAATGGCATGGAGCATGTTATTTCAATTTGTACACTCCAAGACTCCTAATGCAACACCGGCCAAATACAGTGTGGAATAAGTATCTGTTGAAAAGAACACACGAGAGCTTTCTAAAAGGTTATTAAAAACTTGTATGTATTAAGTTCAATTTCTTTAAAATGAAATTTAAGACAAAATTTCATTGTTTTTATTTGACTCAAGATTCCTGTTAATTAGTTAAGTATGTAAATGATCCCTAAATTAGTAGCTATTTTTAAAGTTTTCTCTTTAAGCTGGGAAGAAAATATAGCACTAGAAAAAACTCAGTAAGAAATAATATCTCCTCATAAAAGCAATGTTTCAATTCACTAAGGTAGAAGGTGACAAAATAGATCCAATCCTCTGAAATTTTTTTGGTTATCATTAAGTAATTCAGATATACAAAGATACATAGAGAATGATAAAATAAACATCTAGTAAATAGCATAAGAAACAAAACCTTACAAATGGGGGTGGGGGATCAGGAAGGAATGGGTGAGAGCTGTAGGAGCTTTGAAGTCTCACACTTGTTGCCTGTAGCTCCACAAGGGGTGGGGTCTCCCAGAGGGCTTGTGCAGTGCAGGACTGAAAGGGCCTCCAGTTGACCTCCTAGCTGGAGACTTCAGTAGTTAGAGGCACCCCATTCCTCTTTGCTTAAAGAAAATCCCTAGAGACACTTAGCTGGAAACTTAAGCAATTGAGTTGCTCCAGACTTCCCTTAAGGAAGAAGGAACTTTTTGCTGCTTTCTGCAAAAAATGAATCATTTGGAAAACTTGGGACTCTGGATAATTGTTTAGACAATTTACCTAAAGAGGATACAGAGAGAATTGGGGGCGGGGGGCATGATATGAATTTGAGAAACTTGAGGAGCACAGCAGGGGGGTAATTTATTTGCGTGCCTGATTCCTATATCAGGATCTTAGGAAACCTCTCTCCAGAGGGATCCAGGATCCCTCTCTCCAGAAGGATCCAGGATCTCTGGAGGGTCAAGTAGTAAGGAGTAAGTGCAGGTTTTAGGAGCAAGGCAGCCCCAGTACTAAGCATGACAGACTTGATGCGCCTGTTGCCAAATTGAGAGCAGAGGGCCATGTTTCATTCCACGGGTGACTCCTCTTTCAGAGAGGGAATCTAGAAGAGCCCTTAAAGAAAAAAATCCAGCTGACATTGAAAAAACGCTAAATGCAATAAAGTATCTGTGATTTACATGTAATTTTAAAATTTAAATTAGCATTTACTAAGAAAGAGGAAAAGCAGCAATGATGACAGTGAGTCTCCAAAGTCAGATAAAGACATCCCTGAACTTGAGTCTATCCTTTTGGCACTTATAAAAAATAGATTAACTTTGCTGACAAATAAAATGTTAAACGTAAAGGAAAGGAAGGATCCTGTTTTGGAAGAACTCATACCAAGCTTGCTTCAGTTATTTTTACAGCAGATTCTCTGCAAGGATTGCTAAGAAAATTGACTCACTCCAGTACCAGGGGCTTTTGAAGCAAATGTCAGGCAGGAATTCATTTCCAGCTCTCTATTAAACACTAGAATCAGCTTACTAATGCTAGAAGAAAGTTTTGAGAGTCTTTAGTTTAACTCATTCAATTTGCAAGAGAGGGCATTAAGGTCCGGAAAGGTAGGTGAGCACAAGTCAGGGACAGCTGGGGCTGGAATCTGATTTCCTGACACCTAGTTAATGTCCTTTCCAGATACAATCAAAAGCTCTTCTGGGCTGGAGAACATGCTCTGAGTTGGCCTATGTGTGAAAGACAAGATAATATTAACTTCTGGTTGAGAAGTCATTTGTCCAGACATAATGGGACCTTTCCAAGGGCAGAAAAAATGTGAGCTAGCCTGTACTTATTTATTACCTGTGATAGGAAGGAAGAAAGTCTAGGTTTCCAAACTCACTTTTAGTCCTAAAATAAAAATCTGTGATTAGCTTTGAGTATGCCTGGTTGGATTATTAGGGCCACAAGTAATTCGTCCCCTCTGTTTTCAGAAATGGCTGACAAGAAAGACTAGCTTGAGATTAGATCTATGGGTTTTGCATCTCATTATCTCTAAAAGGAGTAAGGGGTGGGAAGGAGGGGGCCAGGAGGTAGAAGTTAAGAGAAATTGAGGTTGCAATTCAGTTACCCTTCTACGTGGAATATGTACTCAGAATCTACTTTTCTACAACCACACACAGCAGGTTCCTAAGGTACCAATAAGTACAAGGACCTCCAAGTGAATTTGGAGACTAGTTGTTCTGACTAGCTGTTCCCATGAAACTTGATGGGAACAGAAGAAGATGTGACTCAGCTTTTATCTCTCTCCTCCATTTCTATTGTCACATACTTGTGTATAAGTCACAATTCCCTTGATGGGAATAGAGTGAAATGTGAAAGGGAAGTATAGGAGGAAGGAAACAAGAACTTTTCCAAGAGAAAGAACCTGACCTTACTCTTCTCTACAGCCAGCCTCCAGTCCCCACATGCACACTTCTTACATACAGTGCCTTATATATACAATCAACACTTAGCTTGTTTCCTTTTCTTTTTCTCTTTTCTCTTTCTTTTTCTTTCTTTCTTTCTTTCTTTCTTTCTTTCTTTCTTTCTTTCTTTCTTTCTTTCTTTCTCTCTCTCTTTCTTTTTTCTATTATAAACAAATGTCTACTGAACTATATAGCATCTTCTCCTAGTCACTCTTCTAATTTATGGCAGAAATCTTAACCTACCAGTAATCCACCCAACAGCATTTTAAGAAGATGGTTATAGGAAAAGAGTGGGGTGGTAGAAAAATATATATTTGTATAAATTGTATGTATTAAAAGCTTCTCAAATTTCTGGAGATTTTTAAATTTTAATGGTCTGTTCAATTCAACTTGACATATATACTTTTATGAAGTATTTTTCTATCTTATCTGCCCATAACCTTCTTACATTCAGGGACCTCATCATTCTCTTTATTATGTAATTTTACAATAACTTATGTTCCTATTGGGCTTAAGCATTTGTATGAATATTATTTCACTTAATCATTATAATTGTCAAGTGGGGAGAGGTCTTATAAAAAGTACTGAATTTTGAATCTGGAAATCTACCATAAATTTCCATCTCTGCATTACCTGTTTATTGAGGTTGGATAAGTTATAAGATCTCTTTGCACCACATTTTCTTCATCATAAGACAGAGTCATAAACACCTTTCCTACCCCCCTGGCAAAGTTGTAGGAAGGGTTGAGAACATGTGTGTAAATGCAGGAAGTACTGTAGGTTTGTCAAGTGTTTATTTACATTGTTATGGGTAAAGAAATGAAGGCTCAGAAAGATTCAGTTGGTAAATGAGGGAGAGTCATTACAGAAGTATTTAAATTTTATACCTGGAACTTTTTATTTTTAAGGACAGTGTTAATAACAAACCTTAGCTCTAAAGGTTAGGATGAGGCAGAGCTGATACAATAGCCATATAGCTAATTGACTTCATCACATAAATAAGAAGTACCAGCATCTTTACTATATGTTTTTAGATTAGAATTTTACATTTTTTAGGAAAACACTTTGCTAATATTTCAAAAACTTGATGCTACTATTTGAACAGAAGAAAGTAAAATTTAAATAAAGATATCACTCAGCAGAAAATAGTATTTCCTCCCTTATAATAGCAAGAGAAATTGTGGAGACCCTAACGATATGTACCCAATAACAACCACAGTAATTCCTATTTATTCAGCACTGCAGATGTCTCACAGTGTGGAAATATAGGAAATAAGGATAAGATGTTTCCTTATTGTCCAAGTACTTGAAATATATTTCTACCACTAGATGGAGACATAATCATAACTGACAAAATTCACTTTCCTCTTTAAAAGAAGGAAAAAAGGACATCACCCTCTAATAACTGCATATAGAAAAGAACATAAGCATTAGCTATACAATATGATAATTTGAAAAATCTTGTTTTAAATAATTATATAAAGATATAAAACAATGACTTGTGAAAATTACAATAACTCTCAAATTCAGTATAATTCCTGTACTTCTGATGATGAAGATAAATAATTTCACTTGTTCCTCTTTCTGAGGCATCAAAAAAGATAAATTACAAATTTATCAGAAATGACAAGTCTAGTTTATTCCTAGTTTTCCTAAAACCTAAAGACAACAGAGTGCTTTTTGTCTCAATAATTTTTCTACAATGAATAGTTCTTTTGTCTTGATTTACATTGGGTTTCCCCCCTCCCCACTACAGTAAAAAATTCTGTTTTCTTGGGAGCAGTGTGGCATCCTGTCCTATCACAAATTACCTAAACTTAATGAAAGGCCTTTTTCTCTGAGTGGGACTTTCAGTAGGGGAAAGCCTGGACTGGCTGCTTAACCGTAAGCCAACCTGGTTAAAATGTATTTCCTATCATCTCTCCTACAAAGATTCTCAGAACCATATTATATAAAAGTCATCTTATGGTTTGTAACATATCCCCTGAAAGTATGGGCTTCTGATTGGTTATTTTAATAATGTTAGCCCTGGTTATAATATTCAAATTCATGTATCTGTTTTATCAAAGATATAGGTACTTGTGAGTCTTATTTTTAGGGAAGAGCTTTGAAAGTTTGTTTATTCCCATTATTCAAAAGGTAAAGTAAAATCCAGAGTTTTGTTGAATTCCTTATTCAAGAAGAGAATTAAGAGTCTATGTCTCTTTTAAATTAACAACTGTTTGAGGTTTGAATGATTAAGCTGAGGTGGGGTGTATGCTGACACAGGTAAGATCAACCTCCATCTGGGGCTGAGAGGGAAGGCTGTCTGCTTCCATCGCTTTCTGTTGCTGTTTGTTACTGAGGTTGGATCCAGTTGGATTTTTTTTTTTTTTAATGACATGATGAAGTCTACAAGCCTTCGAACTTGAGGATGGGTTATTAAATTCCTAAGTTCTGCATTTCTGGTGGGATAGTTCACCTGATTTGAACCCTAGTCTGATTAAAGGCAGGCAACAGGTTTCTTTGGGCAAAGTGAGGGCCCAGAACGGAGGTTTTGTTTTTGCAGTGTGAGTGGACAGCAGTGGAGCTCTGGAGCTCTGTAGACTAACCTCTGACCTCCCCAGATACTTTGCTTAGTAGCAGGACACTGTCACCCCCTGGTGGATAAATATCCAGTGTTATGTTCTAGTTCCCCAAAGCTCACTCCTGGCAGTGATTAGGAACCTGTGGGTAAGAACTGTCCTCTGCAACGCCAGCCTCTACTTGCCCAGTTTCAGAGTTAGTTATCTCTTTCCCTTTGTTTCTTTGGGCAAAAAGAATAACCATAACCTCCACTTTGCACAAGCATTTGATGGAATTCTACCACTGAAGATGATTGTTTTTTCTTCCCTGAATTAAAAGGTGAGGAATGGGGTATCCAAGTGAAATTCATGATTTCTAAATAGGGGCTCTAGTCTTTTAGAAACAGATTAGTTTCAGGATCTGCATATTTCCTGAGAAGTGAAATGAGTATATTGAAGATAACCCTGATGTATTCGGAATATGACCCAGGGAAAGTTGATCAAGATCAGTTTAAGTGCCTATTTCTTTAATAGAAAGGCAATAATGTCTCTTGAATACGATGGAATTTCCATAGTATTAGTATTAAAAAGAGGACTAAATGCATATGTAAATCTGGGAGGAGTCTCTAAAATTCAAAAAAAATTAAAAAACAAGATAACATTCCTAATATTTTAAATGTGCTATCTTTGAAACTACAGCAATAAAACTACAGCAAAATCCTCTGTAGAAGAGATGAAAATGTTAAGTACATGCATTGCAGCCACTGTGTTTGCACAACCATTATTTATATAGGATCAAGAAATTAGTACTCAGATGAGCAAGTCTTAAAATATTTTCTCTATTTGAAAATGTTGCCTTCCAAGTAAAAGTACCGACTTATTAAATGGTGTTATAGCATCATTGGATAAAGAAATAGTACACCTTGATGAGAGGAGAAATAAAATACATACACATAGCTGTGTAGAAAAACCTAAATTATTAATAAAAATGTTTTTCTGTCCTAGTATAAATGCTTTCTAACCTTTAAGAAAGATGAGGAAGAAGGAAATCTACAGTTAAAGGCCTCTGTGTCATTGCTGAATTACAACATAAAGAAAAACAACATATTAATTAGCAGCAATCCAGTAATTAATAGTCATGAAAAGGCCAAAGGAGAAAAACATTGGAGGCATTAGGCCTAAACTGTTTTCTGCAGTAAAAAGATAATATTTAGTAGGGTGGATAGCTAGTGGGAAGCAGCCGCATGGCACAGGGAGATCAGCTAGATGGTTTGTGACCACCTAGAGGGGTGGGATAGGGAGGGTAGGAGGGAGGGAGATGCAAGAGGGAAGAGATATGGGGATATATATATATGTATAACTGATTCACTTTGTTATAAAGCAGAAACTAACACACCATTGTAAAGCAATTATAGTCCAATAAAAATTTTAAAAAATTTAAAAATAAGATAACATTTAATCAAGTAACATACATATAAATAACTTTAGAAATGTGCTTTATTTTTATTTACTTATGTTTATTTTGATATAGTTATAGCTTATTATGTCCCAGGCACTATTTTAAGCAGTCTACAAATATTGACAAATTTAATACTCATAAAAATCCTGTGAGGTTCTACTATAAGATTTCTAGATGAGGGAACAGAGGTTAAATACCTTGCACAAAGTAACACTGCTAATGATCTCAACATACAGTTGACCCTTGAACAACTTGGGGCTCCTCCACACACTTGAAAATCCTCATATAATTTTATAGCCAACCCTCCGGATCTGAGGTTCTGTACCCAAGGATTCAAACAACTGCAGATTGTGTAGCATGATAGTATGTATTTTGTGAAAAAAACACACACATAAGTGGACCCACACAGTTCAAACTCATGTTGTTTAAGGGTCAACTGTATTTTTCAGTTTAAAAATTAATATATAAAATGTGCTTTTAAAATATACTTAAAGTGAATTTACCTAGTCGTCTATAAACTAATACAGTATAAACAGTAAATACTATACTTAGCCATTGTATTAGCTTGAGCTGCCATAACAAAATGCCATAGACTGAGTTGCTTAAACAACAGAAATTAATTTTCTTACCTTTCTAGAAGGTAGAAGCCAAAGTCAGAGTGCCAGCCAGCATGGTCAGTTTTTGGTGAGGGCCCTTTTCCTGGCTTGTAGATGGCCACCTTCTCACTGTGTCCTCATACAGTAAAGACGGAGAGAGGGAAGCAGAAAGAGAGGGAAGCAGAAAGAGAGAGAGAGAGAGAGAGAGAGAGAGAGGTTCATGCTCTCTGGGATTTCATATTGTAAGGATACTAATCGCACATGAGGGTCCTGCCTTCATGACCTCATCTCAACCTCATTACCTCCCAAAGGCCCTATCTGTAAATATCATCTCATTTGGGGTTGGGAATTTGGTGAGGACAAAACCAGTCCATAGCAGCCATCTTACAAGTGATAATTTGACACTCCCACAGTGAAATGACCATTGAGATGCTACTAAATCCTGCAACTCCTCCTTAATCAGTAAAGATCCAATTATTTTTGGTATAGTTTTTATGTAACTATTTTTTTCAATAACACTGCATTGAAGAAGCTGAGCCTGTGTTATTTTTTGTATTAGATCTACTGGAGATTATTTATATATTTCCAGTTTAGAGTTCTGGCCTACCAACTACCACCAATCCTGTGGCTTATGAATGTGTATGGGACCCTGTGACAGCTCTCACTTATTTGTTCCAACTGTGGTGCCACCTCTGGCACCTCTGGAATATGGCACCTGAGGATGGTGAGAGTGGTAGCCAATGTCCTTTATCCTCTGTTCCCCCCTTTATGGCATCCAGAACAGTCACCCACTTCCTCCACTGGTCCATGTGTAAGGCATTATTCAGGGGTGGCCACTTCCATCCCTCCCTCAGAACTTTCTAGATTATTACTCCACAAAGCCAATGAGATCTTCTTCTCAATTCTCTCTCTTGCATCCAACTCACGTACAGATATTGTGCTACCCTTGGACAGTCTTAGGCCATTCTGGAGAAGAAATAGGCATTCTTATAGGAATAGGCTGTTTTTCACCTCCCCTACTCCAGCTGATGGAAGGCAGGGATGCAGTCCACGTTAAAAAAGACCCATTCTGGGCTTCCCTGGTGGTGCAGTGGTTGAGAGTCCGCCTGCCGATGCAGGGGACACGGGTTC
>NC_041217.1:37968953-37980228 GCF_002837175.3 Physeter macrocephalus
CCTGTGCTCCACAACGGGAGAGGCCACAACAGTGAGAGGCCCGCATACCGCAAAAAAAAAAAAAAAAAAAAAAAAAAAAAGATCCCATTCTAAGAACGCAGTGATTATGGCATAAAAAGTCCAAGGCTAAGACATATAATAAATTCCAAATACTAAATATAGCACAACTAGAAAATGAAGTATTATTTACATTTTTCCTGGCTGGATAACACTTGCATTTGCAGTTATCATCAATGAAGCCAATATTATAAGGTTGATGACCTTGGAGAGCCATTGAAAGCCAGTGTTCATTGAGAAATGGAATATTTCCTGCCATATCAGTAAATAAAGGATGTCACAGTCATCAGCAATTGCAGCCCTCCAACGTGAGCAGCAAACTTAGGAAGGAAAGAATACCTGCCATCTAGCAGCCATCAGACTGCAGCCACTTCCTATGGTGAGCCCTGAGGAAACTCAGGATGTGAAAATACAGGATACTGGCCCCATATAGCTGAGGTGCATATCAAAGGAATGATTTTGGTGAGCCCAGAATCTTACATCTTCCCATACATAGAAAAGCACTAAATTCCTTAACTTGAGATATCTGGTTTTCTTTAATTCACAATAATCTTTTGATGTTCCTCACTACCTGCCCTTTGTTGCAAAACTATATAACCTTGTTCCCCTCCCCCACCCCCCTCGCCTCCTCGGAGCAGTTGTCTCAGGGTTACTTGAGATGCTGCCTCCCAGGCTTGAAGTCTTAAAAATTCCTCACAAATAAAACATAACTCTCAACTTTTAGGTTTTAAGTCTGCATCATGGATAGTACAATGGATAACCAATGTAATGAGTAATGATATAATTAACAATGAATAAATGATATTAGGGAAACACAGGGATAAGAAGATCTATATTAATATAAACAGGTTCTAAAGAGCCATTGCACTGGGAGTAGTAACAATGTTGCCATCTTTTTCTGCCACTAGGAGATATGAAATTACCCGAGAATAGTATAGTAGGCATATTTGTCAATAAAAGATCATGGAGAATCTAGGAGCAAACAGATGGAGAGAAATCTTCTTCAAATCATTGAATATTCTAAAAGTAAAAGTAACATGGTTAAAGTTTTATGTCTAAAAGTGAATTCAGCATCAATGTGTGCGTTAAATAATGAAAGAGTACCTGAAACTTAAAAAAAAAAAAATACCCTTTATCCACATGCATTAAGTTGGCTTTGGAAATGGCACCTATTACATTTTTTGCCCAGCAATCCTCTTCCCTGGAAACTGACATAGCTGACCCACAAAGTCACCAGGTTGGATGTTGTGATGAAATATTGTTGCATCGCGCCCTCATGTCTCTGGCCAAAGAGACCGACCTAAGGGTTGATTGGCCCTTGACTGACCAGTGCCTGCATCTGTTCCCTAAAATTTGGTTGGGTCGAAGAGATTCCACCTTCAGTCTGGGTGTGTCTCCTGAAAACAAATGCCAAACCTGGGAACTGTTGGTTGTCGTGTCTCCTGCCATATATGGGCAAAGTAGCAGGAGGATCTGTGCTAAGAAAGATGGAAAAAAAAAAAAGCAGGCACACAGGAGAGTTGGAGAGAGAGCTCTGGCTGCTTTTCCTGTACCAGATCCCACTGTTTGAAGACAGCTATATGATTATCAATGGGGTCCGTGTGACCCCTAATCCTTACAATATCCCCTCACACACATGAGCTCAATTGTTTTTAAGTTTCATTGAGTTGATTTCTGTAACCTACCAAAAGTGGGTCTTAACAAAACCACAACTAAAACAATCAAAATCACCTATTAAGCTTCTTTTATTATAAGAAGTCAGGAAAAATAAAACCCAATAATTGTAAAGCATTGGTGTTATATGTAAATTTCTGATGTAATTTCTTCCTGGGTTTTTAAATACTAAAAACTATATGATTGAAAATGCTATTTTTATTTATTATTTCATTAAGATTTTAAGAAAACTAATAAAATGTAAGATTTTAGAAAATAGCCTATTTCAATTAAAGTGACATTTTATTCAAATTTTGATTGTGGTTTATTGAATGAATTTGCTTAAGATGATATTTTCTTCTATGCCACTTAGCTAGGAGTATCCAGGTTAAAAACAGAATTGCAAAAGTTTGGCGAGAAAGAATTCTGCAAAAACTAAAGAAATAGGAAACTCATAAGGGAAATGATCTAGAAATATATAAATTAAATAAATTTGGTTTCAAACTCAATTATAGTAACTTCATAAATACTAATGTACTATAATTCAGCATCTCGTACCCAGAGACTGGGGTAGATGGACCCCTGGTGTATGTACCAGAATATTTCAGACTTTAACAGAAGACACTTAAACATCTAGCTACTCATTCTGTACATATATTAATACTTATGTCTAAAACAGTGGTTCTCATACTTGGCTATGTGTAAGAGTCACCTGTGATCTTTTATTTTTATTTTTTTATTTTTTATTTTTGTGGTATGCGGGCCTCCCTCTGTTGTGGCCTCTCCCGTTGTGGAGCACAGGCTCCGGACGCGCAGGCTCAGCGGCCATGGCTCACGGGCCCAGTCGCTCTGCGGCACGTGGGATCCTCCCAGACCGGGGCGTGAACCCGGTTCCCCTGCATCGGCAGGCGGACGCGCAACCACTGCGCCACCAGGGAAGCCCCACCTGTGATCTTTTACAAATTCAGATTCTGTTCCTCAACACTGGAAAATCTAATTCAAGTTATCTGGATCTATAACAAGGCATCAGTATTTCTGACGCGGTGAGTTTAATAAACAGCCAACTTATGGAATTACTGAGCACCTTACAGCAGGGGTCCCCAACTCCCAGGCCATGGACCTCTACCTGTCTACGGGTCCTCAGCCTGTTAGAAACCGGGCTGCACAGCAGGAGGTGAACGGTGGGCGAGTGAGTGAAGCTTCATCTGCCACTTGCCACTCCCCATTGCTCGCATTACTGCCTGAATCATATCCCTCCCCCGCCCCCAGTCTGTGGCAAAATTGTCTTCCACAAAACCGGTCCCTGGTGCCAAAAAAGTTGGGACCACTGTCTTACAGAATACTTTGTCACTGTCTGATAATTTTGTAAATATACAAGCATTATGTGTAAAAAGAAAACATTAGCAATTGATTCTATTTGGTTTTTTATTAAATATAAAACTAATGGATATACTAGGACATCTATAGGAAATCTGCTGTAAAGCTGGAGGATTACTTGTCACTATGTGATAAAAGGAGAGAGAGTTTGAGATAAAACCTCCACGGAAGTTGCAAATGGGCTTTGAACATTGGTATTATGTTGTGTTCCTTTAAATGTAATTTATAAAGGTTAAATGCATCTCAGTTATATTTTTAATGAGAACTATCTCATCTTCTAAAGTAGAATATTTATAAAAGCTAGGAAGAAACAAAAATTTCTTCTTTAATAGCTCTGTGAGCACTTCATTTGAATCCTCACCAATTGTTTGATTCTGCCCTCTAGATTAACACTAGCAGAGGAAGAGACAAAATCTGAGGAAAAAATTGTAAAAGAAGCATGATAACCCTAAAAATAAAGCAAGAAACAATTATCAGGAAACCAGCAGTAGAATTCAGAATCTATAACTGTTTATAACTCACAAAACTAGCTTATAAAATAGTTTATAACTCACAAAACTAGCTTATAAAATATTCTTACCACTGTAAGAATTTAAATAGACTAATAATTTCAACCATAAAACTATCATTTTCAGTCAACAATAAAGCAGGATAAATATCACATCACAAATATATATATATGTTCATTTTGTCATTATTTGCTTATTTTTCTTAAATAAATATATATTAAGCACCTTTAATGGACCAGTACATTGAAAGGGGTGGAAATGCAATGCTCAGTAGGATAAATATGGTTCCTGCTTTCAAGGAGTTTACAGTTGAGTGATAAGACATAAAATTAAGCAAAACATACAATTACAATAACAAAGAATGATAAGTTGTATGGAACAGGTGCGTGGGGGATGTGAAAGTGTGCTTTTGATGCAGCATAAATTAAGAGACAGAGAGAAGTGAAAGGTGTGGGTAGAACAGAGGGGCAGGCAGGCAGATCATAAAAGGTCTCTGTTTTGTCTGGGTGAGAGGCAAATTATGCTCAGAGGCTGAGATCGTTTTTTTGCCAATAGTTTAACACAGGTTCACTGCGGGAATTTCACAAGCCAGTAGCATACAATAATAAGTCAATCAAGAAATAACATACTCCAAACCAATGATAAATTCATCATACTATTGTTCCAGGCAAGGGGAGATGAGAGGAATAAAGTCCAAATTTAGTTCGAGAGTTTTGGTTTCTAACCGAGAACCGACGTCCAGCGGCCAGCGCAAAAATAAAAGTCCCTTGTTGCTAGAGCACTGTTGCTAGGGAACCGACGCGCCAGTGTTGGCCGGCTCCCTAAACTCCCAGGGTTTTCACTGGGACCTGTCACCCGACTTGAGCCACTGCCTAAGCGCCTCGCCGGGCAGGAACAGATGTCCTTTCTCTCCCTGAAACGGTTGCATGGTTTACTACCACTGCCCACCAAAAGTAGCCTGGTCACAGCAGAAGCAGATGTCTCAAGATCTTCAGAGAGCTAGATCAGCAAAGGGTAGCTTTGTCCTGACCCAAAGTTTAGGATACTCCTCACAAAATCTCTGTATCTTCAGTCTAAATGTACCCTCGTCATCGTTGCTTCCCCACACGTTCTTCTTAAGCCCCCAGAGAGGCCCCTCAACATCTGACCTGCAAGTGCTTATCAACAACAACAGAAGGGATGATGACATCCTGACCTCATGCTTATAACAAAACTTTACTTCTAAAAACGACTTTTTTTTGTATTTGTCATAAACAAGTGGATTAAAACAACTCCACTTAAGTTATAAATAAGTGGATTTGAAATTATATAAAACCAATACAGGACAGTCATTAAGACTGAGATCTACAGAATAAAACTAGCATCTTTTGTGAAGGCTCTTTGGAGGAAAAGAACTGAGAGAAAATGTCACTCAAAAGTTTTGTCTTTAAAAATGAAATACTCATATATTTCATCAAAACGGGACTAAAATGTTCTGTTAAAACTCATGCTCAAAGAAAAGTTGTGATCATCAAAAAGAAAAATTAAAAACACATATTAAATACATTCTACCTTAAAATATTTGAAATAACAAAATTTCTGAAAAAATATTTTATTTCAGTATGTGGATAAATAAATGAAACAAGTTAAAATAAACCATCTTAATTTTAACACTATGATTAAATAGAAAAAATAATGAAGCATTTTCAGGTAAAATAGTTAATACAGTTTCAAAAAAATTATTGATGTGATCTTATCATTGCTACCCAGGTTTATGGAACACTTATCACAGCACATATTCTACTAAAATGAGAATATAAATCTTAGGAAAAATTACAAAGCAATTATTGTTTCAATCAGTCGACCATTGTTGCAGAATTATTAATTTAATAAACCACATTTTCCACACCATAATTTATGATACCTTAATCATATATTAAGATACCTCATAGAACCAAGTCTATTCCTAAATTTTATTTGAAATAAACATAACTTGTATTTTATTTAATTACTTCAAATGTAAAATTCCTTATAATTTAATAATTTGGTAGAATTAGAATTAACATAACATCTAAATTAACATAAAATTTTACATTTATTTCTTGATAAAAATGGTTTCCATTAGAAACATTTATTTGAAAATTCACTAAAATCTGGACAGATAACACCAGTGTAATGCTAGGAAAAATGTCTGGAACTTATTAGCCAAAATTTGAGAAAATTTCCAGATGTTTGAATTTGCCACTAAAAGGCAATAAATTTAATTATCTTGGAATGATCTAATACAAGATTTAAATCAAGTGACTCTCTTCAAATCATTTCTCAGTAAACTTGTATTCACTTCTACACATCAAATAGACATTAAAAAAAATAAATAAGAAAATAAAGTGATGGAATATATAAATAATGAAACCTCAAAGAGTCATACGTTGGTGGGCAGGCTATAATAATGCTAGAGGTGCAAAAGCAGTTCAGAAGTCATTCACGCTTTTTCTATTCACTTTGATACAAATTTGTAATGAGAATAGTTAAGCCTCTGAAATGAATTCTTATGAGACTTAGCTTAAATGCATAAAAGCAATGTTAAGAATTTCTTTCTCCTTATGAGAAAAATGTTATTAAAATGAAAGATTAATTCAATAGAAATACACATATACAACAAAATATATAAAATTATGAAAAGTGAAAGCTATTGGTGAAAGAAATAATCATGATATATTCTTAAACAGAATGCACTAATCTTGTTTGCTTCTTAAGACCTATGTATCTATTTTTCCAGGGACAAGTGGTCGGTATAGTGGACAAAAATATATAATTTTAAAACTTCTGTTGGAAGATACATACATGTTTAAAATTTGGTCAGGAAAATGTTTAAAATATGTGTGTGTGATAATTTAAAAGACTGTAAGCTTCGTCATTTTTAAGATGGTACCTAATTCGCAAATATGCTAAATTACCAAGATCTATTACCAATTAAAAAGATACTTAAGTGGATTGTAGTTTTTGCTAATTTATTTTAGTCATAATTTATAAGATGATATTATTGGACTAGAACAAATAAAATATTGACTACCCATGCCAATATTTGAATAATAATTATTGTTTTCTTTCTCTTTTAAAATGAATTTAAAATCTTGATAGTGGCCACAACTTTGAACTTCTGTAGAGATAAAAGAGGGTAGAAACTGGGAGTTACTTTTACAGGCAGCAGAGCATGCTGATAAGTAGCACCGCTATAGAGTATCCCATTTCTACTTCTTTTTTGCAGAACCATAGGAAAGCCCTTATGTTACAGAACCAATCTTGGTGTCCTCTTGCCTGTATGCAGTAAAGCCAATATACAGACACCAGGTTGTGGTGAAGGGAAGTGAAGCATTTATTGCAAAGTGCCAGGCCAGGAGTCTGGGCAGCTCAAAACCTCAAACTCCCAATGGGTTTTAAGAAAGTATTTTTAAAGGCAAGCTGAGGGAAGGGAGTCAGAGGGTGTGTGATTAGCTTGTGCACAATTCCGTGTTTGGCTAATGGTGAAGTGACAGAATAGTGTCACAGGCATTAACATTATCAATCTTCAGGCTCTAGTAGGTCTGGGTACTACTTGCTCATGGTCATAAAGTAGTTAACATCTTCCATTTGGTGGGGGGTTTAGCATTAATTCTCCTGGCCCAACTGTTATTTTTGTCACTATATGTTCACATCCCTTGAATCATTAATTCTTGAGCCAGGGTTTTGTGACTTAGGGAAGGCCTGGGAGACTATAGCTTTAGATTCTTTATTCAAACACAGATTTTTAAAAGTCTTTGTCTTGTTTCCATTAAAAAATAACAATTGGTATTGTGAAGTAGAGGACAAAACCCAGTGGGAATGCTTTTAAAAGAACCTGCCTTCCTCTGCCTTTTCACTGTAAACTCTTCTGAACCACCTTAAATGAGGTATCTGCTGAGAAAATCTATGGATACCATGCTGTGGGAAAGCAGAAGCACTGAAAGATTGTATTTTTGTAGCTTCTGCCCATTTTACTTGTAGGGAACCACAGTATAGATGGATTCAGCATGTAATTGTTAATTAATTTATTGCTTTACTTAATGAAGTCCTAGGGGAGCAAAGTTCACCACCCTAAATTGTCTCTTTGGCATAAAGATTAATCTAGGCTGATTGTTTTTAAGGCCCAAAAGTCTCAGGAAGAATTTTGACCTTCCCCCTAACTGCTTAAAAGAATGTAGATAGAGGACCTGGTCCAGCAAGGGAGCTATCACCATAGATAACTACGGTATGTACTAGGCATGATAGACAGGGAGGAACCTAGCAATGTCTGTTTGTTAAAATTCCTCTCTGTGTCCCATTATCTTTGCCTGGTCCAGAAAACATTTTTTTACCAAACATTTGCTTTTCCGTCCCCACTAAATTGCCTTCCCTCCCCACTCCCCCCTTGAAGCCCCAAACCCCTACCCCAACCTCCTCTTTGATCTTGAGCTGAAGATGGTATTTAAGATGAGGGTCAGGCATTTTAGTGAGTTACTCAGTTTTCCTGGGTCTCTCCCAAGTATATATGCTACTAAACTTTTGTGTGATTTTCTCCTGTTAATCTGTCTCACGTCAATTTAATTCTTAGACCAGCCAGAAAAAAGTAGAAGGATGGAGAAAAATTTCTTTCTCCCCAACAAAGTGAAAGAGATCTGCTAGCATCAGGATAAGAGAAAGAGTGTTCAATGTCTGTCTTTTAGGAATAGATATTTCTGTGTTTGAGAGCTGATTAGGTTAGAATTATCTACTTCAGGGCAAGAAGTTTGTTCCTTTGTGAGACCTATAGCTTTAGGAGACAAAGTTTTCTAGCACTACAGGTAGACTAGGAGTACAGAGCTGAAGCTCTGGTGAACTCCTATCTTTAGTAGAAGGCTGTTCCTCACCACAAGAAACTGCCACCATCTGGAGAGTGAGAAAGCAACGCAGGTGAAGATCTGGTTAGCAGAAGTGGAAGCTCAGGGGAGCTGTGTAAAAGGAAAGCTGTGTGTATTTTTTCTTCTGAATGTGTGCTTCATTCTTGAACCTGTGTCAAGCAGGCAAGCAGAAAGATGACCTTTTATCTGCTTACCTAAACTTGTTCTGAATATATACAGTTCTTTCTTTTCTGTGGAAAAAAAGTATAGTCACTGTTTAAGGGTCATTTCCTCCCTACCCTTTGTGAAAGCCAACATGAATGGAGATGGGGAGTGACCAGAGGAGGATTTATGCTTGAAGCTGATAAAAGATATTTTCACATATTGAGGTATGGGGAAGACATTCTGGATTATACATGAGTTAACTTGAATTTTATGCCAACTAAAACAGCCAGGTTGTGGCCTATCAAACATGTATAGTAATCTGCTTTAATTATTAGGAAAAGGGCACATTGACCAGAAATAATGTCCATGTTAAAGGTTAAATGCCTTTTTTGCTGGGAGGCCAAGGCAAGTACTCCTTCAATGATAAGACTCCCTTTCCAGGTGCCAAGGCCATATTGACTTGTCGTGTGTACATGCTGATCTGTTGTGTTTTTTGTTTCTGTTTTTTGTTTTTGAAACCTTGAAGGAATGTATCCCTGACTTGTTTAATGTTCTTTGTTCTGACAAGATACAAAACTGCTAAAAACCATGCTTCTCTGGAGCAGTTCCTCAGTTATCTGAGAGGCTGTCTTCCAGGCTATAGTCCTCAGTTTGGTTCAAATAAAACACTTTTCAATTCTTATTATAGATTGTTTATTGACTATTTTCATCAATTAAGCTAATGCTCAGGGGTCTTTCCTTGCATGACCCTTTCCAAGGTGGTAGTAACTACATTTGAATTCACAGTTTTGTATCCTTTTTCTTAAAAAGCATAACTCCTTTCAACAGTTGTATATCATTTATTCCCAGCAAAACCAAATCCACCCTGAGGAATGGGAGATTCCCAAAACACCAAAAAAGAGATTCCTGCCTTTAATGATGAAGCACTATGGCTGTCTGTGCTTCTCAAGAAATGAAATAATTCCAGTTTACAAGTTTTGATTGGAAGATTTCATTTTACCTAGACTGGAATGTGTGTTTTTAAATAATTCTGAAATTTAAGGGCAAAATAGTCCCTTAAATAATAGAATCTCTATTTTAATTGGTATTAAAAGTTACTAAGTACTTATCTAAAGATAACTATAAACTAAGTTACATATAACTTTATAGATATTTACTATATAAATTATGCAAACATTTATAACTGTAAACTAAGTTATAAACTAAGATGACTATAAAAATTTGAAAAAAATAAGAAATTAAGAAATTAGGGAGATTTGTTCAAGATGGCGGAGCAGAAGGACCTGCTCTCATTCCCTCTTACAAGAACACCATAATCACAACTAACTGCTGAACAATCAATGACAGGAAGACACCAGAACTCACCAAAAAAGATACCCCACATCCAAAGACAAAGGAGAAGCCACAATGAGATGGTAGGAGGAGTGCAATCACAATAAAATCAAATCCCATAACTGCTGGGTGGGTGACTCACAAACTGGAGAACACTTATACTACAGAAGTCCACCCACTGGAGTGAAGGTTCTGAGCCCCACGTCAGGCTTCCCAATCTAGGGGTCCGGCAACGGCAGAAGGAATTCCTAGAGAATCAGACTTTGAAGGTTAGCGGGATTTGATTGCAGGACTTTGACAGGACTGTGGGAAACAGAGACTCCACTCTTGGAGAGCACACACAAAGTCGTATGCTCATCGGGACCCAGGGGAAGGAGCAGTGACCCCATAGGAGACTGAACCAGACCTACCTGCTAGTGTTGGAGGGTCTCCTGCAGAGGCATGGTGTGGCTGTGTGTCACCGTGAGGACAAGGACACTGGCAGCAGAAGTTCTGGGAAGAACTCCTTGGCGTGAGCCCTCCCAGAGTCTGCCATTAGCCCCACCAAACACCCCAGGTAGGTTCCAGTGTTGGGTCACCTCAGGGCAAACAACAAACAGGGAGGGAACCCAGCCCCACCCATCAGCAGACAAATGGATTAAAGTTTTACTGAGCTCTGCCCACCAAAGCAACAGCCAGCTCTACCCACCACCCGTCCCTCTCATCAGGAAATGTTCACAAGCCTCTTAGATAGCCTCATCCACCAGAGGGAAGACAGCAAGAAGAACTACAATCCTGCAGCCTGTGGAACAAAAACCATATTCAAAGAAAGATAGACAATATGAAAGGCAGAGGGCTATGTACCAGATGAAGGAACAAGATAAAACCCCAGAAAAACAACTAAATGAAGTGGATAGGCAACCTTCCAGAAAAAGAATTCAGAATAATGATAGTGAAGATGATCCAGGACCTCAGAAAAAGAATGGAGGCAAAGATCGAGAAGATGCAAGAAATGTTTAACAAAGATCTAGAAGAATTAAAGAACAAACAAACAGAGATGAACCACACAATAACTGAAATGAAAAATACACTAAAAGGAATCAATAGCAGAATAACTGGGGCAGAAAATGGATAAGTGTCCTGGAAGACAGAATGGTGGAATTCACAACTGCAGAACAGAATAAAGAAAAAAGAATGAAAAGAAATGGAGACAGCCTAAGAGACCTCTGGGACTACATTAAACGCAGCAACATTTGCATTATAGAGGTCCCAGAAGGAGAAGAGAGAGAGAAAGGACCCTAGAAAATATTTGAAGAGATTATAGTCGAAAACTTCCCTAACATGGGAAAG
>NC_041217.1:37980238-38003181 GCF_002837175.3 Physeter macrocephalus
TAGCCACCCAAGTCCAGGAAGCACAGAGAGTCCCATACAGGATAAACCCAAGGAGAAACACACTGAGACACATAGTAATTAAATTGGCAAAAATTAAGGACAAAGAAAAATTATTGAAAGCAGCAAGGGAAAAATGACAAATAACATACAAGGAAACTCCCATAATGTTAACAGCTGATTCCTCAGCAGAAACTCTACAAGCCAGAAGGGAGTGGCATGATATACTTAAAGTGATGAAAGGGAAGAAACTACAACAAAGATTACTCTACCCGGCAATGATCTCATGGCAATGATCTCAATCAGATTCCATGGAGAAATCAAAAGCTTTACAGAGAAGCAAAAGCTAAGAGAATTCAGCACCACCAAACCAGCTCTACAACAAATGCTAAAGGAACTTCTCTAAGTGGGAAACACAAGACAAGAAAAGGACCTAAAAAAACAAATACAAAACAATTAAGAAAGTGGTAATAGGAACATACATGTTGATAATTACCTTAAACCTGAATGGATTAAATGCTCCAACCAAAAGACACAGGCTTGCTGAATGGATACAAAAACCAGACCCATATATATGCTGTCTACAAGAGACCCACTTCAGACCTAGGGACACATTCAGACTGAAAGTGTGGGGATGGAAAAAGATATTCCATGCAAATGGAACCAAAAGAAAGCTGGAGTAGCAATAGTCATATCAGATAAAATAGACTTCAAAATAAAGAATGTTACAATAGACAAGAAAAGGCACAACATAATGATCAAGGGATCAATCCAAGAAGAAGATAGAACAGTTATAAATATATAGGCACCCAACATAGGAGCACCTCAATCCATAAGGCAACTGCTAACAGCTGTAAAAGAGGAAATCGACAGTAACACAATAATAGTGGGGGACTTTAACACCTCATTTACACCAATGGACAGATCATCTAAACAGAAAATTAATAAGGAAACACAAGCTTTAAAGGACACAATAGACCAGATAGATTTAATTGATATTTATAGGCCATTCCATCCAAATACCACAGATTGCACTTTCTTCTCAAGTGCGCACAGAACATTCTCTAGGATAGATCACATCTTGGGTCACAAATAAAGCCTCAGTGAATTTAAGAAAATTGAAATCATATCAAGCGTCTTTTCTCACCACAAAGCTATGAGATTAGAAATGAATTACAGGAGGAAAAATGTAAAAAACACAAACACGTGGAGCATAACACTACATTACTAAATAACCAAGAGATCACTGAAGAAATCAAAAAATACCTAGAGACAAATGACAATGAAAAATCAATGGACAGATCATCCAGACAGAAAATCAATAAGGGAACACAGGCCTTAAATAACACATTAGACCAAATGGACTTAATTGATATATATAAAGCATTCCATCTGAAAGACATAGAATACACATTCTTTTCAAGTGCACATGGAGCATTCTCCAGGATAGATTACAAGCTAGGCCACAAAACAAGCCTCAGCATGCTTAAAAAGACTGAAATCATATCAAGCACCTTTTCTGACCATGATGCTATGAGACTAGAAGTTAACTACAAGGAAAAAAAAACTGCAAAAACACAAACACATGTAGGCTAAGTAATATGCTATTAAACGACCAATGTACCACTGAAGAAATAAAATAGGAACTCAAAAAATATCTAGAGACAAATGACAATGAAAACAGCATGATCCAGAAACCTATGGGATGCAGCAAAAGCAGTTCTAAGAGGGAAGTTTATAGCTATACAAGCCTACCTCAAGAAACCAGAAAAATCTCAAATAAACAATCTAACCTTACACCTAAAGGAAATAGAGAAAGAAGAACAAAAAAAAGCTAAAATTAGCCGAAGGAAAGAAATCATAAAGATCAGAGCAGAAATAAATGAAATAGAAACAGAGAAAACATTAGCAAAGATCAATAGAACTAAAAGCTGATTCTTTGAGAAGATAAGCAAAACTGATAAACCATTAGCCAGACTCATCAAGAAAAAGAAGGAGAGGACTCAAATCAATAAAATTAGAAATGAAAAGGGAGAAGTTACAACGGACACGCAGAAATACAAAGCATCCTAAGAAAAATATCACTGATGAATATAGATGCAAAAATCCTCAACAAAATACTAGCAAACAGAATGCAACAACACATTAAAAGGATCATACACCATGATCAAGTGGGATTTATCCCAGGAATGCAAGGATTCTACAATATATGCAAATCAATCAATATGATACACGATATTGACAAACTGAAGAAGGAAAACCATATGATCATCGCAATAGGTGCAGAAAAAGCTTTTGACCAAATTCAACACCCATTTATGATAAAAAACTCTCCACAAAGTGGGCATAGAGGGAACCTACCTCAACACAATAAAGGCCATATACGACAAACCCACAACAAACATCATTCTCAATGGTGAAAACTGAAAGCATTTCCTCGAAGATCAGGAAGAAGACAAGGATGTCCACTCTTGCCAATCTTATTCAACATAGTTTTGGAAGTCTTAGCCATGGCAATCAGAGAAGAGAAAGAAATAAAATGAATACAAATTGGAAAAGAAGAAGTAAAATTGTCACTGTTTGCAGATGACATGATACTATATATAGAGAATCCTAAAGATGCCACCAGAAAACTACTAGAGCTAATCAATGAATTTGGTAAAGTTGCAGGATACAAAATTAATGCACAGAAATCACTTGCATTCCTATACACTAATGATGAAAAATCTGAAAGAGAAATTAAGGAAACACTACCATTTACCATTGCAACGAAAAGAATAAAATACCTAGGAATAAATCTACCTAGGGAGACAAAAGACCTGTATGCAGAAAACTATAAGACATGGTTGAAAGACATTAAAGATGATACCAACAGATGGAGTGATATTCCATGGTCTTGGATTGGAAGAATCCATATTGTCAAAATGACTATACTACCCAAACCAATCTACAGATTCAATGCAATCCCTATCAAATTACCAATGGCATTTTTTACAGAAATAGAACAAAAAATCTTAAAATTTGTATGGAGTCACAAAAGACCCCAAATAGCCAAAGCAGCCTTGAGGGAAAAAAACGGAGCTGGAGGAATCATACACCCTGACTTCAGACTATACTACAAAGCTACAGTAATCAAGACAATATGGTACTGGAACAAAACCAGAAATATAGATCAATGCAACAGGATAGAAAGCCCAGAGATAAACCCAGGCACATATGGTCAACTAATCTATGACAAAGGAGACAAGGATACACAATGAAGAAAAGACAGTCTCTTCAATAAGTGGTGCTGGGAAAACTGGACAGCTACATGTAAAAGAATGAAATTAGAATGCTCCCTAACACCATACACAAGAATAAACTCAAAATGGATTAGAGACCTAAATGTGGGACCAGACACTATAAAACTCTTAGAGGAAAACATAGGAAGAACACTCTTTGACATAAATCACAGCAAGATCTTTTTTTGATCCACCTCCTAGAGTAATGGAAATGAAAACAAAAATACACAAATGGGACCCAATTAAAACTTAAAAGCTTTTGCAAAGCAAAGGAAACTACAAACAAGATGAAAAGACAACCCTCAGAATGGGAAAAATGTTTGCAAATGAATCAACGGACAAAGGATTGATCTCCAAAATATATAAACAGCTCATGCAGCTCAGTATTAAAAAAACAAACAACCCAATCCAAAAATAGGCAGAAGACCTAAATAGACATTTCTCCAAAGAGGACATACAGATGGTCAAGAAGCACATGAAAAGCTGCTCAACATCACTAATTATTAGAGAAGTGTAAATCAAAACTATAATGAGAGAATAGGGAACCCTCTTGCACTGTTGGTGGGAATGTAAATTGATACAGCCACTATGGAGAACAGTATAGAGGTTCCTTAAAAAACTAAAAATAGAATTACCATATGACCCAGCAATCCCACTACTAGGCATATACCCATAGAAAACCATAATTCAAAAAGACACATGCACCCCAGTGTTCATTGCTGCGCTATTTACAATAGCCAGGTCATAGAAGCAACCTAAATGCCCATCGACAGATGAATGGCTAAAGAAGATGTGGTACATATATACAATGGAATATTACTCAGCTATAAAAAGGAACGAAATTGGGTCATTTGTAGAGATGTGGATGAATCTAGAGACTGTCACACAGAGTGAAGTAAGTCAGAAAGAGAAAAACAAATATCGTATATTAACGCATATATGTGGAACCTAGAAAAATGGTACAGGTGAACCGGTTTGCAGGGCAGAAATAGAGACACAGATGTAGAGAACAAACGTATGGACACTAAGGGGAGAAAGCAGTGTGTGTGTGGGGGGGTGGTGTTGTGATGAATTGGGAGATTGGGATTGACAAGTATACACTGATGTGTATGAAATGGATGACTAATAAGAACCTGCTGTATAAAAAATTTTTTTAAATAAAGAAAAAAAAAGAAATTAGGCAAGACTTTCTTAGTCTTTCTTTGTTATATTCCTATAAGAAAACTCACATACTGGGGAATACTGAAGGTTCTGCAATCACCTGGTCACTGTAATCTTCATATATGAAATAGGATAATGAATTTAATAATCAGACAGTTTTATCTCAAAGCTGCTTTCTCCTTGGAAATAATACCTTCGAAATTTATTCAAAAAACCTGTTATTCAATTGAGTGTTAAACCTTTTAGTTAATGGTATCTAGCTAAAGGTAGATAACACCTTTGACAAGAAAAAAGAAAAATACCCAGAGTATGCATAAAATATGTAAATGGAAAATCAAAAAGTTGTTTTCTAGAATTAAAACTTGTTCTATTTTTTAAAAAGTATCTGAACAAGGAAAAGGGAAATCTAATTTTGTTTTAATAGCTTCAGTGTCCATACATAGTAACAAGATTAAAAAGATAAAGATATCAAAAGGACAATAGACAATAAATGTTCAACCATGAAAATGTCTAAGGAGAAAATATCCTTTATTTCTGTAAAAGAAAAAAGTTAATTTTTAACCTAAATTTATGTATTTAAAGGCTTTGAAAACTTCTGAAATAAGTGTTTTAAAGCAAGAATTATGATCCAAGTTCATTCATACACTAAAGGTAAACTCTTTGATAAATAAATTATTTTATGAATTTGGAATAAGAAAAAAAAGCTACATATCTTCTCTCTGAGGCTTCACAGTGTAAAATCAGGCAAACATGGCATTTTACTCAATGCTGGCTTCGTTGACATGCAACCTATACAGTTGCATGTCAGGGAAGTGTGCTCAGAGGGGTCTCACACTTGGTTTAATGCTCTGCTGTAACCATCCTGGAATTCTTAATAACTTTTGAACAAGAAGCTCTGAATTTTCATTTTCCCCAGGGCTCTGCAAATTGTATAGTTGGTCCTGATTTTAGTATATGCCAAGGCTTTTTTCTTTAATTAAAAAAAGGCTAAATTAAATGAAGCTTACAGGTCTTTGATAAGTTATCTATAATACTATCTGAATTTCTGTAGATGTTACCATAAGTGCTCAACTAAGCTAATTAATAATTTACATAACCAGTATCTTTCTAAATTGTGTCCTGTGAATCTTAGACCATATTACAAATTAAGTAGCTCTAAGGTATTACTCCAATTACAATATCTGGGTACAATATCATATGCCAATGTAAATTGAAAATTGTTAGTTCATAAATTACATCAATTGATGTAATGATTCAGCAATGTACTTACTAGCTTCATTTCTAAAAGTTACTTTTTTTGGAGAAATAACACAATTTAGTATAATTTCTTGGAGTTAAATATAACAACCTTACCTGGTAAAGCTTATTATTAAAAAGCTGATTTTGATACTTTTCCTGAAATAATAAATTTTCCTCAGATGATTAATAATACAATTATTTCTTTCACACATACAAAGCTTGATTATCTTTTCCAGTCCAGTTCAACAAAAACTTCATTGAAAATTTATTTGGGATTGCATTTATTTTACTTTTAAATTTGTGAAGACTTTTTAATTTTTAGATAGTTTCGTGGAGGGAATGATTTATCTTCATTTGTTCAATTTTTTTTAAATTTTTAATGAAATGTTAACAGTTGCTTCACATAGTCCTGAATCTTTCTGGGTATCCACATTCTTAGATATTTTAGAAGAATTGCCACTCTTATGTGTAGCATTATTTTTGCATTTTCACATCTATTAATAACTTGTTATTGTCAATATTTACCTAATATCAAGTCCATTATTTAATCCAATATACTTTAGTAAAGTTTAATTGGATTGTCTAGGTATGTTCTCATGTAATTTGTAAATTTAAAATGTGCCTTCACTTCCAGTGTTTATTCTAATTCCTCACACCCTTGCCAAAGTAGGTATCATGTCACTTCTTATTTTTGCCAATCCCATAGGTATGAAGTGTTGTTATTCTAATTTTCTTTACTTTGACTACTAGTGAATTTGAGCATCTTTTCATGTGTTCTTGATCAATTTGATTTGCTTTGCTAAAGATTTCCTATTTGTATGCTTTTCCATTCCATTGGGTTTCATATCATTTCCTTGTCAATTTCTACAAGCTTTTCCTGGCTTATAGACACTAACGATTTATACATCATTTATGTAACAAAGAATTATCCCCCATTGTTTTTCTATTGAGTTGGTTCATTAAATCTATTTTAATTTTCCCATTGTCAAAAATGTCTGTATTCATTGCATAACTCTTAAGATTCCAATCTTTACCTCAAAGTTTTCTATTGTCCTTAGATTGAGGCCACAGTTTTTATTTAATATTGCTTTAAATCTATCTTCACTAAAATGTTATACTTTCTTTATTAATTCCTTCTCCTGTTAACTTCTGGTTTAGTTTGCTGTCCTTTGTTTAATTTTTACAGAGGAATTCTGAGTTTGTTTGTTTGTTTATTTATTTAGGCTTAAACAACAGAAATTTATTGTCTTATATTTCTGGAGCCTAGAAGTCCAGGATCAAGATGTTGGCAAGATAAATTTTATCTGAGGACTGTGAGGGAAGAATCTGTTCCAGGCCTCTCTTCTTGGCTTGTAGATGGCCAGCTTCTCCCTGTGTCTTCTCTCCTGTTGCTGTGTCTAAACTTTGCATTTTGATTAAGGACAACAGTCATACTGGATTAGGTTCCACCATAATGACCTTACCTCTAAATAAGGTCACACTGAGGTACTGGGGTTTAGGACTTCAATATATAAGTTTTAAGGGAACACAATTCAACCCATAACAATACTTTTTTCTCTTAGAACTTCTAGGCTACTCTTTTCTGGTGTAAAGGGTAGCTGTGAAGAAGTTTGAAGCCAGCCTGATTTTCCCCCTTATACATAATTTGCTTTTCTTTCTAATTGCCTAAAATGTTCATCTTAACTTGAAATCATTTTACCAGAATGTCTCGTGGAATTGATTAGGCTTATAATATTCTTCCTGGGACATAGTTTGCACTTTTGATTTTCAGACTAGTTTTTATTTTAGGGTTTCTTTTTTTCCTGTTAAACCTTTGGAAAAAAGTTTACTCCTGTTTCTTCTTCTGAAACAACAATTATGCATATGTTAGATCTCTTTTTGTCTTTCATGTCTATCATCTCTCAGGTACTGTTTTTCAATCACAGTACCTTTTTTATGACCTTTTTATGTTGTTTTTACATGCCTTTTCAAGTCTAGCTACTATTACAATTATGACTGTAGTTTTCATTGTGTTTAGTCCACTTTTTATTATGACTAAAAAGGCTTTTATTTCTATTTTATCTCCTTTTTTATCCAAAACTCTGTAATTTTTTTGCTTATATCATTCTCTGTAAATGTTGTCTGTTGGCTTAAAAATCTCTTTTTTGAGCTCTCTTTCAGAGATCACGTTATAATTTCTTTAAGATTCAAAAGAATTATATTTATCTGAACTTTCCCACTATTTTCTTGATCTTTCTTTGATGGAGTTGGAGGGCTTAGGTTGCTTGCTTTTCCTTTCCGTCTTTACTAATCTTTTTTTTTTTTTTTTTTTCCTAGTTTTGGCTGTGCCGCGTGGTGTGCAGGATCTTAATTCCCTGACCAGGGATCGAACCTACGGCCCCTGCAGTGGAAGCATGGAGTCTTAACTACTGGACTGCTAGGGAGATCCTATCCATCTTTAAATGAGGCCAGCTATTTGTCAAAATATAAGGTGGGAGGAGCAGGCTGTTGTCTCACACAGCCTACCACAATGTTTGTTATGTCTCCGGCCTGAGATGCTCTTCCCTCAGTTTTTAGCATGATGGAGATCACTGTGGCTCCTACTAAAGTCTGTTTTTTCACAGTTTCCTGTATTGGGATATAGTAATTGTTACTTTGCTTTCCACTTTCACTCTGCTTCACCTCTAGCAGTGTTATTTAGTAGATTACTGGTTTATTATAAGAGGATATAACTCAGGAACAGCTCGATGAGAGAGAAGCATGGGACAAGGGATGGTGAAAGGGTAAGGAGCTTCCATGCCCTCTCCAGGTGCGCCACTCTCCCCGCATTACCAAACGTTCACCAACTTTAATTTTAATCTATCCTTTTTCTTAATAATGATGGCCTGCAAAAACAGTTTTCTCTGTGTTCCACATGGTTTAGTGAAAATTGTTCTTCTTTTCACTGTTTTTTAAATTGTTCATTTTTCAATTTTATCTTCAATATAAGGGTGATCTAAGAGTGTGTTTCTTAATTTCCAAGTAAAGATTTTGCTGATCACCTTCTTTCTTCTTATCATTTCATATTTATTATTGTAACCTTTTAAAAAAGTTAACACACTTTGTGACCAACTATATGATGTCCATGTATAAAAGTTTTATGGACATATGAAAAACAAAAAAAATGTTTATTCTGAAACACATTTTCTCCCACATTTTTACCTCTCTGGAATTGAGGTGCAATTATGGCTGTCAGCCCATAGCAATGGTGATGCAATTGTGTAAAACGTTCAGTTTACACATTCTGCTAAGATCAAGAAGTCAAGAAAACACCAGCATCAAAATGTCTTAGAGTAAAGGAAAACCATCACATTCTCTCTTTGAGTGATATAAGGTTCTTTTTCTATGCCCTTGTTCTCTTTCTGTCTACTATATCTGATTCTGGCAGAGGTATACTGAAATCTCATTATAATTGTATTTTATCAAATTTAGTGAATTACTAATAATTTTGTTTATATATTTAGATAGCTGCTATGTAGTTTGATATCTACATATTTATGAGTTTTTTTTGTAAAATTTTCCTATTGTATCGATATTTTATATTTGCCCATCTTTTTATATTCCACCTTTCTTTACTGATTTAATCATGTCCCTTGTACACAAGTTTTGTTTTCTAGCCCAGACCATCAGTCTTTGTGCTTTAATGGAAGGATAAGATAGTCCATTCACATTTTATATAATGCCTGTAACTTATTTTTGTTGTTACCTATTTTATTTCATTATTTCCTTTTTTAACTTTTTCTTTTCTTTTTTTTTTTGTATAAATTCATCTCACTTGTTCTTTCAAAGATTAGTTGTGTGTTTTCATCCCTTTCATTGTTCACATGATGCTCTCAAGATCAGAAATATATGAATGTGTATCTTTCTCCATACAGCTGCATTAGCCCAAATTTCTTCTTACATAAACTAGATGAGATCCCTGGAACACTTTTTTTTCTTTCTTCTTCCTTCCTTTATTCTCTGTCCTTCTCTGCTGATGAGACTTTCGGGAATAATGTTACTTTGTTCTGTTGCAGATTTCCTCAATCCTTAAAGTCTCACAAAGTCATTATTTAAAACTTACATTCCAAAAGAGTCTATATTTATTGAGAGTCAGGGAAGATTCAGCCTACCTCCTTAGTGCCTTCTTGACCTTTTAGGGATCTAAAGAGTCTAGAAAAATCACATGGAGCAAATATCAGTCTTCCTAAGGAAGTTCATTAGATCAGCAGTCCCCAACCTTTTTGGCAATAGGCACTGGTTTTGTGGAAGACAATTTTTCCACAGATGGGGGGGAGGATGGTTTCAGGGTGATTTAAGCACATTACATTTATTGTGCACTTTATTTCTGTTACTATTACACTGTAATATATAATGAAATCATTATACAACTCACCATAATGCTGACAGTAGGCAGAGCTCGGGCAGTAATGTGAGCAATGGGGAGTGGTTGTAAATACAGATGAAGCTTCACTAGCCCATCCGCCGCTCACCTCCTGCTGTGTGGACCGGTAATGGTCAGTGGCCCAGGGGTTTGGGGACCCCTGCATTAGATCACTGAACATCACACTTTTCCTTGGGTTTTATGGCTTTTGTTCCTTTGTCTCAAGGTACCAAATATCTTCTTCAATACCTTGCTCAAGACAGGGAATAAAGGTTTATAATATATCTCTAGCTAAAACCTCAAGCAATCACAAGTTCAGATAATAATTAACTGTTTGGAGCTTACAGTAGCCATTGGCTCAGGCGAGGCAACTAGGTTGGAGTTGGGAAGGAAGAGGGAGAAAGCCCAGTGAAGGTCTCCAAATCCCCAGATTTTCCAGTGGTTTGTTTTGAGAGACTTCATATTATTGAACCATCCTTGATGCCCCAGAATAATCCATGTTTGATCATGATTGAGTTTCTTTTAATACAATGTAGAATTAAATATGCTAATTTCATCTGTATTTATACCATTTTGTACTTATATTAATAATGTTTATTCTATTTTAATAATGTTTTGCATTTTTATTCATAAGTAAAAGTACAATTGCAGGGATTTTTTTCATGCAATCTTAATGATGTGTTGGTTATCTTTTGTTAACTTTATAAAATGAAATGATAAGCTTTCCAAATTTATATGATTTGGAATATTTTGAATAATAGAATGAATATCTTATAAAAACTCACTTAAAAAATGATCCAGTCTTGAAACTGGTGCCTTTTGAAATTACAGGTCTTTAACAATGTTTCTGATTAATTTTGTTATCATTTTTGAGGCATTCTGTCCTCTTGGGTCAATTTTAGTCATTTATACTTTACTGAAATCTTTTCCTAAAATTTCAAATTTGCATTTCCAAAGAGTTCATTTTTTAAGCTGATGTGTGTTGAGTGATAATACGTGTCAGGCTCCGTCTATGCAATGGACATATAATGAAAAACAGTAAAATGCCCCCATAAAGCTTATATTTTAGTGAGTCTGGGGCAGAAAGAAAGCAATCATGCCATTGTGTGATTGGGCAAGGGTGATATTTTTTCTATCACATACAGTTATATGACAGTTCTTTGCACAAATATTTAATTATGTAAAATATATTGTATAGTTTCATTAATGACAAATATCAAGTTTTCTCTAATTGTGTTACACAAGGTAAAATATTACATTTTTACAAACTTACACTTGGATAACAGGATAGTGTATCTTTAGTAAATTATTAATTTTTATAAACCTTGAGGATTGGTTTATGTTCTTAATCTATAAGCAGTAGACGCCAGTGAAAGGGTCACAGTGGTGACATTATTACAAGGATCTGAGGAATGCATATGTCGGTGATGCATTATCTCCTAAAGAATAAATAATTTCAAGTATAACACTACTTTTGGGACTTCTGCACTACCAGTGCAAGGGGCCAGAGTTCAATTCTTGGTCAGGGAACTAGATCCCACATGCATGCCACAACTAAGAGTTCACATGCCACAACTAAGGAGCCTGCCTGCACAATTAAGGGGCCCACATGCTGCAACTAAGGAGCCAGTGGGCTGCAACTAAGATCCGGTGCAACCAAATAAATTAATAAAAATTAATTAATTAATTTAAAAAACACTACTTTTTACAACCATATGTACCTGTTAAGTTTATTAATAAAATTTAAATTTATTTAAAAGAGAAAAAATTATTTGATCACCAGGTAAAGTAGTATCAAGACTTCAGAAGCCTCACAATCCCCTACCAAATTCCCATTAAAACAATGGAAAAAAAAAAGGACAAGACCCTAAAAATTCTGTATTAGCAGATGGGTGAGAATGAAGCATAGCTACAGATTGTCATACATAATGGCAAGTATATGATGACTCCCCCTTCAAAATGAGAAAAAGCCTGACTCAGATTTAAGGTAGAAATATACCCATATATAATGGATGGGTATAAATCTTTAAAATGTCTGTAAATGTATCATTAAAGTATTTTGAAATCCACAAAACTCTTATCTATGTCACATAGGTGTACATTTGTGATCTCACAAATCTTGAACTTAAGTATAATTTTTGGAATGGAAACAGAATCAACTAATTTTATGCTCTGGAGAAGAACTGTGTATAGAAAAGGAAGACGATCTGCCTGGTCAAGATTAGAAGAAAATCAAAGATCTTGGAAATATTCATCCAAACACAGTAAAGAGCTCCATGACACAGAGATTATTCCTCCACATTCTGTGATAAATTTATCACCACTGTGAACTTTATATCTAATTCCACTTCCTTATTATGAAAATTAGTAATGGACATTGTGTTTTAGGAAAGCTTAATGAAAATAAACCACATACAGTGACATTATTTTCAAATTTGCAGAATAAAAAAAAAGATACTATAAATATCCAGGCAAATTAATTGGGTTATCCTCCAATAATCAAATTTCTAGCGTAGCACTAATAGAGCTTTCAAGAAAATACGTGATTCTAAAGCTCAAAACACTCGTGAAAGCAACTGGATACAGGACGGATGTGATAACCATTTACCTCCTCTTTCTTTTGAGTAGAATTCTGTTTTTGCATCAGTACAGAGCCACCTGCAATAGACAATGCATCTACCAAACTTGTGACTAAGTAGAAGTCAATTGCGTATAAGGAGAACTGGTATGTGTTAATATCAGAACGGGACCTTAAAAGGAAGAGGTGTGTACCTTTTCTGTCCTTTCTTAATTTCTTGTCTTTGCAATGCAGACATAATCTTTGGATTTTCACCAGCTATCTTGGATCATAAGTGGAAATTATGTTTGAGAATGACAGAGAAACAAGGCAAAATAAACTGGGGTCTCTAATGATTTTGGTACCAGGTTTGAGTTCAACCTGGAAGTCAGTTTGCTGGAAGTCAGTTTATCTAAGAAATACATGAATTTCCGTCACACTTAAGCCATTGTTATTTTTGTTCTATCTTACGTGCAGCTGAACTAATTAACTAATTAGTTAATTAACTAATTAACTAACATAGTAACTAATCAACAAAAGGTTCATTGAATGAAGGAATGAACAAAGGGCATCTTGCACATAATGAGCTCAGAGAGACACATGCCTCCATTTTGAATAAGGATTTGGATCATACAATTGAAATTTTAAAAACTAAAATAAAATTATGTACTGAAATTAATATTTTATTAAAAGGAGTGTTAACTTGCAAAAATAAATTCTTATATCCCTTTTATCCCTCTCATGAGATATGTGAATCTTGAAAACAAAAATGAAATTAGAGAAATGACATCAAAGCATTGACTCTTTTATTCATAATACAGAACAGCTGGAATCAATAAATTATCATGGCCACAGGAAATCAGGTTCTTGCCTACCAGAAAAAATCTAGAATTACAAGCAAATGTCACAATAGCCATATATTTCTTTCTATTTCCCCTTTGTGTTCCTTACATCATAAGTCCTTACCCTTGGAGTCTAGTTTTAAAGATTTTTATATATGTGAAAGTATTCATGAACTACACATATATTTTTCTGTGACTTATTATTTTAAATTTACATATATTGTATCATATTGACATATCCTTTTTTTTCTTTCAACGTTTCATCTTTCATAGGTATATATGACAAAATTATATACTGTGCTTAGGAATTCTATTTTTCGATAATGGTGACCTAAGTCATTTGGACTAATCACCCTCTAAAAAGCAACCAAGATAACTGCTTTAAAAAAATTAAAAATTACCTTAAAAACCATGATGAGACAACAAAATAGAGTGGAAATTACTAGAAAAAATTCTAGGAGAAAAGCTGAACCCAGAAAAGACAGGGGAAATACCAGTAACAAAATTAAATTTGCCCTAGGGTAATTTACTGATACCAGGAAATTTATGTTTATCTTTTTTAATTTCATGGAGTAAGAGGAACAGAAGTCAATGCCTAGGACCCATCCAAGGTGGAGAGTTTTTTCAGAGGTGGTTCCAGCATTGCACTGGACATGCAAAGTACTCTACCCCCAGGCTTCGAATGAACCAAAAGTAAACCTGCCTTTTCTGAACCCAACTCCAGAAGACTGGAGGGAAGGTTGCCATAGCATTGCATGAAGCAGAATAAATTAAAAAGGAATAGAAATATAAAAACTTAACTCTGAGAATTTGTGGCCACTGCCCTGTCATTGTGAGGATTCACAGCCCAAGTTCCCATGACTTGGGTGTGTCAGGAAACCCCATGCTCTAAAGGTAATTTAACGATATTGCCAAATAAAATGATGAAAAACTAAATTATCCCTGGAGGGAAGTATCTCCACTCTTTGCTCTGGGGAATCCCAGTAAGTAATTTTACAAAGAGGAATGAGCAGCAAAATCAAAGGCAACCAAGTACACAAGGAAATAAACCCTTCCGAATGAGAACCTGGAGAAACAAGTGAGAGAATGATGTGGTGGCTACGAGGCAAAGAAACAACTCAGGCTTGAGAATTCTAGTAAATTACTTGTCTGTGGCAACTGTCCCATGGTGCACGCTAGAAGCAAATAGATCAGAAGCCTACTGAGTTTCTGAGGGAATTGTATAGTCAAATGAAGGACCTGGACTTGGAAAGCTTTCAACTGTTCAAACTTTGGGTGCCCCAAATTTCATGTGCAGTAAGTGAGCTATGAAAGCTGTACATCCCCCAAAGAAAACATAGCCCCTAACCTCCATTCATGGTCATTTTGAAGTGGCCATGGAAGAAAATGAACAAGGAAGAACCTCCCTGGGGCAGATCCACTATACTAGTGACAAATGGTGTTGGCTATAATGAGACCTAGAACAATGTAGAAATCAGAACATACAGGATTCCTAAGCCCTTACTGATATTCCACAGGCAGATATCAGCAGAGTTGGGCCAGCAGAGTTGGAAGTGCCGTGAAAGATAATTTAACACAAGAAATCTCACTCCAGCACC
This sequence comes from Physeter macrocephalus, assembly GCF_002837175.3. Lineage (NCBI taxonomy): Eukaryota > Metazoa > Chordata > Mammalia > Artiodactyla > Physeteridae > Physeter > Physeter macrocephalus. Next base: position 37,995,295 of record NC_041217.1, read on the forward strand.
ACTTTACATATTTATAGATTGATCTAATGGACAGTATGGAACACCAGTGTGACAAAGGTTTCCATGATTCTTTTTGAAATATCTATTCTTAATCATCTCCACTTTGGGTGAACCAGGTTTCTTTGTGCCCATGCCATCAGACTCCTTTCAAAAAGCTAAAACCATCTGCTAACCACTACCTTAATCCTTTCAGAGGTCTTAACAAAGTGTGACGACATCACCCTCGAGTTAGTCTTTGCCCAGTGGCTATGTCTTAGATTGACTCTAAATCCAAGCTTTTCTTAATTTTAGCTTCTATTATTGTTATTTGGAGAGGAGAACTAGTTCCATTTTCTTCCCTGAAAGTTTTGGACATTCTGGGCTCTCTATATTCTTTTCCAATTCTATGTGCACACTGGTCAGTTATATTCTGAGTTTATCCCTTGTCTCTTATCAAACGTAAAAATAGGAAGCATTTATACTATTAAAATTCTGCCGCGAAACCTCTTTGCTCAGGGCCACAATTTCAATGGGTATATATCTGCCTTCCAAAGTATCTCAGGCAAGAGTGATATCTAATGTTTCACCACTGCAGCGTTGCCATTTTTCCAGCCTCCTTTAATAGATACACATTTTAGGATTTTTCACTTCTAAGTATAAATTTCTTAGTCAATATTTGCTGTAATAACAACTCTAAAACCTTAGTGGCTTACAAAAGCAAATATTTTCCTCTCTCTTAGGTTGGAAATCAGCAGGAGGTTGGAAGGGGTTTTGCAAGGATTAGCTTCAGGTCTGGCTCAGGTTTCTTTCCCATGCCTTCTCTCATGCAGACAACTGGTGCACACTCCTCTCACAGTTGCTTACAGGATCAGAAGAGGCCATGCCAAATCAAGTAAGACATTTAAAGCCTCTACTTCCATTATGTTTGATAACATTCCATTGGCTAAAGCAAGTCATATAGCCTACCTCAACGTCAGTGGAGTGGGGAAGTTTATTATGCCTCCTATACTGAAGTCACCTAGCAAAATGTGTCCAAGTAAAACCTGTAAAATGTAAGGGGTGAGAATTATAACATTAATACAATCTACAAGAGAATGCAACAAAAACAAAAATCCACTTTTAAAAAATTGCTGCCTCTGTGACAGCCTGTTCCCGGCATCCCTTCCTCTGAGATTGTTCCTAGCATCCTTTCTCTGATGGAGAGTTCCTAGCAACTCTCTGTCTGACAGATGTTCCCACCGTCCTTTCCTCTGAAAGTGTTCCATGGCATCCCTTCCTCTGAGAGTATTCCCTAGCAAGACATGGCCAGCTCCATGCAGGAGCCATATTCTTCTAGTGTTTTCTTCTAAATAGCAATAAACTTTTCAGTTCAAAAGTCTTTTCCAGGCCAACCCAGTCTCTGGTATCCCCCAAACAATGACTCAGAAGACAGTAATGGCCAGGGTCTTCTTAGAGGGGCTGTAGCAGGAGATCACAAGATGCCCACAATACAACGTGGCAAATGAGTCAAGTGAACAACAACAATAGTGGGACCAACTTGCCTTGGGACAGATAATACTCCATGCTACGGACAACTTTATGAGGTAGAAATTGTTGTGCCCATTGTACAGGTAAGAAAACTCAGGCATGGAATGTTTAAGTAACTTCACAAAGTACTAGAAGCAGTCTTCAAATATAGATTGCAGTTCTAGAAAGTGCTCAGATGAAAAAGCCAATCTCAAAAGGTTACATGCTGTGTGACTCCATTATATAGCATTCTTGAAATGAGAAAGTCGTAGAATGGAAAGGAAATTAGTGGTTGTCATGGATCAGGGATGAGGGGGCAGGGAGGGGTAGCAGGAGGGAGATGGTGTGGTTGTAAAAGGGCAACAGGAGGGATCATTGTAGTGATGAAACTTGTACTGTATCTAGACAGTGGTGTTAAAGATGTGAACCTACACATATGATAAAGTTGCACAGAACTAAATAAATATGCAAACAAATGAGTACAAGTAAAACTGAAGACTCTGAATAAGATGTATTAGATTGTATGTTAATATCCTGGTTGTGATATTGTACAATAGTTCTGCAATATGTGACCATTGGAGGAAAATGGGTAAAGGGAACAGGGGATCTCTCTGCGTTATCTCTTCAAAAACTTGTCAATATACAATGATCTCAAAATAAAAACTTTAATTTAAAAAAATAGAGTAACATATCAAATTTAGTATTTATCTAAAAGGCCATTGGATATGCTGTAATGTAGTATGCAGAATTTGTTGTTGTTTCAATTTATCTAACAACTTTTATAGATTGTATTTTAAGGTGTTATACATGCTGTGAACTTCAACTAAAAAGTAAAAAAATAGTAAAAGTAAATGCATTTTAACTTTCCATAAAAAGAGTGTTCAGAAATTTAGAGAAACTCCTTCTTGCTCTTAGATCAAGGGAGGCCATATTTTTTTAAAAATTTCAAATCACAAGTGTAACATATGTTAAAAAATGTAATGTTATAGGAAACAACCAATGGAAATCAACATTTAGACAGGAATTCACTATGGGTGAAATTTTTTAAAATAAAAAACTATGATTAAAAACACCAAAATAAGTATTTTGGGAAATTAATGAAGTATAAACATGCATTAATAACTAAACTAAAATAGGGCAGGTATGAAGCACAGACTGTTAGATATAAAACAACTAGAAAACTTGGAAATGGATAATGGAATCATGTCAAATTGCAATCTCAACTAATTGTATTACCTCTATAGTGGACACAGTTTAAGAGAGAATCAGTGGATTGGAAGACCACACTTCATAGCAAAGAAGAAGAAACAGATTAATATAAAATAGTTAAGACTTGTGGAACATTGGATTAGCCACATTTCAGTGCAGAAAACAGAAATCCCTTTGTTTCTTTAAAAAAAAATGCTGGGAAGGCTAGAAGTCAGAGAACCATTTTTGGACTATTGACTTCAAAGCCACATCACTTAAGTCATGAGCTGGAACTCAGGAAACTGCTGCTATACCACTATCTTTCACAACAGATTTTTATTCCCATGAAGTTTGTGACTAGATAAAGGAAAGTGGAAAATGGCCACCACAAACATTTACCTCTGTCCACTCTTAGCTTTCTAGAAGTAGAAGCAGCAGGAATTTGGCCTATGCCTTCATTCTGACCTCCAAATACTGCTTTTACATGGTAGACGTCATTTGCTTCCAGACTCCCAGCTTCAGTGGAATCTGAGAAATACAGTTCTTAGTTTTCTGACCTGTTTTTAAAAATAACACTTTGAAAGAGGGTTAAGAGAGGAAATGTATATTTCTAATATAGATTTAGGATCAGTTTCTTAAAATCCCTGCTGGAATTATAGATTGATGTGTGAAAAACTGACATCTTATAATTGTGTCTTCCAATTTATGAAAATGATATATCATTTGTTCAGACCTATAATTTCCCTCAGCAAAGTGTTATAGTGTTCTCTGTGAGTTCTTTCATATGTTTTGTAAAATGTATTTCTAAATATTTCATGTTTTGGATGCTAATGAAAATGGGTTATTTTTAAATTTTTTTTCTAATTGTTCATCACCTGTACATAAAATTATAATTGTTTGTATATTAACATTGTATCCTGTGACCTTACTAAATTCATTTATTAGTTCTAAGTATTTTCTATATACATAATCATATCATTTGCCAATAAAGACAACTTTACTTCTACCTTTCCAATTTATTGACTTGCATTTCTTTTTCTTGCCTTATGGCACTGGTTAAAACCTCCAGTAAAATATTGAATAGAAGTAGTAGCATAGATATCCACTTTTTGTTCCTTTTCTTAGGTAGAAAGCATTGAGTCTTTCACTGTTTAGTACAATGAAGGTTGTAGGTTTGTTAAAGATGCCCTTAATTAGATGAAGAAATTTCCCTTTTCTTCTTAGCTTGCTGAGAGATTTTATCATGAATTGGTGTTGCACTTTATCAAACTTCTTCTGCATCTATTGAAATGATCATATGGTTTTTTTCTTTAATTTATTAATATGGTGAATTACACTGGTTGATTTTTGGATGTTAAATCAACCTTTTACTCCTGGGATAAACTCGATTTGATCATGATGCACCATATTCTTTTATATATTGTTGGGTTTCTTTTGCTAAAATTTTGTTAAGGATATTTGTGTCTATTTTCCTGAGGGATATTGGTGCATAGTTCTCTTTTCTGATGTCTTTGGCCTCATAAAATGAGTTTGGGAGTATTCTCTCTTTACTATTTTCTGAAAGAGTTTGTGTAGGATTGGTATAATTTCTTCCTTAAATGTTAGAATTTACCAGTGAAGCCATCTGGGCATAAGATTTTCTTTTTGGAAAGATTTTAAATGAAAACTCATTTTCCTGAATTAATATAGGGCTATTCAAGTTTTGTATTCTTATTGGGTCAGACTTTATAATTTGTGTCTTTCAACTAATTTGTTCATTTCATCCAATTTTTTGTTGAATTTATTGGTATAAAGTTGAATTTATTGGTATTATTTTTCTTTTAATGACCAGGCTCTGTAGTGAGTGATGTATTCTATTACATTATGATACTGGTAATTTTTGTCTTCTGCTTTTACTCTTTGTCAAAATGGAATTTTATCAGTTATATTGATTTTTTTAAAAGACCTACCTTTTGATTTCATTGGTTTTTTCCTGTTATTTTCTGCTTTCTATCTCAAAGATTTTTGCACTTATCTTTATCATCTCATTTTTTTGGACTTGATTTTCATGACCATAACACTTTGGAAGTATACAGGCTAGCTATTTTGTAGAATGTCCCTCAAACTGTTTTTTCTGATGCTTCCTTATAACTTGATCTAGATTATATATTTTTAGCAGGAATACCACACCCAAATGATGCTGAGTTCTTCTCAAGGTGTTCTATCAGGATCAACTTCATGTTATTTGTCCCATTATTGGTAATGTTACTTTTGATCAGTTGATTAATGTAGTGTCAGTAAGGTTTCTCTTTCAATCTAGGCATTTACCCACAACCACTCTATGGAAAGAATTTTGGACAAGGCCACCAATAGCCTCTATATTATAAACCTGAAAGTTGAATATTCATCTTCATCTTTCTTTCTTGGGTTCCCTGACACATGTTCTCCTATTGAAGACTCCCAAATATATCAAGCCTGAAAACCTTCTCTGAGCTCCAGATTTGCATTTTTGACTATTTATACAACATGTCCACTTTGATGTCTGAAAGGTATCTCAAACTTACCATGTCTAAAAACAAAAAACAAACTCCTGATCTTTCGGTTACAAAGTCTTTCCCTGCTCTGTAAGTGGCAACCTCTTCCTTCTTGTTGCTCAGGCTAAAAATCTTGGTGTCATCCTTGACTCCTTTCTTTTTAACTGCACACCTAATGCTTTAGCAAATCCTACTAAACTTAACTTCAAAATATGCAACTTCAAAAGATGCATTCTCATCACTCATCTCTGGGTCCTTACCTCCCCACCCCAGAAACCCTCAGGATGCTTGGCTTGGGGACTTTGAGATTGTGAGCAACATCTGTTTTCTTTGTTGTTTACAGGAATCTTCTCTCCGCATGGTTCTGCTTCTACCTCCCTCCCCACAGCTTAGTCTATGCTAAAAGCATAGGATTTCAGAGAAAAAACAAGGAAGAGAGCTGTCTTTAAGCTTCTTTAAGTTTTCTGTTTCCATTTTGTCATGAGGTTCCCATGGCAAGGAAGACCAAAATTTGGCTAGCTGCTTGGAATTGGGAGAGGAAAAACTACAGGGAAAAAATTTTTAACATTTTAGTAAATTAATTACCCTACCAGAGTAAAAGAACAATTACTCTTTTTAAAGAATGTATAGGAGACTTGAGATGGAAGTAGTGACAAGGGGAAGCAAGGAAAACACCACCACCACCTCTCAACACTGAGGCATCTAAAGCCTGAAAATGAACCAGCCACCACTGGAATGGGCTGCAAAGGAAGCATCAACTTTAGGGAAGAGGCTGTTCTTAATTTAGGCAAGGGGGTGGAGGGAACACTCAAGGTGGGTGGGTGGAAAATGAGGCATTTCCACTTTGGGCATTAACCAAAAAACAGTCTCAGGGTGTGATAAGACAAAAACTACTAATGTTCAAGTGTTCCAAGAAATTTGATAGTGATTGTGGGTTAACTATGATAAAATGCAAATTTCTGTGGTGAGCAAGTATAATTTCTTACAACAAATGATTATCAGTCTCGAGAGTAAAGGCAATACAATCTTGGCAATTAAAGTATCATATTTAGGGGACTTCCCTGGTGATTAAGACTCCATGCTCCCAGTGCAGGGGGCCTAGGTTCAATCCCTGGTCAGGAACCAGATCCTAAATGCTGCAACTAAGATCCTGCATGCTGCAACTAAAAGATCCTGCGTGCAGCAACTAAAGATCCCATACACGGCAATGAAGATCCCGCGTGCTACAACTAAGACCCAGAACAGCCAAATAAATAAATAAATATATTTTTAAAATAAAGTATAATATTATAGGAGAGCTTACCTTGGGAAAATATAAAACTATTCAACTTCATGATAACAGGATACAAATAATAAGTCCTACAAGAAAATCCCACTACCCCTAACATACCTGTTCCTATTATTATTTTCTTCAAGGTAACTGGTTGTTAGATATTTTTTCAGCTTTTACCCTTATCTAAGTAATAAGATACAAAGGCTAACTCAATGTATTTTATTGTCAAAGTTCAATGTTTCCCAATATCTAAAATTCTTGCTACCATAAACTTGTGACCATTGATTCCAACTTTTAATTTAATCACAGCAGAATAAACTATTTGGAATTTATAATTTTACTTTTACACTAAACACATGACATACCATAGTCCTCTCTCCAAGCCTTTCCTACTTTGAGCTTGCTGCACTATTTGCAGTCCCCAATCCTGCAATGTGAATCTCATCTACTTGTCCTTTCTCAATTTTCATCCTGTCCTGAATGGCTCTCAGCCCACCACTCATCCACTTAGCAAAGACAACTCAGCACTCCGTATATTCTGTACAAGTGTAACACTTCTAACTCTACATTCTTTCTCTCAATAGTTGTTATCGTTCTGGTCTTATAAGCAACGTGTGGGTAGATACTGTGTGGTAGTCATTTGGTAGCTTCAGCACCTAGCACTATAACCCGCACATAATGGGCTCTCATGTATTTTTCTGAGTAACTGAATCAGTGTTATCCTTGCTACTACCCCAGGAAGCAGCAGATTGTCACAGAGTAAGCGGAGTAGGCCCTCCTATTTAACAAACGAATGAATTAATAGATAGATGTGAGCCTATTTGCAGAACTCTTAAGGAAGTTAAAAGAATATCCTAAAATTAGAAACTATTAGGAAATTACCATTAATCTTGTTAGTTGTGATGATAGTGGTTAGGTAGGAAAAAAAGTCTGTATTGTTAGAAATACATATTTAAGTATTTATAGTGAAATGCCATGATGCTAATGGAATTTATTTTAAAATACTTTAATAACAAAGTAGATGAAGCAATATGACAAAATAATTATTGTTAAATTTAGTTATGTATATATTCTAGTCTATTCCAACACTTAACATGTAAATGGCAAGATGACAAGAACATATTAAGAATCTGGAAATTGATGTGATTGCCGTTAGGTAAATCAATAACAAGTGATACATTAAAAGTAACTGAAGAGAGAGCAGGCAAGATGGCGGAAGAGTAAGACGCGGAGATCACCTTCCTCCTCACAGATACATCAGAAATACAGCTACACCTGGAACTTCTATAGAACACCCACCGAACGCTGGCAGAAGACCTCGGACCTCACAAAAGTCAAGAAACCCCCCACGTACCTGGGTAGGCAAAAGAAAAAAGAATAAACAGAGACAAAGAATAGGGACGGGACCTGCACCAGTGGGAGGGAGCC
>NC_041217.1:38008266-38048332 GCF_002837175.3 Physeter macrocephalus
CCCCCAGCCCCGCCCCCCATTCCCTGCATCTGTGCAGCGCTGTCCCCGCCTGAGCATCCCTCCCTCCTCGGAGCCCCTCCCCCTCGGCATCCGGGTGCAGTGGGTGAACCTTCCCCGTGGCCCAGGGCTGCGCTCGTTCCTCGCCACCTGTCCTCTGCCTCCACTCCTGGGGTCCTTGAGGATGGAGATGACACCCCCACGGGAGCGGTTCTGAACTAATCACTTGAGTTCATCAGGATTGGCTGGGACAAGCACGCAGCTCTCTGCTCACCTCCACGCTTTATCCGTCTTGTTCCACATCTTCAACGCCTTCCCTCTCTCTCTGTTCTCTCCAGCTGCTCCAATACTAACCATCCGCTAAGAACAAGCTCAATTCCCACCTCCTCCGTAAAGCCCTCCAGGACTACCCTCTGTTGATTCTTTTCCCTCTGAGATCCTAGAGCACGCTATACCAACCAGTTTTCAGGGGGAAATTCTTTGCCTCTCCTCCTGTGTGTTCATCTTTTCTCTCCAACTCGACTATAGCGTTCTTGAACGGAAATCAGTATTACCGAGTGACTGAATATACTTTTCACGAGTAAGAAAATCAACTTAGGATTTTTTAACTTTACAGTAATGCGAAAGCAATACGCATTCAGTAGAAACTACTTCGACTTTTGAATTTTGAGCTTTCCTCGGGCCCACCGTATGGGGAAAGACACTTCCTCCTGATGCTGGGTGGCAAAGCCCCAGCTCCCCACCAGCCACGCGACCACACCAGGAGACAGCGGATAGATGCAACCACCACGGACCCAGACAAGCACTCTGCTTGTCAGTACAGTAGTCAATAAATTACACGAGATGGTCAGCACTTTATTAAAAAATAGTCCTTGCATTAGATGATTTTGCCCAACTATAGGCTAACCTAGGTGTTCTGAGTGCACTGAATGTAGGTGAAGCTAAGCAGTGATGTTTGACACGTCAGGTGTATTAAATGCATTTTCAATTTATGATATTTTCAACTTACCATGGGTTTACTGGGACGTAACCCCATGGTAAGTTGAGGAAGATCTGTACAACAGAAGCAGCAGCCAAGGAACCAGTAGGAGAAATAATGGTTTTTATTTAAAGACAGTCACGGCATGGAAGCAACCTAAGTGTCCATCAACAGATGAATGGATAAAGAAGATGTGGCACATATATACAATGGAATATTACTCAGCCATAAAAAGAAATGAAACTGAGTTATTTGTAATGAGGTGGATAGACCTGGAGTCTGTCATACAGAGTGAAGTAAGTCAGAAGGAGAAAAACAAATACCGTATGCTAACACATATATATGGAATCTAAGAAAAAAAATGTCATGAAGAGATTAGTGGTAGGATGGGAATAAAACACAGACCTACTAGAGCATGGACTTGAGGACGTGGGGAGGGGGAAGGGTAAGCTGTGACGAAGTGAGAGAGTGGCAGGGACATATATGCACTACCAAATGTAAATTAGATAGCTAGTGGGAAGCTGCCGCATAGCACAGGGAGATCACCTCTGTGCTTTGTGACCATGAGAGGGGTGGGATAGGGAGGGTGGGAGGGAGGGAGACGCAAGAGGGAAGAGATATGGGAACATATGTATATGTATAACTGATTCACTTTGTTGTAAAGGAGAAACTAACACACTATTGTAAAACAGTTATACTCCAATAAAGATGTTAAAAAAAAAAAAAAGAAAAAAAAAGAATGTAAAGGATTCAGCTTTAGCAATGGCTGGGGACACCCGCCCCAATACTGTTGTATTCCTAAGTGCTATTTCATAAAATACATATTAATAAAACAGGAAAGAGAAAAAAAAGACAAATAACAGGAAAACCTTAATAATAAGTCAAAATAAATCTCTATAGGGAAAAAAAAAAAAAGTAACTGAAAATGATTCACACTAGGATAACCAAAGGGCGGCATTCTAAACTACTTATGAAAGGCAGGAAGGGACTCTCTTATTTATAAGTAAATTATTTACATTTAAGAAAATAAATGTCAAATACCACCTGAGACAAAAATGTGATCAATTATTTCTATTTAGGGAAAACAAATTTTTTTTTTTTTTTTTGGTATGCGGGCCTCCCTCTGCTGTGGCCTCTCCCGTTGCGGAGCACAGGCTCCGGACGCGCAGGCCCAGCGGCCATGGCTCACGGGCCCAGCCGCTCCGCGGCATGTGGGATCTTCCCAGACCGGGGCGCGAACCCGGTTCCCCTGCATCAGCAGGCGGATGCACAACCACTGCGCCACCAGGGAAGCCCCAAATTTTTCTTTACCTATCTTCTTGAACTTTTTTGGTATACATGTAAAATATAAATAAATATAAATTAAGCTTAATATTACAAAAGAATAAGATTTACAATTTGAATACGAACGTCTCACTTCAGAAATACAGAATCTTTTCTTATATTAATATTATAATATCTCTGGAGACCTTTAAAGACGTTAAGTCAATAAAGACACCTTTCACCCTTTCACGGGGCTGTTTTTTTTTTTTTAAAAATTGTCTTAAGAATAAAATTATAGCTGATGTATCTGACAAATGAGCTAATTCACTATCTGTACTTATATGACAAAGGAAGAATTATTCCTTCATTCTGTATTCCTCCTTTGTCACCAAACAACCCAAGAAACTCAACACTCTTGGGTCATCAGCATGTTTTTCCTTTAAAAAATTTTGCCAACTGATTCAGACTCATTTTAATGGAATAAGAAAAGATGAAAATGCCTTTTAGTCAGGAAGGATTATTTTATAATGTTTCATCACTCTTGAGCAATTTTCCTTAGAAGAGAGTGGTTTATTTGTTTTCAATATCCAATTAATGATTTTAATTTGTTGTGTCCTTTGTAAGTAAAAATAACATTACACATTTGGTGAAAAAACATTCACTTTTTTCCTTTTCTTCTTGCTCACATTCTAAGTATCAACAAATCTCTCCACTTTCCCACACTTTTATGAAAGTAATCACTCTCAATCTTGTGAGTTCTTCTATTTTCAAGAGTCTTAAGAGTGCTGAGAATGTGATTCCAGGACAGATTCGTTTTTCCTTGCTTCGTGGACATTCTTATGCATCTTAAAGACAAGATAACACGCAAAACGAAGAACACTACCACATATACTGTGTCCACTCCACCAAAAAGTTCTACAAAACTAGAAATACTCTGTGTACACGTGCACTTTCTTCTCAACTCTTCTTTGGCTCAGTTAGCCAGTGGTTACTAGCATCATAAGCAAAACTGTCAATGTCATACATATATGTCCTAAAAGTTAAAAAAAAAGTTTAAATCAAAATAATTTTATTTACTGGTGATAAACATTAATTTTTTAGTTACTATGTGATAAACCATGAAAAAGCATTAGTTGGTTAATTTGGGGTGCAAAACAAATGCAAAATTCGTAAGTTATAGAGCATGGACAACCTCAGCCAGCATAGTTTAGAGTTCAGTAGCTATAGCAATACCAACTAAAACAGGACACGTGAGTTTTTAGTTTCTTGAGATTAAGTGGCCAAGCTGGATTCAACTAAGATACTTTCAGATTAAAAGTCAGTGAAAACTCCCTGGAATAGAAGAAAGTTTAATCAAAAGAGGACACCTAGAAGGTTTCATGGGTACATACATATTAAGTTAGTTTTGTGTGATAATTTTGCCTAACAATGTAAAACAGAGAAGATCGGTAAACTTGACTTAGAAAAGACACGTTAAAATAGATTTAATATTTCTTAAACACTGGAAACTTTAAAAGTCACCAAGCAAGACGGAGAAGCAAATACAATATGGGCCAATCATCTCATGATGCAAGTAGTCACAATGAAGGCATTCCTATTTGTAAGCCCTAATGTATCAACCTTTTGTTTTTTCCAGATATTTGTAGCATTGTGAGCATACAATCATTTCAATAAACTGAGTACAAAGCACAGGATGAGATAATGAGTATACTGCTAAAGAGTGGAAGACTGAAGACACGTCATATTAATGAAAGATTCAATGTGTTAGTCACTCGTTCAACGAAGAAAAACAATTCTGACAATAACAGAGGTTTAAGCCTCTATTGTCCTTTAATAGTCACAGATAGATATCAAGCTAATTGTGTTAATGGAAATTTTCCAAGATACAGAAATTGATTTTATTGAACCATATACCTGTTGTAAATTAATAGAAGGTCTTACTTCCGTAGCATCACCAGTCAAATTATGAAACTTAACATTAAGTGCTTTGTGGTTCTCATGTGTATAGTAAGAGCTGAATAGTAGAGAAGGAAAATACTGATTGAACTATAAAAGTTTAAGTTCACTCAAAAAGCAGTATCAGCATTTGCTTACAATCACATTATTTTCATAAACTAAAATTTATCATATATATCCAACACTTCTAAAAGACGTAAATAAATCCTTTGATAGGCAAACACAAAGTATCACCAGGTGAAGGTACATTATTACACCTTCAAACGCATTAACTCTTTCTCCTGTCTCATTAAGATCAAATTTTAATTAAATCAGTATGAAATTGAGAGAATAACCAGGAATGTATAAAGCTAGCTCTTATCCTCAACATCTTATACTTCCAAAATAAGGCAAGTGGAGTGTTTTTAAGTGCACATTAAAAAAGGCAAATTCTTTCTTAGAGCTTTGCATGAATTTCCTCTGAGTCAGAAATAGAAGAATTAGGTTTACTGCAAAAGCCCAATAAAATATAAAACAAATATTCCTTCCTTCTACATTTCAGCACTTTTCATTCTATGAAAAATAAGATGGTCTATTATTTTACCAAAGTATCTAAAGAAACTAATGATAGCCAAGAGAGAGCCAAGAGGGAGCCAACTCATCACATTCCACCCCCCTCATCTACCAAGTCCCAGAGCAATGGTTTTAGAAGTAAATTAATAATGCTCCAATTCAAAAGGAGAGCTGGACCAAATGTAAGGAAGTATAGAAGATTGGTGGTTTATTCTTTTTTCTAGAGTAGTTTTGCTGAGACTTCTGTACCAACTTAACTCACTTTATATGACTTAGAATTCTGTTCTTTTATGTTGGGCTCTAAACCACATTCTTTACAAGTTTCTGAAAAATCTGAAGAGAAAGTTATATTTTACTACATTTGCTCTTATCGCATCTAGAATATTTTATTGGCAGTAAACAAATATCTGTAAAAGCTATTAAAAAAAAAAAACAACCCAGGACCTAATGGTCAAATATTTTTAGTAAAAGACTGAACCATTTAGTGATTTAAAGAACGTTTACATACTTTAGGTTATAATAGGCTTAAATAATATTGTTAATTTAAAGAGAAGGGAAAGAGCCATGGAGGGTAAATAGACACCTCACATCATCCAAAGAATTGAAATAGGCCATTTAGCAACAGCATTAAAATACAGTTGTTCTTAATTAAGTAATGAAAAAATAGGTATTAGGGCACTTCAGAAAGAATTCAAGTTTATATGAATTCCACAATTAGCTTTCTGAACAACAAAATCTACAAAACAGAAGACAGTCAATTCAAATAATGCTCTGTCTACAGGATACATCAGAGCCAACCATGACTTTATACTTAAAAACACATGTAAATTCAATGCAGATCAGATGTTTCAAATACTGACTTTTTTTTCTGTGTGTTGTTGTTTTATCACCTGAGTGCTTACCATGTGACAAGTAAGGTTCTAACCTCTTTACAGACGGCAATTCATTGGATCCCACGAAATAGATACTACAATCCCACGAAGTAGGTACTATATTTCCCCCATTTTTACAAACGAGAAAATTGAGGCATAGAGAGGTTAAGGGGCTCACAGTCACATGGCATTTAAATAGTAGACCCGGAATTGGAATCAAGCAGTCAGGTTCCAGAGCCTGCCCTCTTAACCACTGGGCTGATTTTGGCTAGACTGGCATCTGTTAATAAATGCAATTTATTAATAGGCCTAGTCACAGGCAATTTAACAATACGTTAGAGTTTCTCTTTCTAAATTTTTTCGTTTCTGTACAACGCACAGATACTCTCATAAATTGTACGGAGTAGAGAAAAAGGTGAGTTGATACATAGATGGCAATGAGACTTTGGCTTTCAAATCACTTAATGTCCTCGTATATACTGAGAAATCTAAAAAATTTTTAAGACACAAAGTCTGTTCATCCAGGATAGTAATCATAGACAAAAGGAATAAAGAGACAGCATATCAGAAAACGCAGTTAAGCTAAGAAAGTTATCTACTGGCATAGTGTCAAGTTTTACTGGAAAGAAGCTAAGAATAAATTTTTAAAAATCATCAGAATTTCTGCTCACCCTGATTTTCCACTGCCCCAGAAAATTTTGACTAGAATTATGGTACCAATTATTATAATACCAGCAACACATCCTTGAGAGGGAAAGAATTTGATAAGACAGTTAATATAGAAACATGAACAATTATATATACAGTAGTTCACAGTGACAAACATATTGATTATGAGGCAAGTTAAAGAAAAAATAGGAGACATGAATTATATTTTGCTTGCTTGCTTATGTCACAAGTCTGACAGTAAAAACTGCATGTTATTTATCCTGTTTTCTTTCAAGGAAAGATGAAATATTTAGAATGAATTATCACAATGTTCAAATAAAATTTGACAGGTTTAAGAGGATTCTAAAGTGTTTCAACCCCACCATGCTTAATTTTAAATGATTTGATCATTGATTTAAATATGATGACTGTATTATATAATTTCAGCACTAGAAGGCATCTTAGAGTTCACGCTCATTTTGTAGATAATTAAACTGAGTCTCAGAAAGGTGAATCGTCCATATGTGGTTAATGGGAAGGACATTTACTTAGTTCATAAAGGTAACAGAGATGTAGGTATTTCTCCATCACAGGAAAGGTATCATCATCTGAGCACCGAGAGTAAAACATACTTTGCCTATAGAAATGCTTTTCAGTGTTTAGTCTGTTGCAGATAAAATTTCTTTTAGGAAAACTAATATTTACCTTCAAGATTAAATGCACTATTTTGAGTTGAGCAACAGAAAATAATTGGTTAAATAAGTTGAATAACAGCAAAACACTTTTATACATTGACTTTTACACATAAACTTTCTTCTTAAAACCACCCATTGCCCTTTCCCCTCACCACCTTGGGTCTCACTTTACCTCCCCACTCCACTCTCCAAATCCTTGAACTCTACTCTTTTGATCTGTACTACAAAGAAAATTATAGATGACACTAGAAAAGCAACTGAAGGTAATATGACTAACAAGTGTATCTGGTTCCAAATCAGCAAAATACTACAGATGTCGCACAACTGAATGGCCATGTCGATACATAATTTTAAAAACAGCTGTTTCCACCACAGGTTTTACCCTATTTTACCCAATCAATTTCTTTAATTGATCCCTTAGCACCATAGCATTAGTTTGAAAAGACTGTACTCATAAAATAAATCATGGCTCCTCAAAAATTTGGGGTTTCTTTTCCTTTCACCACCTCCCATTAATCCTACCATTTTCAAATGATGCAGAAAAATCCCATGTTCAGTTTGAATGATAAATGAAAATAGAAAATTTTAAAGTGATCCAGAATGTCTGGATGACATAAGTTAGGAATATTCTTAGAACACTGATCAACACATGTAAGTGATTCAGGAAGAAAGTGTGTGTGGAGGTTGATACTTTAACAGAAAACCAGTGCAAAATACAGAAATTGAGAAATATAATTCTAAATAAATGATTCCTCAATAATTAATAATTAATAATTAATGAGAGTATTATTTTGCAAATTAGAAACAAAGAAAACTTTAAAGTATAAAGGCAATGATCTTAACATTCACCCAAAGGTGAATCAGTGTTAATTTAAGATTGACACAACTTGGGCTACATGAAACTATAAAATTATAAATGAAATTATGATTACGATTCCAATGTTCTTAATTATTCATTAAGAGATCATAGGTAGGAAAATTACATAATTTTAGAAAATGTAAAAGGAGTAAAAGGAGTAGTTTAGTAATATTCCCCATTATGTAGAATTCTATTTACCTAGTACTTAAAACACTGCAAGGCAGTTTGTCACCTATTATCTCATTATCTCCAATAACTGGCATGGTACTTGTAAATAGTAAAGAGTGTTCAGTAAATTTTTATTAAATTGTATTGCATGATATTCTTTTCGCAGATGAGAAAACTGAGACTGAAAATGAATAAGACAAACAGTTTATCACCAGAGAAAACCTATTTCTAACCCCTGGTTCAGGGCATGATTTTAACTGTTCACAATATTCTCAATAAAAATACCTGAGATTACTCAAACAAAATTTGTATTAGATGGGTATTACATTAATATATAGAGTATCATCTCCATTAGCGAACAAACCAAGTCAGAACCTAACTACATGATGTGGTATTATCAAATGAGGCTTGTCTCCTTTTCTGAAGAAATGTGGATTCATCCAGTCATTTCGAAAGGTCTCACTTATACATCTCATAAAGTGGAAATGCAGTCTATATACTATGAAAAACTAAGAAAGCTATAAATAGGTTTTGTTCTTCCTTATAATCCTATTTAACATAAAAATATAAGTCAATAAGCATGTGATATTTAAAAGAAAAAGTATTTTAGATATTTCACTGAGCATTCTCTAATTTTTTCTTTAATATTCCTCCAATTGACCTATTAATTCCCACAAGGGATTTATGAATGTCACAATATAGGATTTCAGCAATGGAGGGAAAAAGAGCAATACTTGTAAAGAATCAGGACTATCTTTTTTTTTTTTTTTTTTTTTTTTTTTTGCGGTACGCGGGCCTCTCACCGCTGTGGCCCCTCCCGTTGCGGAGCACAGGCTCCGGACGCGCAAGCTCAGCGGCCATGGCTCACGGGCCCAGCCGCTCCGCGGCATGTGGGATCTTCCCGGACCAAGGCACGAACCCGTGTCCCCTGCATCGGCAGGCGGATTCTCAACCACTGCGCCACCAGGGAAGCCCAGGACTATCTTAATTGTCAAATTTGAGTTGTGCAGCTCTAGGAGAAGAATTTTTCTATCCTTTCAAGTATTTAGTGCTGAAGAAGCTAGTCATCTGTGTCTATTTAAGAGCCTAATAGCTGTGTGACCTTGAGCAAGTTAAGAATCTTGCAAAGCCACAGTTCTCTCAGCTAAAAAGTGGGACATAGCTACGTTATAGGATTGTTGTGAGAAGTAAATGAAATAATACATAGGCATATTTCAGTACAGTCCTCGTCACACACCAAACACACAAATATTGCTCTAATAAAGGACTGTTCTTATTATTTGGTGTGGCCAGAGAGAATGATAAAATTATCAGAAATCCATCTTAGGAAAATAGTGATAAAATAAAAATGAATTCTTAAAGCTAGGATTTATTCAATTTTTAGCACTATGCTAATAGTTTTCACATCCATTATCTCATTAAGCTTCCAAGACTTTAAATAGGAATCATTATCGCCATCTCATAAATGAGAAAACTGGGAGTCAGAGAGATTAAGTAAATCACTTGGGTTGAATTATTACTAAATGGAAAAAAAAAATTCCAAAAGAGGATTGAAACCAAGGTCTGACTGACTTCAAAGCACAAGTCTTCCTTCTATATGACACTGTTGACAAAAACAAAAACAAAAACCCCACAACTATATAGAGCATGTATTCTCAATGGGGTTGGTATCATCCCTAGAGGGGAAAAAAAAAAAAAATCTCACTTTTTTATGTATACAGTACAGATGTGCATACGGTACATAAATAGATTTATATTACGTCTGTAGTATTAATATTTCATAGGGATGATTAAGAAAAAATGCCTTAAAAGCTCCTTGACGGGGAGAGGGTAATAATGAAAAAAATTTTTTTTTGAAAAACACTGATACAGAGCCAGCAGAGAATAGC
Organism: Physeter macrocephalus; assembly: GCF_002837175.3. NCBI lineage: Eukaryota > Metazoa > Chordata > Mammalia > Artiodactyla > Physeteridae > Physeter > Physeter macrocephalus. Next base: position 38,018,145 of record NC_041217.1, read on the forward strand.
TTTAAAAATCCAAATGCAGGCTTCACTTACATAGCAGATAAGAAAGTTCTGGGAAGAGTCGTCAGTCTTTACTTCTTAGCAGAATTAAATAGGAAAACTATTAAATACTTGCAAAGTTCTAATATCATTTGTATCATTCATGTGCACTGCAGTGTAATCAATAAAAGCAATTTCCTTGCTATAGAGTTTATCTTTAAAATGAGAAAAGTGACCTCATTCACAGAATACATTTAAGAAGTAAAAATATCAATAATTTTCAGGTTTATATTTTAAGTATAGGATCCCAAAGAAAAATATTGTCATATGTCTGATATAAGAGGGAAGGAGTTCCTCTTTATTTTTGAGCACATGTTGGAATTAAAACTAACCCTAAGGGAAGGTTTCTGGGAAAACACACAGTATACACTTAAAGAATTTCAGAGAAAATAATAAGCACCTCAAACCTTCATTGAATGCCACTGAGCTTGTAAGAAAAAGCTCACCTATTAAATTTTTAAGCTCATCTATTAAAAATGTCATCAAATCATTAAATCATGAGATTTTCATTTAGAATACATTTATTTTTATTTAAAATATAGAATGAACAAAGTGAATTCCAACTGTTGGAATCTTTCAAGATAAATCTTTCAGCTTAAAAGAGGTTCATTTAAAATATAAAAACTATAATAAATAACAATGAAAATAATAAAACAAGTACCTGCTTTCAGTTTTATAGTCCCTTGGCTAATTCATGCATGCATAAGATAGGAGACTTCAGCTTATTAACACATAAACCAAAAAATTCACTTTTTAATATTTTCCATTAGACATTACTTATCAATATATGCCTATTTAGCTATATTGCTTCTTAACAAACATTTATTTTACCATCTTCTTTAGGAGTTTATTAATCTTCTTGTTAATGGATAACATCAAATAATTTATTTACGAACAAGAAAAGGACTAGACCAAATGCTAGAAAAAACTGCAACACAGGTATGTTTTTGGCCTCATGCCTATAGCAACAGAATACTTTTTAAAGATAATTTTAAACCATTGACAGGGAAGGGAAAATAAAGAGGATATAACCAAAGGTAAGACTCTTTGTTTTACTTGGGATAAGACAGACATCTAGAAATGGTCAAGGAGTAGTTCATGATTAATTATAAAATACTTGAGGATAGAAACTGTATTGATAACTCTCTCCTCTTGTGGTTCTTTAGCCACTAGAATGAGATGTATTGAGACAACAGGCACACAATAATACTTGATCAATTGGCCAAATGATTTGAAGTTGTCCTAAAATTACCTTGGAACAAGAACATGGTGGGGAATACTTAGGAACATACCAAGTACCTGATGGTAGTACAAAACACATCGATAAAATGCATTTACCTGTTTTCTCTTTGGCACCCATAAACACTGTATTTTAGTAGTATTCCTAAGACATTTAAAAGACAATGTAATTTTCCAGGAACATAGATTACACATCCGAAAGCGAGGACAAGTTCTGTTAACTGCCAGAGAGCCACACTTACCCGATGCAATGATGCTAGCAACTAAAGAAAAAAAAAGGAAAGAATTACAAAAATAAAAATATTTTAAAGTCATTGATTTGCTAGCAATTTAACAAATATATAAATTTATCAACAACTGTACTTGAAAGTTCAAAAGTAACTCAGATTTTCATAACTAAAAGAAATAATTGTAAATAAATTGATGAAAGCAATTATACATTATTAACTTAATCAAGTAACATTTATAGCAGTGCTATCTCTATTAAACAGAGTCAACATTATAAACATAAAATATGATAAAGAGTTATTGAATACTGAAACAAACACCATGTAAATCTGGTTGTATGACTTGATGGCAAGTCAAGGTTATTGTAAGGATTAATACTAACAAATGGAAGGTGCATGGTACATGACACTATGGAACACACTCAGTAAGTAGTAGCTACTATTATTTTTTCAATAAGAGCAAAAAAAGTAAATAATATTTAAAGGGTAAATTAATTATATATGAGAGAAATTTGATCCCAAATATTGTTTGCATTTTTATCATAATAATTGACTTAGGTTTAGGTTAAATTTGTTAAATTATCTTGTATTCTTGCAGAAAAAAATATTTCAAAAAAGTTAGCTCTATAACAAATTTATATAAAGTGAAACTTGTTTCTCTTTGCCTTGCCCTATTAAAAATTGGATGTATTCAACCTAAAACTTTTAGGCCCAGAGATGCCATAAAATTTTAAGAAGTCAGTAACCACATATGTGTTAAAATTAATGAACTGAATCTAAATATATCAATATAAGCCACAAAAGCAATGTTGAATGCAAAAAGTCAAGTTAGGTAATGAAATATATAACATACTGTTTAAATTATAAAAAATATACAGAACAATAATATGTACTACTTATGGTGACGTACATGTAGCATAAGAACAAAAACAAAGAGGAAGCTTGCACAATGAGGTATTACCTCACACAAGTCAGAATGGCCATCATCAAAAAATCTACAAACAATAAATGCTGGAGAGGGTGTGGAGAAAAGGGAACCCTTCTACACTGTTGATGGGAATGTAAATTGGTACAGCCACTATGGAGAACAGTATGGAGGTTCCTTAAAAAACTAAAAACAGAGTTACCATATCATCCAGCAATCCTGGGTATAGATCCAGAAAAGAGGAAAACTCTAATTTGAAAAGATACATGCACCCAATGTTCACTGCAGCACTATTTGCAGCCAAGATGTGGAAGCAACCTAAATGTCCATCAAAAGATGGATGGATAAAGATGTGGTACATATATATAATGGAATATTACTCAGCCGTAAAAAAGAATGCAATAATGCCATTTGTAGCAATATGGATGAACCTAGAGATTGTCATACTGAGTGAAGTAAATCAGACAGAGAAAGGGAACTATCGCATGATATCACTTATATGTGGAATCTAAAAAACAGATACAAATGAACTTATTTACAAAACAGAAACAAACTCACAGACTTAGAACATAAAACTTACAGTTACCAAAGGGGAAAGGTTGGGGGGAGGGATAAATTAGGAAGTTGGGATTAACATATACACACTACTATATATAAAATAGATAATCAACAAGGACCTACTGTATAGCACAGGGAACTCTACTCAGTACTCTATAATAACCTATATGGGAAAAGAATCTGAAAAAGAATAGATATATGTATATATATAACTGAATCACTTCGCTGTACACCTGAAACTAACACAACACTGTAAATCAACTATACTCCAACATAAAATAAAAATTTTATAAAAACAATAATATTTACTACTTATGGTGACATACATGTAGCATAAGAATAAAAACACAGAGAGGAAGCTTGCAGTGATTGCCTTAGAGCGAGAGAAATGGGAGTAGGGAAATGTGCAAGGAAACTTTAACAGTAAGATCGGTAATGTTTAAGTTCCTAAAAATATTCAGGTAATGGCAAAATAGGCCTCAAGATAACCATTATTAAATGTATGAAATCATTATGAAAGTATGGTCATAATGTATAAAACACGATTCTAAAAAACACAACTATCTGATGCCACTGAAGAGTGATCAAAAGCAGGCAGGTTCTGTGACAAACCATAATGGAAAAAAATATGAAAAAACATACATATATATATGTATATATACATATACATATATATAAAAAACTGAGTCACTTTGCTGTACAGAAGAAATTAACACAACATTGTAAATCAACTATACTTCAATAAAAATTTTTTTAAGAAAGAAGGCAGGAATTGAAGTTCCCCTTTTAAAGAGGGGAACTAAATGGAGTGAGAGTTTGTGTATTTGTGGGTATTTGGCCTTTTACCTAAAGGAATAAAGAAACATACAAAGGAAATTTCAACAACAATACCTGTAATGTTTTAAGTTCTTAAAGATTCTGGGTAATGGCCAAATGAACTTGAGCATGGCAATTATGAAATCTGGACAAAATATTAAAAAAACAACAATAACAATGATTTGAAGGCATGGAAGAGCAAACTAACTCAGACAGAAACTAATCAAAGCTGAAGAGCTCAGGCAAGGGGGTAAGCTGCAGGGAGTGAGATTTACATGGATGCAGCAGGGGGAAATCCCTAGGCCACTTGGTGCAGGGAGCAGAAAGCCACAGTCTCACTGGTTGGAGAAGTCAGAGAATAGAGCTCAGAATCAACAGGGCATCTGGAAAGTGAGGGGCTGCTGATGCTCTATTTCTTGACATATGTGGTGGTTATACCAATATTTGCTTTAGAAAAGTTATTAAGACTTATATGTATATTTTACACGGTTTTCTGTGTGTTGACGTCAATGAAAAATTAAAATAATTTAAAAAATTATCTCTTGGCTCAGTCCTATTGAGATTTTCCAAAAAACTAAATAAAAACAAACAAAAAACACATATCTCTATTAGAGAACAAGAATGTCTATTAATATTAGCTATACATTAAGCAAGTTGTAAAACAAGAAGACATCCGGGTGGTCTGAAACAGCATTAATTAGTAAGAGGGGTTTCATACACTCAACAAGTTTTTCTGAAATCTACAGCATATTTTACTCTGCTTTAATGAAAACTGTCATTTAAAGAGTTAATATGAACTATTTCAAAGAACTCTGTTTTTAATTACTTAGAAGATACTATTAAGGTGCTTTACCAAATTAGCAACTCTAGGGAATCTGGAGAGTTCCTTTAGCATGCTTGAGGGATGGGTCTCTGTCAATGAATCAGACCCAGAAATAAACCTTAAGGATTATACGTATTTGGTTCTTTGAGGGGTCTTGAGGAATTTAGTGACTCCTTAAAGCTAACATAAAAAACAGAATTTCTTCATCGACCTTAATTTAGCATTGCTTTTATGGAGCCACAACATTTTTCTGTATTACTGCAAAATGTTTCTTTCTTAAAGGTGTGCCCTAGCACAATCCAAGTCTGCCTCTGAAGAAAGTCAGAACATCAGTATGAAGAAACTCTGCCTACAATAAACCAGAGACTATTTAATTTTATAATCCCAATCAATTTGAAATTTCCACCATAGCCCATAAAATCCATACTTGGAAACCTGAACAGAGTAGTCAACTGACCTGAAGGAGAGCTTCCTCCTCCTTTAGGTGTGCTTGTTGCATGAAAATGTGCGGTTGTCCTGGGAACAGCTGGACTCCTTGTTGCTGTAACATGAGCAGAGGTCAATCTTTGTGTTGCATGGAGACTCTTGGTCACTGGGGTATGTACAGCAGTGGACTTTTGTGTTGCTCTAAGATTCTGTGTAAGTGAAGATTTTGCCTTGGTGAATCTTTGGGTTGTTGGTGTGGCCTGTGATGCAGAAGCATTTGCCATGATGGGATTCTGAGCTGCTGTAGAGACAGTGTTTGATATGGGGGAATTTGGGGCTACTGTGGCTGAATCATTTGCTGTGGAAGGTTTCTGAGGAGCTGATGAGACTTCTGTAGCTGGAACATTTACAGTGGTGGGTTTCTGAGGAGGTGGTGGGGCTTCTGTAGCTGAAACTTTTACAGTGGTGGGTTTCTGAGGAGTTGGTGGGGCTTCTGTAGCTGAAACTTTTACAGTGGTGGGTTTCTGAGGAGTTGGTGGGGCTTCTGTAGCTGAAACTTTTACAGTGGTGGGTTTCTGAGGAGTTGGTGGGGCTTCTGTAGCTGAAACTTTTACAGTGGTGGGTTTCTGAGGAGTTGGTGGGGCTTCTGTAGCTGAAACTTTTACAGTGGTGGGTTTCTGAAAAGTTGGTGGGGCTTCTGTAACTGAAACTTTTACAGTGCTGGGTTTCTGAAAAGTTGGTGGGGCTTCTGTACCTGAAACATTTACAGTGGTGGATTTCTGAGGAGATGATGGGGCTTTGGTAGCTGGAACATGTACTCTGGTGGGTTTCTGAACTGCTGGTGTGAGTTTGTAAATTTGAAAAGTTTCTGTGGAGGAAAAATGTTATTTAAAAAATTAGCTAAATAATGCTGTCCAAGTTAAAATTTAGGAACCAACTGTTTGCTCTATGACTCTTCTCTTTCCCCACAAACAACTAAATATGATTTTTAGGAAACCAAGTATTCTCATGTATTTCCCAAAGAACTAAAATGCTATATTGTCTTTGCTTTGAAATAAATTATACCTTTAGGCAACTAAAGTGAATTTACACCCAAGTAGTGTTGAGGTTCGTAAAACTGTTTTCTATGTGGAAAAGGAAACCAAAGTCAGAGTTGGAGTGATCTCATTCTGTGACACACCCAAATAAAGATGGTTTTTCTCATAAATTGTCTTCTTTCCCTCATGCCAAGACCAAAGAACAGCAGGATGCAACCTTGAACAAACAAAGATAATCACAACATAGTTACTTTTTCCAAAGCTTTCAGGACATGTCAGTGACCTTGGGAACTTGTTTTGTTTCACTTCTTTTTTAAAGCAATAAATTCAATTAGAATAAAATAACACCCTTTTTCTCCTCTTGTGTTGGTTACCAACTTTACATAGGTTAGTTCCTCTTTGGATTTTAGGTGAGATAATAAATATCTGAAGTGCAAATTCTGTGAAGATCCTATTCTGAGAGTCACAAATCTAACATTAAAATTTTAGATCTTCAGTGCTTGTTTGACTTTGGGTTGCTTATGCAATCTCCATCATAAAGCAGTACTGAGCAGTGCCTAAGCCTGTTTGACCACATACTAGAGACAGTTGTCAACTTCTCTAAGCTTGTTTTCTCATTTGTATAATGAGAATTGAAAACAATGTCTCTTAGTGCTTTTAGCATTGCTTTAAGTTGCCAAAGTTTTGCCATGAGGTGCCTGGAAGTGGTTTTGGTTTTATTCTGCTTAGAGTCTTGAGAGCTTTTGGAATCTGTTGGTTGATGTATTTCATCAGTTTGGGAAAATTCTCAGTCATTATCTCTTAGAGTATTTCTTCTGCTTCCCTCCCTCTCTCTCTCTCTCTCTCTCTCCCCTCTTTTTTAATCATATGTTAGAAGAGTTTAACATGTTTCAAATGTCTCTTAAATTTGATCTATATTTCACATTCATTTTTCTCTTTGTTCTTCAGTTTTAATTAACCTTTCTTCCAATTCCCAATACTGTCTCCTGCTACATCCAAATCACTGTTAAACCTATCTATTGTGCTCTTAATTTTAGATATTATATTTTCCCATTGCAGAATGTCTATTTTACACCATTTTTATAGATTCCAATTCTCTATTGAAGTTCTCTATTTACCTTTTCCGTTAGTATCTTAAATATATTAAACACTTATTTTAAAGTCCTTGTCTGCTGACTCAATTATCCAGATCGTTTTTATTTGATTTTCATTTCTCCTAATTTGGTTATAATTTCTTGCTTCTTTCCATATCTAATAATTTTTTATTATATGCCATACAATTCAGATAATATGATCCACCAAAGGGAGGGTCTCCTTTTCTGATAGGCAGATTGGTTTGAAGTGATCACATCCTCAGCCTATGATGGACTCAAACTATGAGGGGCTGATTCTGTAAGACTCAGTCTACTTCCGCTCTTGTCTCTGCTCCTTGGAAGTGGACCTTCTGGGTTTTTTATTTGACGGCCTGGTGGATCTTTGTTTCCTCAGCACAGAGAGAAGAGACTACAGGAGAGCCAGGTCTGTCCTTCAGCAATCCCAGTCCAGCAACGTAGCCTCCTTCCCCACACAGCTTCAAAATGAGCTTAAATGTCGTAAGGAGGACACTGGCTGTGTGCTTGATACAAGCCTCTTCCTGTGATGGGTTTGTTGTCCAAATACCATAAGGTTCAGGGAGATCTCATTTTGTACTTTGGAAGCTTGGGGTCTAGCTCGCCAGTCTTACCTGCACTCCCAGAAATCAGCAAATGGCTCTTGGGAAAAACTGGGTCAACATTTGAGGACTTCCAATTTCCAGTGCATTATCCTAGCTCACCACAACTATTGAAAGCTTTGCTAGAGTCTCTCTTTCCTGGCAATGGTCTTTTATCTGGGTCAAGATGGATCCTCAGCCCATATGGGCCTCAGAATGGTTTGCCTTCACTCCCTACCCCCAGGAATTTTAGTTCATTCAGCCCTAGTTGTTCCCCTGAGGGAACAACCTATGCCTTTAAAATATGATTAAAAAAAAAAAATCTACCCAGGTTTTGTAGTCATTGTCATGGGAGCACTGGCCTGCCATGACTTCCTTGGGCATTACCATAGAGTTGTAAGCTCTAAATAACTGATGATTTAATAAAACAGGGGAAAGTAAATATGAAGTGGATCAAATGGCTAAATTTTAAAATATCAAAATTTACTCACAATTAAATGAATTCAACAATTAAATGAAATTTTCATCACTTATACTATCACATCTCCATATCATAATAACCATTTTCATTAATGGTACAGAGAACAAAAATACAATATTGGTGGGACAGTAAATTGGTACAGTTTCTTTGGAAACAATATTGTTAATGTTTCAAAAGTTTAGATGCATATACCTTTGGTACAGTAATTACACTGCAAGGAATTTATTGTAAAAAATGTACTTGCACACATGTACAATGAACAGATATACAATAACATTTACTGTAGCACCTTTTGTAAAATAATTTTTTAAAAAACTAGAACAAAAACTAAATTCCCTTCAATAGGAGACTGGTTAAATAAATAATATATCCATACAATGAATATGATTTAAAAAAAGATATATGTGTATGTATATTTATTTTCTAGAATAAAACACAAAAATTTGTAAACAGTGGCTACTTCTGAGAGTAGTACTGGAGGAGACTTTTACTTCTCATTTTATACAATCATCGACATGGTTTTAATATTACTTCACTATATTTATGTATACCATTTATATGAAAAAACTATTATTAACAAGCAATACTATTAAAAAATTCATGCTAATAGAATTCAAGTATAATTATAAAAGTAGTATTTGCTTGAGTTATATTGGCATTCAAATATGACACTGCTTAAATAAATGCCACCTCCTGGTCTCGTGCAATGTTATAATCCAGCTTCATTGATCTTCTAAATATCTCTTTAAAAATATACTTAAAAAGCAGTTCTAAACATTCTGAGAGTACAGCCTAAGTATCAAAAAGCACTGAGGGAAGAAGAGGTCTAGAAAGATGAAGAAGAGAGCATTCTCAATAAGAGAGAAATTCTGGAGGCAGAAAACAAATATAATGTAATTCAATGAAGTCAACAGGCAGGCAAGAGTTTCTCTTCGTTGTCACAACATATATAATCATTATCTAGATCCCTTAGTTCAATCTAAGATTCTCTCCCAATTAAACAAAATAAACCACTTTATACACTCTTTGTATAAACAAAGAGATATCTGTATTAACTTACAGAAAGTAACATGGTAAGACACAGCAAATTTAAGCTAATTCACTAAAAACATGAGACATATAATGTGTACGTGTATGTGTGTGTGTGTGTGTGTGTGTGTGTATTCATAAAGGTCATGTGTGTATTTATTTATTTATATGTTACCATATGTTCTCCACATCAGTGGTTCGTCCTTTTTGGAAGTCATAGACCCCTTGTAGAGTCTGATGAAAAACTGTATCCCCCAGAAAAATGCAAATATGCATATGTACAACATTTTACATTCATTTCTCAGGGAGTTCATAGATTCTCAGATGTCCATATATAGATCTAAGGGCAAGAATAAATCAGAAATATAACTCTGCAAACTGATTACCTTTGCATTCAGGTGGGGGGCCACTCCACTCTCCTTGGTCATCTTTCACAGTACAATAGATAGAGCTCTCTCCATGCAGGGCGAAGCCTTTCATACATTTATATGTTACAGATTGTCTATATGCATAACTGCTTTGTTCATTTTCAATCATTCCATGGTCAACTTCTGGTGGTTCTGGACATAAAATTTCTTAAAAAAAATCCCAACATATTTTAAATTAATTAAACTGGCAAAGTATTTTTATAAACAAGTAAGACTAAAATTTGTTAAAGATTTTCTTTACAGAAAAAACTTATTCTTCTAAATTAGGCATTTCATCTCAGAAGTGAGACGAAAGCAGGGGGCAGAGATTTCCATTTAGGGAGTAAATGGACTTGAGTTTAAACCTAAGATGTATCCTTCTTCTTAGAGGAGAGAAGAGGGCTCTGCTTTTCATTCCAAGGAGAAAAGATGCCAAATGAAAGGAGTTGGGAATGTTAAGTGGCAAGCTTGGGAAACAGGAATTCTGGATAGAGCAAAAGATTTTAAATGTCAGGATTAGATTTTGACTTTCAGGGTAAAATTTTTTAAGCATGTGTTAACTCTTGGTCTTTTATTTAAAGTAAATCTTACTGAGCAGCTGAATTTGTAAAACAAATACAAGCAGAGTATTGCTTGTTATATTATAAAAAGAAGCCTCTCCCTGGCAGTTGCCCTGATAAAAAATTCAATGGTTCCACATTCTCTGGAGCCATGAAGTTGTTTTTCTTTCTTTCTTTCTCTCTTTTTTTTTTTAAGCAGGAAAGCAAAGTGATCACATGTGAACATCAAATTATATTACACAAATACTCTTAAGTACCCAGAGAATACTAGCAATTTACGAATTACTTTTAGGCCATTGATCAAAGCAAGGAACAAGAACAAGTTAATCTGATTTACACTGGGCTGGGTGGGCGATGACAACACATATTACCATCAGTTCAGTTCCAACATTTTCTGAGCACCTAATACATACCCGGCATTGTTCTATAAATAGAAGTGCAAAACCGAATAAGATACAGTTCCTCTGTCTTAAAATACAGTGGAAAAAGACATTCAAAGAGATCATTTCAATACAAAATGGTGAGGATTATCACAAAAGAATGCACAGTGGTGTGGAAAGAGAGAAGAGGGACAGTTAACCAGCCTGGGGGGTCAGGGAAATCTTCTAGGAGAACTACAAGAGCAGACCCTTAAGAAAAAAAAAAACCTAAGCAAAAAAGGGGCTGAAGGACATTCCAGGCAGAGGCAGTGTCACAAGGAATGACGGGGGGGCATGAAGAAGTCTGAGGTATCTGGACAACTACAGAAGTTTGCAAAGGATGAGGGCAAGACATAAGCATGGAGAAGCAGGTAGACCACGTCTAGCCTTGAGCACTATATGAAGGAGTTTAGGCTTTGTACATGATGAAGAGACACTAATAAGCTTTAAGAAGGAAAGAGACAAGTCACATTCGTGTTTTAGATGGATCACTGGGTAAAGTATAGATGAAACATTAATGGAGTGTAAGAATGGAGGCTGGAGGCCACTGCAATCGGTATCACTTTTGAACTCGAGCAAATGGGACTCCTGCCTTAGCTCCCACAGCTTAAAAGGCCATGCTCTGGCCCTCCTCTGGCTGTGCCTCTCTCTACTAGATGGGGAATCTGCAGGGCTGAGGGGGTATGTTCAATGAGAGCTCCTCCCCTACACCATTCTAAATCCTGCTCCAGGAACTGGCACCCAGAACTCCCTGTACCAACACCCCTTTCAAGTCTTCTCCTGGTCCATATTCTTGAGGATGGTCTATACTGTGGATGTGTTCACCTTTAGGCCAAAGTTTAAGGGAGTGGGGATAAGGGTTACAGGGGACGTGACTTGGGTGTGTCGTCCGAGCTATCCATTTACACGCATCAGAGACCCCTCACAGTGCAAGAAGGGGGAGCTGACTTGAGAAAGGCTGTGTCTTAGGCCAGCGACTTCCATTTATACCCTTGTCCTGGACCCTGAAAATGTTAGGGGTGGCCCTTATCGCAATAGCCCAGACAAGGGATAATAAACTTTATTAAAAGTGTTATAGGTGGAAGATAAAACACAGGTTTGAGCAATAGATTAAGGAGTAAAGGAAAATGATTTAGTGATTAGAAGTGAGAAGATAAAGAGAGGGGCCCGGGACGACAGATATTATATAGCAGGGATTGGTTCCAGGCTAGCATGTACTAGCAGTCGACTAAAATTATTTTGCAAAAGAAAATACTGGCAGAGAGAGAGGAAAACAGATCTTTCTGATACTGAGGCTTTGTTCAGAGGTGAACAACTATCACTCTTGATTGATGTATAACCAAGGATAATTTGTGAATATGTCCATTGTTCATTCATTCTTTATATCCACACCTCCATATCCACAGCCACACATGGACATCAATGCTGTCTCATGTGTTGATAGAGGCCAGGGCTGCATACTTGAGGTAAAACAGCTCATTGCTTAAGAATTTATACTTTCCACTTGATGTTTTTGGTATTGTTAAAACAGAAAATTTATGTGGAAAATCTACCCTAGGAGAAGTAGGGCTTTAATAGGGATAATTGAAGACACTGGGGTTGCTGAGGAAAAAGGGCTCTTTCCTGCAGGGTTCAGATGTCAGTGGTTGCTGAGTTGCAGAGACAGATAAAAGAATCAAAGAGGAAAATATGAACATCAGGATGTTCACCACAGAGTTGAAGATACCAGACAGAGAGTAGGGCCTGGCCTAGCCATGGGCAAGCACGAAAAGAGAGTGGGTTTGCAGTGCAAAAGCTCTTCTATGCTGGAATACGTGCTTGGTGTCCACACTTCTGACACTCATGACAGCAATTGCTTGTAAAGACATTGGCCTCAACTGGGAGACCGCTTGTCCAGGCTTTGTGACAAGCTGTTGCCTGTGTTAGAAAAAGATATGGTCCAGCTCATGCTTGCTTTCCATATTTGGTTCAGTATCATTTACAGCATCCCTTACTGGATGGTGGAAATAGGAGAGGTGATGGTGGCTAGTAATGATGGATATTTGAAAATAATAATGAGAAAAAGGGAGAAATAGTAGCTATGGGAGGGTGGGGCGCCAGATGGGTGTGGCTGGAGTAAACTCCTGGTTGGCAAGGCTTCATTTTATTTGTCTTCATATCAGTTGACCCCACACATTCCCTACCATAGAGTGTCAGTCAATAAATGCTTGATAAATTACACTGTATCTACTCTAGTTTCCTGCTCCTAATAACCCCCAAAACTTGCACTTAGCAATAATTTTAATGACAATGAGAGAAATAAAGCCTACTTTTTAGAATATTACATACATTTACTCCTCTCAGTTTTCAGGAGACATGTCTCTAATGCACATACATTTAACTTGATATATCCATTTAGGAAATTATCTCTGTGTCCTATTCCCCCCTTGAGAAGATAAGATTTTCAAGTGCAGAAACCATACTTCTTCTTTATTATATAAGGTTATTTCTCTAATGATAAAAAAACATACCACACTTTAAAACACTCTACATAACTACCTCAGTTAATAATCCTTAAAGGAACACATAGGTAACACTAGGTGTTAGAAGACATATGGGTTTGAAATCAAGACATCTGGGTTAAATGCTTTCTTTTGCCACTTATTTTGGCATACAGGATCAAGTCATACAGACCCTCTGATCAATAGTATTTTAATCCATAAAATTAAAAATTATGGGGGAAAAAACCCGTATCTATTTTACTTGACTCTTAGAAGGAATGGTAAGATGACCAAGCACAATATAAACCTTAGTTTGTTTTTAATCCTTTATCCGCACAGTTAATAAATTAAGAAGCATTACGAGTAGAGATCTTTAAATTACATAAAACACACACACATTGGAAGGTGAGGGTACTACAAATACGTACTGTGGGTTATTCTTAAAGAGTAGAAAGCAATTTATTATTAAATATTCAGTCCCACACCTGAGTGCTTAGAATTTTTCAGTCTTACCTTGGCATTCTGGAAATGGATCACTCCAGTCAACAGTATTTCCCGCAAGAGAACAGTAACTAGAAGTTGCACCAACTAATTTGTACCTAAAACAATGAGGGAAGAAAAAAAGTTAAGTTCCATTCACACATATTTGACTTCCCTTAAATTCTCCAGAATATCATCTTAAAATATTTATGACACCAGTAGATAGAGACAAAACAATAGTTGATAAAAGTCCATGTGGCAGTTTAAAGGAAAAGAAAAAATTATATCTAAAAGGGTGACATTAAAGAATAAAAAAAGGGCGGCTTTGGAGGCAGCTGCGACTCTAGGATGAACGCCCCTCCCACCTTCGAGTCGTTCTCGCTCTTTTTGAGGGCAAAAAGAAGATCACCATTAACAAGGACACCAAGGCACCCAATGCCTGTTTGTTCACCATCAACAAGGAAGACCACTCTAGGAAACATCATTAAATCACAGCTGCCGATGGACCCTCAGGTGCTGTTTGCTGGCTACAAAGCACACCCCTCCCCCCCACCTTGGAACACAAGATGATCATCCGCATGCAGAGGGACTACAGCCCCCAGGAGGCCTTCACCAATGCCATCACAGACCTCATTAGTGAGCTCTCCCTGCTGGAAGAGCGATTCCGGGTGGCCATCAAAGACAAACAAGAAGGAACTGAGTACTGGGCCGCACCCGGCCCTTTTCCAGGCACCAGGTGGACAAGAGAACTTCTTCCAGCCGTGGGCCTCCTTGTAGAAATTCCAGTGAGCCCCTCACCCCCGACACCGATGTGTCCTGTACATAATTTTATCTTCCTAATAAAATGTGGGAGGAAAAGACCCAGCTGTGACTTCAAAGCAAATGGACCATCAGTTCAGTGGAGGTTGCGGACCTGTTCCAAAGCCACTCAGGGGCCTCATTTCAGGACTGGCCCAGAGACCCAGATTTCTGTCTGAGAAGGTGGCAGGAACAAACTCATTCTGGACAAAGCCTGGGAACCTGGGGCTGCCAGGCAGCCTCTCAAACAGAAGGAAACTGAAAACCCATGTGCTTCCAGGAGTCTCTGCTCTAGAAGCCTCAGCTGCCGGGCCTGCCGCCCAGCAGCTCTCCCCAGGCTTCTCTTACACAGTAGAGTTTAATAAAGATTATTCACCGACTAAAAAGAAAAAAAAGAAAAAAAAAGGTGTAAGACAGGCAAAATATTTTTGATTTGGGTAGGGCACATGTTAGAAAATAGTAAAGTGTTTTAAAACATTTTTCAAAGATACAGATGCTTAAATATTTTATATTTCTGAGTTCTAAAAGATCACTACAGATGCCATAGAATAATAGAATGTACTTCTATTTAAAGGGTTCAAAGTACCCCCGGATTTAATATTAATGATATTAGTGATCCAAACATCTATGTTTAGTACAGGAGACAAGTGATAATGATAGTTTTATAAAGAACAGGGATACACACACAGAATAAAATATCATAATTCAATTTGCAGATATTAAATGAGAGAATGAGTATAAAGGTTTTAGCAGCACCTGAGACACTGACAATACTCAATGAGTAAGTTCCTTTTCCCTGCATAGAGAACTTATAAAAGATCTTAGGTCAGAATGATATTTTCACACTAGGAATAATTGTTTTTAACCCATGATATTTTATAACAGATTGTTCGCATATAGAAAAAGCAAATGCAAATTCATTATTTAGGTAAAGAATTGTTTCATATTTAACACTGAAAGGATTTAATTTCTCCAAGGATCATCAACTTATCACAAGTTTTTTCCTATACATATCACACTTAAAATTTTATAATGAATCACATATGTACTGAAATCTAACCATTGAGAGAATTTTGGTAGTATTATGAGAAATCTTCCTTTCTTGCCCCATTTTACTAAATTTAACTGTGATGAGTTCATGATAAAGGATCTTTGAACAGAGGGGTGGTTTTATTGCTACTAGCTTGTAAACACTGGCCACAAATCTAAAAGCTTCCATCTTAAATCCTAATTTGTTAAATATAGTGTTTCATATACCCAAACTTACCCTGTATTACATGAAAAATGGATGGACGATCCAAATAATAGGTCACGTGTTATACTGACATGACCATTTTTTATTTCTCTAGGGTTAGCACATGATTTTTCTAGAAGAGAATACAAATTGATTTTTTAAATTAAATTATCAGGCACATCTATGCAAATTCATCATCTGAACCATTGATATTACTTATCCTTAGACTATTTAAATCATACCTTCATTTTATCAGTTTCAAGAAAGCAACATATTTAGACTATACACTATTTCATTTTCGGTAACCTTAAACTAATTCAATGTGAAGTCAGTGAGTAAAGTAATATTTCTAGCTCACAGGTATTTAGTTTCCCTAATTTAAAATAAAATGGTTCCCATGGGGCTTCCCTGGTGGCGCAGTGGTTGCGCGTCCGCCTGCCGATGCAGGGGAACCGGGTTCGCGCCCCCATACCACAAAAAAAAAAAAAAAAAAAAAAAAAAAAAAAATGGTTCCCATGGTTCATTTAAGAATCATTCTAAATAATAACATGTACACATAGACTTCCACAATGAGTGAAGGAAGAAACACTATTTTCCCCAAACACCATATGATTAAGAATACGCTTTAAAAATTATACTCACTTTTACAAAATTCATCAGGTTTGGACCACGTAAAATTCTGAAGGCAAGTTAGTTTTCCTGAGAGAGAATGGTTTCTTATGAAGCCCAAACGGCAATCATATTCTACAGTGGAACCTTCTGGGAAATAATTCTGTTTGGTATAAGACTTTTTGAGAGATGCAAAAAGTAGCCTGGTTGGAACATCACAGCTACCTAAAAGTATTAACAAAAGCAACAACAAAAAAATTAATATCACTTTATTTTATAACCTATGTTTAATTATCTGGTCCTACGTCACTCCTTTTTCTATACTTCTTTGTACATATTTGGTATTTATATTAACGTCACTATGGCATTGACAGTGTATCAAGCATATTCACATATAAATTTTCATTTCCTAGTTACTAGAGGCCTGTGAAGTAGATTTGGTACATAGAAGTCACTATGCCCACAATTTAGAAAATATAACTCATTTAAGTTGCCTGGCCTCGTTCTGGAACTGACTCAATTAATGCCAGTTCCCTTACCCTGCCCCATGTAGCACAGGGGTAGATGAGAACTGGTATTTCCAGATCCCTGGGCTAGTGTCCTGGACAACAATAATAGTTAACAATAATAGCTAATATTTATTGAGTGCTTCTAAATGTTTTACACATATAAACTCATTTAATCCTCAGGACAACCTATGGGGACAAGGATCAGATGAGCCAACGGTGTACCCAGAAGTATTTACAAACTGTAAACATCCAGGCAAATGTGAATTTATAGTGGCATGGTATAGTGAAAGGGGCACTGGATTTATAGTCAAAAGACTCAAGTTCCCATCCTGGCTCTCCTGCATAAGGGAGCTCCTGATCTCAAGGAAGTTGTTTAACTGGGGGCTGCTTTCTCAACTGTAAAATGTGGATAAGTCCCTAACTAACCTCAGGCAGTTGTTGGAAGGATTAGATGAAATACTATATGCAGAAGAGTTATAAACTCTAAAACATGATACATGTGCAAAGACTTATGTACTTCAACCTCCTGCCTTGTATCATGGATAGATAAAAAGTTAAAGCTGATCTCACACCTGACTTCAAAAGATACTTGTGGCAGTTTCTATCTTTACTGTAGCTTCCATTGCTCCAAGTTGTTCAAAGGCAGGAATCAAGTCTTACCTTTATCTTTACTTGTTTATGTCAAAGCTAATCTAGGGCTATGCCTATAATGATAGATTTTGAGATAAAAATTGAGAATTTTTAAAAATATCACCACAGAGTTGTATTGGGTAAGTCCTACTTTACAAAATGAAATTTAAGAAAACAGAGGATCTCTGTTATGTGTCTCAAGGTAATTGCCAAACGTAGTTATATATAATTTACTCCCTAAACAGTACCTATTGTTTATTTTTGCTATTAACCAGTTCAAGAGTTACAGTGTTTAAGGGGAAAAAAAAAACCGTTAACCAAGGGCAGGGCCTATTCCGGAAAGCAATGCCGTCAATTAGCTAGATTGTGAAGTGCCAACAGGTATACCCTGGTGATTAATAATGCTAGAAAACTATCTATTACCAGTCACTCCAAAGAGGGATAAAATTAAACTTAAGAAACATTCCATTTCCGTAACTTTTCTAAAATGAAATGAAACACTTACGATTACAAAATTCTGCAACCTCTGACCATTTATTATTCAGACAGACCACTGTGTCTGCCTTGCCAGGAACTTTCACAAAGCCTTCGTTGCATTTGTATGTTACTGTGCTTTGTTTGGGAAAACTTGTAAGAGATCCCAAAGCTGGTTGGGCATTAGGTACATCTGGGGGAAGGCTGCAGTCACCTAGGGAGGAAAAAAGAGAACTGAAGGAAATACCACTTTTCAATTCATTGCAGCATTCCTTTCCCAAGACGAATAAGGGAAGCAGCAATGGCTTTCTATGCCCACATAACATTTCCATCCAATGCTCAGCTGACATACCGAGAACTTGCTAGGCTTCCTGTCTGTCAATTAATTCAAAACTAAAATAGTCGAAAATAAATTCCTGTCCTTCGTTATCTAATATATACATATATATACACACACACACATATATACATATATAACATATATATAGTGCTTTAGACTTTCACATATATACTGTTGCTAGGCACACAATAAAGACAGACGCCCCCTTGGAACGTTACACCTGGAGGAGATGACGCTCAAACTTGCAGCGCCACGTCTGTACACGACTGGACCCTGTTGAGAGGTGAGAGTGGTCAACTATTTGGCCTTCCACCCTTAAGGAGATGCTGAGGATTCACTCTATTCGAGCCCCACCTTTTGGCTGCCGGGTGTTTGCTCCCTCTATCCTCCACGCCTCACTCCTAACACCCTGCCAGCTGGGGTCCGGCACCGCAAGCTTCCTAACTGCCGGCTGGCAGCTGAGAGCCTCTTCCCGTCCCCAGGGATCGGGCCAGTAGAAGCGCTGATCCTTAAAGGTAGAGGATTACGGGAACAATTAGGGATGCCGACCTTCCTCAGCGACCCTGGTCCGCCGACTTTTCGGTGGTTGTAGAGACGGGCCCTGCCCCTCCCACACTGCCTAAAGGTTTAGCCTGGCGGGGGGGGGGGTCCCCGACCCCCACTCACCCGACGCAGCCGGAGGACGCAGGAGTAGCAGCAGCGGCGGCGCCAGCCCGCCCAGTAGGCGCAGCACCACGGGGGCGCTCCGCCGCGCGGGACTCATGGCGAGCGGGGACGGGGATCCGGCGTCGGGGCTCCGCGGTCTCTGAGGTTAAGACCAAGGAGGCTCGAGCCTGGAGCTGGAAGTAGGAGGAGCGCCCGGTAGTGCTGCAATTCGAGTTAAATTAGCGCCTTGGGCGGAGCCAGGGCTCTGAATCTCCAAAAGAGATGGGTGGAGAAGGGCTTTGCTCACACCAGGTGCTGGGCCGGGTAAGGGTGGGGGCTCCATCGTCACTGGCCTCTGGGGACCCAAGCAGAGGAAAGTGGGATCGTGGGCAAGGAGAGGAGCTCTCCGGAGCTGGACGCTGGTGGGGGGGTGGGCTGCAATGAGCCGCCAAGTGGAAATGTAAATATCTGCTTTCTTAAGTAAACAAACGGGAGGAACGGAAGAGAGAGCAGAATGGTTAAGTGGCGCAGGCTTTGCTCCCCGGGAATCTGAATTAGTTTAGGTGGAAATTAAGCGCACTTGAGTGCTGCAAAGCTGAGCTGTGCGGTGGATTTTGAGTTTGCTCCCGGAGCTGAGAAATAGGGCCCACCCAGGGACGTGGTGTCTTCAACTAGGAGGTCTGTCAAATGCCAACAAGAGGATGGGAGAATAAAAACCACAGTGTGTTGTCTCCTAGGAAACTCTGTAATAGGAAAACAGCAAGTGGAAAACCACCCCAGAAAACAGGTCAAGAAACACAGCAGGGGGCTTCCCTGGTGGCGCAGTGGTTGCGCGTCCGCCTGCCGATGCAGGGGAACCGGGTTCGCGCCCCGGTCTGGGAGGATCCCACGTGCCGCGGAGCGGCTGGGCCCGTGGGCCATGGCCGCTGAGCCTGTGCGTCCGGAGCCTGTGCTCCGCAACGGGAGAGGCCACAACAGTGTGAGGCCCGCGTACCACAAAAAAAAAAAAAAAAAAAAAAAAAAAGAAACACAGCAGGGAGTGAACATTGTTTTTACCATGTTTGCATGAGAATCGCTTTTGTCTCCAGGGTTCTCCTTATATACCAAGGACACCTCTTGAATTCTACTTAGGGACTATTGTAGTGTGACTGCAGATAGAAAGTCACCATCCTGTGGAGTATGGGTGTGTGTTGGGCCGGGAGAAAGATGACAAAACAAAAACCGGGCGCCAGAAAGCTAAATGGTAGGATGGTGGATTTTAAGAGGAAGGTTTTTTAGAAGACCTTAAGTATATGCCAGGGGTTTGCCAGGCTGGCCACACCTTAGAATCGCATGGGGTGTGTCCGGGGTGGGGGGCCTTTTTTTTAAAATCCAGATGTTCAAGCTACACCTGACAAGTTAAATTAGAATCTCTGGAGATAGGACCGGGCATCAGGATTATTTAAAGCACTCCAGGTAATTCTACTTTGCAGCCAGGTTGAGAACCACAGAGCTATATGGTGCTGGTCAGAGTGAAGATCCACCCAGCCCAGGACTGTCTCTGTCAAAAACACTAAAGGACATTGATGAGAAGGCCACTTACTCATCTTCAAGGAGAGTAACTCAAAGTACATGTTTCCCTTAAGTAATTTACCTGATCTGGTTAGCAGAGTCCTAGCCTAGGTTTCCTATGCCCTCAAACACTTTACCTAATTAAATGGAATCCCTGACTTGGAATTATGCCTTGGTCCACAGACCAGCTGTGGAATCCATGCCTCCTATCCTTTCCAAAATGCTTTCTGATCACTCTTTATTGGTTTGTATGAGCTTTATAAGGAGGAAAACAACAGTTTTGACAACAGCATTTTCTCTAACTCATGCTTACTGTACTGAACGGAACCTTGTGTCACCCAGTGCTGGAACCAGTCCTGTATGGATTCCAGGAAAGGAACTCCTATAGGCTTTCATGACCTATCAGTATTAAAACATTCTAGAGTTTAGAAGGGGTGTAGGGGAGGTGCTTTTAAAACCATCTAATATGATCCTCATATTTGATATTAAAACTCCTTATTTTTACTCCCATATTTGACATAAAAACACAAAGTATATCAGGGCCCAGCAGTGTTTTAGAAGTAATACCAGGTCTTCATTTATTCTTCCAAAGAGCCTCCCATAACCTTAACTACCACTCCCTTCTGCCACACCATCATAGGCAGGTAGTGTACATTCCTGCGTGAGCTCATAGAATTGGTGTGAAAGGCAAGGGTGGCATCATAAAAAATAGTTGAAGGTCAAGTCCAGTTATGGAACTGTTAGAAGACTTCACTTTGAGGCCTAAGACTTAACTTAGAGCTCTCTAAGTTTTTAAGTGAATATAATAGCTTTTTATCCGAAGAAAACAATGAGGTCTGAAAATATTAAAAAAAAAAAATTATGTCTCTCACCCAGCTTAGCCACACTAAATGCTCTAAGCATTTACCTTCCAAACTACTTAGTTGATAATACATTATTTAAAGGAACTTTTATGCGAAATAACCGGGTGGACTCTTTAGTAACACTTTTAGTAATACCACTCCCAGGAAATTTCAACATTTCCTCAGAATGTTGCAAAAAGAAAAAAAAGAAATCCAGTATCCATTTATTCAATTCAGAAGAAGGTTCTATGACAAAACTCTATACATGATTAAGAAAAATTAAATATGCAAACTCATAATTTACTGAAGATTGTTTTGGCCTCAATTTGTTGTGTTCCAGTCACTTCATATACATTATATACAATTTTTCCAATACAACTTCATGAAGTGGAGATAACTGTCCACATTTTATAGATGAGGAAACAAGCTGGGTAGGCAAGCAATTTACCCACATCTGTGCAGCTACTAAGTGACCAGGTCAGAATCTAAATCCAGATTGTCTGATTCCCAAAAGTACACTTACCTATCTTACCCTACCACACTACATTCTTTTTGTTGGAATCAGTCAGCAAAGCTTTCTTCTGTGTGGAGGATACTGAATTAGGCAATTTGGGGAGGTGATTTGAGACCCAGCTGCATCTGGTGTCAGCAGTGGTGCTGAGCCTTCATACTTGATCTACCAAAAACCAGCTATGTATTCTCAGGGACTCATGTACCCATTGATTAAGAAAGAGTTTGGGACTAAAATAGTCTCTATAGAGCTCTCCAATTCCAAAACAATGTTTATATAATTAAATTGAAAAACATTCAACAAAATAGAAAATAGATCTATGATTTTGGCAGAGGTTAGGAAACACGGCTCCCACCCTTGTCCCAGGAACCATCCAATGACTACATCAAAGGTTTTTAATAAATTGAGGGCCACTTAGTACTCAGAAGCACACTAAAAAGGGGCCAATACTTGTGTTCCAGAATCTGTAACCTAGGAGAGAGGTTTTACATGATAAATGCTGTGAGCATGCCACAATCAGTGTAGTATGGGGGTTCAGAAAAGAGAAAAAGGAACATGGCAATTGGGGTGGAAGAGGCTAACGGCCTAGTGATTCAGCTAAATATGACAAATGAATATCAATGCAATAGGGAAAATATGAGAAAAGATAAGAATGGTATGAGCAAAGGTTTGGGGTCAGGAAAAGCTCATTTGATTCCACGAATAGTAAGGAGTTTCCTTTAGGGAGAGTTTGGGGAACTGAACTGGACTAATGGGAAAAAAAGGCTGAAAGATAGGCTGGCAACAGACTTGAGAGAGCATTCAACGGAAGGCTTCCACATTTTATGCTATTCAGAAGCATTGGAGGCCAGTTGAAGATTTTAAGCAGGAAGTGTGAGGTTAATTTGGCAGTTGTGTATAAGATGTTGCAGTGGGAATGGCTGTGTGTAAAGACTCAACTTAGCTAACTATGCAATGGTCCAGTGACTTCAGATTGGAGGACAGAAATGTCTTTAATTTTAAATTAATAAATCTATATTAAGGAAACAATCTTGTTCCTCTTAAAAACCCCTGACACAATTATTATAGCCATTTGAGTTTCTCTGTTTGTTCTGACCAAATACATTTCAATGGAAGAACTCAGAATTTGGTGACTGATAAGGAACAAGGAAAAAAAGCGTTAAAGCCGGCTCAGTGGTTTGGTGTCTGTGAGACTAGAGGCCCTATTTGAAAGAATTTTCTATTCCAAAGTCAAGAGGTAATTTAGGGAAGAAATAAAAATTTGGCTGAGCACTTGTTGAATACAAAATGCCTGGGCAGGGTGTCCATTTGGAGATGTACAGCATGAGATGAAAATGTAGGAGAGATTAGGCTGGAGCGTGGATGAGACATGGCTTGAAGGCAAGGTAACCAAGGGAAAGAGGCCAGAGGAGTGAGCCTTTCTACGCCCCGCCCCTCCCTGCCACTCCCCACATTAGAGTACAAATAATAAAGGGGAAGGAGAGGATAGTGGAAAGGGAAGAGGAGAACATAATTTCCTAAAAACCTAGAGACACAAAACCATGAGCCAAATATTATCACCCTAGTTATAAGTGAGACAGCTAGTGTTTAGGGAAGTAACTAGCCTCAAATCACTTGGCTTATGAGGGGTGCAGCTGGGGCTTAGGATCTTAACCCTCTGTTACACGGCTCAGCATCACCTCCTCTGGGAAACCTCCCTGACCACGACGTCAGACCTAGTACCAAAGTACCCCAGTCTTTCAGCGTCTTTCAGTTCCTCAATTCTAGGAAATCAGTCTGTTTCATATTTTCCTTCATAACTCAGCCTAGAATTATCCCCAATCAGTCTTAAAATGGCCAACGAAAACCAAAATTGAGGTATTTTGTCATGCAGCTGCAAACCAGAGCAGCTGTGCTGTGCAGAATAAGTAAAGTGTATTCTTAAAAAGTAAGTGAAAACAAGTGAGCAGACTCCCTTTTCTTATAAAGGCAACAAATTGGCAACAATTGACGGCAATGACAGGCATGAACACTTCATATACCAGGATGTGCCCACTTTTCATGTAATTTATAAAAAAGAGCATGTCATGACAGAGAATTTGAAAAATCTATAAAAGAAATATAAAGGAGATGCTAATAGTGTTGAGATCATTCAGTTATTCTCCTTATTCTTTCCCCACCCAGTAGAATTTCTTCTTTGGCAAAGATTAGGTCATTTACAAAGATCCAGATTTGTTTAAACATTGTCCTCCTTCCCTTCCTCCCCTGTAGTCCCAACTGTGTTTTGTTTGCCTTGATTTATGATCTTGCAAATTAAAAAGCAGAACTACAATCTGAGCTCATTAGAATTGCACAAGGGTGAGAAGAGAAGAAAGAAATTTGTATTTAAGGATCACATAGCATGTGCTACTCTTAGTTTGAGGCTTAACCTCACTGCTTAACCATCACAGCAGTGCCATGAGTAAACTACTATTACGTCCATTTTCACATGATAAAACTGAGGCTCAGAGGAGAAAATGATCAGACCAAAGGATACAGACGACAAAGCCAAGATTTGAATCCAGGTCTAAGTAGCTTTAAAATTATGCTACTTCCACTACACATTACTTTATATTTGTTGGTATATAATTAAAGCTTGATATATACTTGATATATAAATATCAAATAAATATAATATATAAATATCAAGTTCCTTGATATTTCTCAGAAGTATTCATTAGTGGGTAAATATTTTAGTTGTCAAATAAAACCCAATTACCTAAAAATGAGCCTTTCCTTGGGATAAATTGCACTTTCTCATATAAAGCCAAATAGTTTGCTATAAAGAAGGCAATTTACCTCAAACAAGCATTAACTGCAATCACTGTTGAAAATGCTCTTTCCTTAAGGTCTCCATCTATTACCACCTCCTCTAAGACTTCCATGGTATCCTTTCTTCCCCTCTCCTACACATTAATCCTTGTGGTTCGAAGCACTTGGCCTCTCCCTGCTGGTACTTTCTTAGTCCGTTCTGCCACATATGGGCTAATTGAAGGACAAGTCTAAACTGCAAGGAGATTTGAACTTACTGAGGGCAAGTATAAGATCTAATTTATCATTTTATCTTTTATTCCCTAGTGCAATTCCATGCACAGAGTAGGCACTGAATAAATTGTCGTTAAGTTGTATTTACCAGTCTATCTTCTTTATGACCCTGGAATTGTTTAATAAGTTTAATTGTTTAATAAGTACTGCAGATATATTAAGTAAGATGAGGACTGAAAACATTATTTCAACCTTTGGCCATTTCTCCCTCATAATTCATAGTTTAGGTAAATCTTCCCTGACGTCTGTATCAGATTAGAACTTCACTAGGTAGAAAAGAGAGGAAAGAATTTTCCAGGATAAAAGAACTATAAAGATTTTTAATTTATTTGAGAACTATATGGAAGTGAGCTCAGTTTTATAGTCAATCAATCACCTCTCTTTCTACTTCAAACCTGCTTCATTCAAAGAATGGTATCTTTATCCACCCAGATTTAGGTGCCTCGCCATCTATTGCTTTCATCACTTGAAGACATTTTACAGAAAAAAAAAAAAGGTATTGAAATGTCCAAAATAAGCACAGAGGGAAAAAAAGCTAAACATCATTATTCATAAAGGAAATGAAATCAAAAGCAAAAAAGCAATAAGCTACTACTAAACACCCATTAGAATGACTAAAGTTTAAAAAGACCTTTTATTGGTGAGGATAAGAACACCTGGAATTCTCATACACTGTTAGTGAGTATGTAAAATAGTACAACCACTTTGGGAAATACTTTGGTCGCTTCTTATAAAGTTAAACAGATACCTTATGACCCTGCAATTCCAATTCTAAGTATTGACCCAGGGAAAATAAAAACATGTCTACAAAAGACTTGCACATAAATGTTCTTAGCAGCTTTATTCTTAATTAGCCACAACTGGAAACAGTTCAAATGTCCATCAACAGCGGAATGGATAAACAAATTGTAGTGCCTGCATACATTGGTACTTCCATATCTACTCAATGTTGAAAAGGAACAAATTAGTGATACAAACAACAACATGAATGAATCTCAAAAACATGGTGAGCCAAGAGAAGCTAGACACGTAAGAGTACATACTATATGATTCCATTTGTGTGAGGTTCTAGAACATACAAAATCAATTTACTGTGATAGAAATCAAATTAGTGGATGTCTAGAGTGGGCACTGCAAAGGGGTAGGAGGACTGATTGTAAAAGGGCAACAGGGAACTTCTGAGGGCAACAAAAATGCTCTGTATTTCGATCAGGGTGGTGGTTATGCATGTATGCATTTGTCAAAACTCATCAAACTGAATACTTTAAATGTTTCCATTTGGCTTATGTAAAGTGCACCTCCATAAAGTTGATTAAGAACCATAAAATGAGATCAAAGTTTTCAGCTCTGGAGTTGGTGGGCTTTAGCAACAAAGGACCAAGTAAGTCATTATATCGAGGACAGCACAATCAAATGTACCTCTTCCCTTTTTGCCCCCTAATTTAGTAGATCAGTTTTAATTAAGTAGTGTTAACCTTGGTTGTACAATAATCTTAGGCTATAAGGAACAACAGTAGTGGCCTTTGCTGACTTCCAAAAAACTGAGTTATTATATATGAGAAAATTGACAACATGACAAAAAATTATATAAGCATGTTGGATCAATCTTCTAATTTGGGTGGTATAATCCTGGTTGTTTACTATATTCTGAGAGGCCCAGAGTCAAATCAGAGGACTCACCATTACCAGAACATCAGTGGGAACTTCCAGCGCAACTTACCATCAAAGGGAAACCAGGAAGATTCCATTAACTGTACAGTTTTGACCCCCGCTTGTTCTCACTGTTCCATCTGAGGAGCTGTGAGAATAAGCCACTAATTTGATTTCTCAGAGCTAGTGAGGAGAGTTTCTGGCTCTCCTCCAATGACCTCTCCCATGTAGTGAATCCCCACTAAACCTTGTGCCAGCATAATGTAGGGGACAGATGTGATGACAGCAACAATTCAGATGCTTGCAGGGTCTTGTTGCCTCTAGGGTGCTCTTCACTGATATCTCAGTTAGTCCTCCATCCACTCTTTGAGATAGGTGTTATGATCCTCCCCTAACTGAGTCTCAAGGATTACCTAACTAGTCCAAAGTCATACATCTGGTAATGATCAGGGCAAAACTTGAACCCAGATCATCTGACTACAGATTTTTCACTTGGTCCATCACACCACTCACACGTCACAATATATGTCCAGCAAAATGAAACGGCAACTCCTGCAGGCACCACTCCAAGCACATGATTTTCACTCTGTCAGTGGGTACTCACTGGATCAGATATCTCTTTTCCATAATCTTTACTGTTTCCATGAATTCAGGATTTTTTTTTTTTTTTTTTTTTCTGTACGCGGGCCTCTCACTGTTGTGGCCTCTCCCGTTGCGGAGCGCAGGCTCCGGACGCGCAGGCTCAGCGGCCACGGCTCACGGGCCCAGCCGCTCCGCGGCATGTGGGATCTTCCCGGACCGGGGCGCGAACCCGTGTCCCCTGCATCGGCAGGCGGACTCTCAACCACTGCGCCACCAGGGAAGCCCTGAATTCAGGATTTTTAAACAACAGTAGGATGAATTAGGAGAATAATTGTACCCACACTTAAGAACGTACTATTCCATTTTCCCAGTTAACTTAGTAAATACCTGTAAAGGTAAATGCAATATAAAAACACATAAATATAGACATAACTAGAGTGTGCTTCTGATGTTAATTATCAGACCATAGTTGTGCCTACTTGGATGTTTTCTATGAGCTATTTCCCATGTGTCCTTATCAGTTGTCCTTCAGGGGCAGCAGTGTGGTTAAAACGGTCATTTTGTTGTCTCACTAAGGTTTTGCAGCTTAACTCTTTCACTTCCACCTAAATAGACGTTCTGTTTAAACTGGCTGCTCATTTCATACTCTCTTGTTTCTCCTAAAGATCTTTATCTGGAAAACTAGCCTAAGGACGTAATTCACAATTCAGAAAAAAAGACTTTAAGCAATAAGATACTATACTTATATAAAATAATTTTTTTTAAAGTACTTAAATATCCAATGATATTTGGTTACATACCTTTTGGTATGTATACCCACAATACTGAATGTTATGTAGTGATTGAGTTATATATACAAATAAATTTGTAACAGAATATGAAATGTTTTATTACAATGTTATTCAAGCAAGATAAAAATTATAAATTCTATTCATATTATGATCATCAATCTGACTATGTATCAACATGAAAACAAAGTTATATATAAAAGAGATTGAAAAAAATAAACCAAAATGTCAACTAAGGATATATCTGTGGGGTATGCTTACTGATTTTTTCTTCTTTCTATTTTAAGTTATTTTCTCTATTGAGCATACATTACTATTAATTCTAGAAATCCTTACTCTCATTTTAAAAGAAATCCTATCAGCTGATTCAAGATCATAATTGCTCAGTATTTGATTGTTCTGGGTTGTAACTTGTTTGAATCTAGTGATCTGAACTTATTTACTTGAACTTCTTGCAATTTAATTCCATTTTAATCATATCAGTTCCATCCTTTCTAGTTTGAAAAAATTTCTCCTTGGTAGAGAAGACAAAATCCAACATTTTTTGGCAAGTCTTGATGGTTCTTCCCATCCAGAATCCAGCCCTTTCTTTGCACTCTCACTAACCCCAGTCTGATCTTGAAAACTCATCCAGATTGTCACAATAAGCCCTTCCCTGTTCTTCCCACTTCCTTTTCTCCTATCCATTGATTATGGGTACCATGTCCAGATTAAGCTCCCACCTGCTCAATGATGACTTCCCATTTCCACAGGATCAAGTTCAGTTTTCTTAGCCTGCGGTCAAGGCCCTTTGTAATTTGACATTAGGACCTTCCTGCCTTGTTCTCACTGGTCTCCTGTGTGGATGAACAAAACTTGCAACACCCTGGTCAAATCACCTTCCTTGCTGACCTCTGGCATCCTGTTCCCACCTCCACATCCTGACTCACTCACAAGGAATGCCCTCCCTGCCCATCTTGGTCCAAGTAAATTCTTCCTTGACCATTAGCCTGAAGGGTTCTCACTCTCCTCTGAATCTTACAGTAATACACTTATTTTCCCTAAAATATGCTTACATGCATTTGAGACATCTCTTCTAGCATTATGTTGAACTCTTTTAAATCTCATAATGTCATTTAGTTCTGTTTGTTCTTCTCAACTAGGACATAAAGCAATGTGACACAGTGGATAACAGCATCAACTCTCAAGCCTTCTACTTGGGTTTGAATTCTGGTGCCATCTCTTACGAGCTCCATGACCCGGATAAGTTACTTAATTTTACTGGGCCTCAGTTTTCTCATCTATAAAATGGAGATAATAATAGTATCTAACTCATAGAATTAAGTGAGTTAATTTAAAGTACTTGGGGGCTTCCCTGGTGGCGCAGTAGTTGAGAGTCCACCTGCCGATGCAGGGGACACGGGTTCGTGCCCCGGTCCGGGAAGCTCCCACATGCCGCGGAGCGGCTAGGCCCGTGAGCCATGGCCACCGAGCCTGCGCGTCCGGAGCCTGTGCTCCGCAGCGGGAGAGGCCACAGCGGTGAGAGGCCCGCGTACTGCAAAAATAAATAAATAAATAAAAAATAAAGTACTTGGAACAATGCTTGGTGTGCATTTTACACCAATTAAATATTAGCTGTCATGGCTATTATTTTAGTGTGAGGATTATGTTTCATAGTTCTTTTGGGACTTCCTTTTATCATGTTTCTGAGAATTGACTTTGCCTCTTTTGTTATTATTGTTATTGGATTTTCTGCTTCCTGCACCTCTGTCTTCCTGTCTTGTGTTTCTCCTCATTTTGATAGCTTCCTGAAAGGGGGAGGGGGAGCATTGGAGGTAATTTTCTCTTTTTAAATTTTTTGAATGTTTGAAAAATCTTGGTTTTACCCACAAACTTGACTGAAAGTTTGTCTAGGATTTTTAAATCTAAGTTGAAATTTCTTTTCCTTAGAATTTTGAAGGCATTTCCCTATTGTCATCTATTTTCAGGATTACTAACTTCCAGAATTTAGATGTCATTCTGACTCCAAATTCTTTATGTTTGGCCCAGTTTTATTCTCTATGAAGCTATACTTTCTTCTCTTTGAGCTTGGAACTCTGAAATTTTATCTCAATATGCCTTGTATTAGACTTTTTCATTTGCTCTGCTGGACAAGTCAATTTAGAAATTCATATCCTCCAGTTCTGGGAAGTATTCTTTTTTTGTGTGTGTGTGTGTGGTATGCGGGCCTCCCTCTGCTGTGGCCTCTCCCGTTGTGGAGCACAGGCTCCAGACGCGCAGGCTCAACGGCCATGGCTCACGGGCCCAGCCGCTCCGCGGCATGCAGGATCCTCCCAGACCGGGGCGCGAA